>NC_088375.1:193149473-193456184 GCF_037993035.2 Macaca fascicularis
TCACCCGGGCTGCCTCTGGCCCAAAGTGACGGAGCAGTTGGTCAGCTGGTCCTCCACCCCGAGCCCTCTGAGAAGAGAGGAAACACCGGTCTGCGGGGGATTCCTCCGGCGGCGCCGCGCCCCTTGGCCACTTCCTCTGGACACTCTCGTTTTCTTTGTCACTTGTTTTAGTTTCTGCTTTTCTTCCCTCGTTCCTTTTTCTCAAGGCCACTTTCATTTCCGTCTGGCAGTGTCCCCCCAGCCCACCCCTACTCCTCTCTGCTCAGCTCCCACTGCCTTGGGATCCCAGAGACCTTGTCTGCCTGGAGCACGTTTCCCAGCTGGCAGGGGTCAGGCACAGGAAGGGGCTGCCTCCTGGCTTCATCCCCTGTGGAGGGGAAGCTGAGGTCAGATGGCCCTGGGAGCCCAAGCAGCCTCAGGCTCCCTGCTTAGCCTCTCTGGGCCCCCGGCTCTTCCTCATCTGTGAGATGGGAGGAAGTCCACCCTCAGAGGGTGTGAGGAGAGAAGGAGATAACACACGTGAAGCTCCAGTAACTAGCACATAGAAAAACCCAGACCTGCCTGTGAGTTCAGTCTCCTGGGCCTGCAGTCTTCTCCTCCAACATTGGGGGCCCACACCTGGCCAAAGGCAGACTTTGCCATCTGTGCCTGCTGCACTGACACACCAAAGCCTATAGAAGGGTGGTTCTGAGAAAGGAAGAGAGGATTATCAGCTACGCCCTCTGGAGTCTGTGTGTACAGCCCTCTACCACAGCAGGAGCCCCTGGGTCCAGCGCAGAGGCATCATTTTCCCTGCAGACTGCCAGCCACCAGGCACTCAGCACTCAGGCTAGGGCAGCCCTCCATTGTTGGACAGCTCTGCTTTGTTAAAGAAAGTTCTTCCCTCTAGTCAGCTGAGACCTGCCAGCCTCCACACCTGTCCTCTAGCTTTGACCATCCCCCAAAGGACTGATCTCCTCTCTCCTATTGTTCTAGATGTCTCAGTATTGCACTTGGGCCTCTCCAGACTTGCCCCAAATCCTTCTGCTCCAGTGTGAGAAGCAGTATCCCAGAGCAGTTAAGATTTTGGACTTCAGAGCCCAACTCCCCCAGTTCAAATCGTGGTGAGGCCACTTGCTATCTATGTGACAGTGGGAGTTTCCTAACCCCTCCACGCTCAAAAGGGGGTAACTGTGGGACTTAACATGAGCAGGTGTGTAAACATCACCCACTGCCATGGCTGTTTATGATCAAACATCTGAAAATCTGTAACAGCGACTCGAAGGGCCTCACTTTCAGCCCCCTTCCACGCCTGCTTGCCTGCTGGTTCTATTTGATAGTTTCCCTGTTACAACTTAGACAAGGCAGCCAGACATTGAGGAAGGAGCCCTGGTTTTGGAAGCAGACTTGTGTTCAGATCTCAGGTCCATCCCGGGTTTGGTTTACCTGGGAGACACCATGGGCCCATGTGTCTTCCCGAGAGCTCATGAAAATACTTGAGACCTGAAAAGAAAAAGGTTTGGTTTCAAAATATGTAAACTGCTCATCAAAATTGATAATTAGTTAATATACTCCAGCATAATGAATTGTGTGATTTAGTTTTTATAGAAACGGCCTTCCCTTTGGGGGTTAGCATGCCTCGCCTTGCCAAGGTTCCTGATTACAATGACTGCTAAGAAATCAGAGCAGATATTCATCCTACAGGTTACTCACTGCAAATCACTTCAAAAACAAAATTATTTTTTAAATGTGTAGTTTTTTCCAGCAAAATATTACATTCAGCAAGGGATAAATTTGATAGAATGTCGGGGAGGTTTCCAAAAGTAATGCTGCTTGAGTCTTAAAATGACCCTGGGACGGGTCAACTCATCTCTCTGAGCCACTATGTCCTCATCTGCAAAATGGGGACAATACACCTGTTTTCCGGCATCGTTGAGCCTAGCCTGCAGATCTGATAGTGCCTGCCTGTCTTCTGGGGGTCACTGGAGGAAGGGACAGAGGACTGTTGGCCCTTGTTTTTTATGGAGTTTCCATACGGATGCTGGACACTGACCTGTTTGCTTTATCAGTCCAATGTGTCTGGGCCTTTCGTCCCAGCTTCTGCCCATCCATCTTAGAGCAGGCAGTTACCATCAGCACAGACAACAGTTTGGGCTTTGGGAGGTGGGAAGTCCTGGGAATTCTTAGTTATCAAGCTGCTGTTGCATTAGGTAGGTCCGCACATGCCCTTGAGGATTGAACATGCCTCCTGGGCTCTAGTGTGATTCAGGAAAAAGAGAGGTCTGTTCTCTTGCCTCTCGACAGCTATTCCTTGTAAGGAACCATCATTCTCTTGTCCCTGTGACTGGGAGAGGCTTGTGGCAGGAGTGAGGAGACATCGGCTGGTAAGTGGCACCAGTTAGGGGCCCAGCTGCGTGTTTGCACGTCCCGAAGTGTTCTTGATTCAGGGATGCCATTCACAGCCTGAGAGGTGCCTCTTCTATGCCCATCCTGCTTAGGGTCAGTTGTTTCATTCAAAGATGGTAGAAAGTGTTGAGTCTTGGGTTTCAATTCTGCCTTTCTCATTCACTTGCTGTATGACTCTGGGCAGGTCACTTGACCACTCTGAACCTCAGTTTCCTCCTCTGCCAACTAGGAAAACAAACAGCCAGTCTCTCTTCCCTGAGTTGCTGTGGGATTGTGGGTGAGAAAGGCTAAGCAGACCATTGTGAAACTTCAGGAGGGAGATGCTATTCTTTGTCTTGGTGTGAAGGCACAACCGGAGTCATTCACAGGCTTCTGCAGAGCGCCAGCCAGACTCTCACCTCAGCCTGGTCCGGGCCTAGGGGCCACCCTGGCAAAGGAACGGAGCTGTCTCACCTGGGCTGGAGCTTATGGCCTCAGGCGAGATTTGGCAGGTGTCCTTAGTGCAGACCAGATGTTCGGCCTGTGTGTGATGGCTGGGGAGGGACTCACACCTCCCAGTTTTTTCCATGGTATCAGCACCTTAATGCATCACATCTCACTGACCTGGAGCTGCTCCTGTCACCCATGACCTGTGCATCAGCTCAGAGTTGGAAGCCTCCAGTCTCCATCGTATGTCCCAAAGAGCCAGAAAGGGTAGGTGTGGCCAGATGTGCAGGAACCTCCTGCATATGTGATCCAAGCCAAGTCTTTGTTCTCTGGTCCTTGGTTTTCTCATCTGGAGAATGGTCTTCTGTGGTGGATGTTTCTGTTCACTTTACTTGGCAGCAGTAGTAGGTCAGGAAGGAAACCCCATCTGATTGTTTATTTAGCCCTGGGAATTCCATGTGAAGGCCAGCCCCTTTCTCCCTAAGGGGACCAACCAGCTTTGTCAACTGTTCTCAGAGGAAGATCCCAGGAGCAGTATTCTGGTGAGGGCTGGGAGCATACAGAAGACTTATCTTGAAGCCGCATTTGTAGAATAAGCACACTTTTAACCTAGAGTTTATGTTTGCTCATTTGGAGTGGCTTTGGAAGGTGACAGTGGATAGTGGTAGAAGGGAATGTCAGAGTCCACCCCAAGACACTACTTCAAGCTACTGCAGCAAACCTGGAGAAGAAGATTCATGCTTGAGCTACCCCTCACCCCTCATGACCTTGTGATCCCAAGAGAAACTAACATCTGTATTACCCTCTGAGTTTACAGGCAGATTATGGCATTTGAAGGAAGTTAGGAAAGCCTACTTCCTCTCCATCTCTAAAGCCGAGCTGCTAGTACCTCCAGGTGGGATTAAGCTACTCTGGTGGTCATTCATTCCTTACCATGATCTGGTTAATTAGATTGCTTTCCAGCCTTGACCAGGAGAAACCTATGGGAGTGCTAACCCTAACCCTAACCCTGACCCTGGGCTCTGAGGGCTGTGCTGAGATGTTCCACTGCTACACTAAATTGGTATCTATCTCTTCCCAATTTGCAGTAAAGGACAAAGTTATTACTTATCATTATCTCAATGTTCTGCTTTTCTCCCATTGGCTTTTCATAAGCTCTGGGCACTTGCTACTGCTTGACTGCTAATGAGTGATCATAGGCAGTAAAATGAAATGTACAAGTAACAAACAAATATTAATGAGGAATATCAAACCAGCCAATTCTATGGAGTTTTGCAGCATATTTTTTATGGTGCCTTTGTGTGTGTGTGTGTGTGTGTGTGTGTGTATGATTTTATGGTATGGGTGCATTTTCTGCTAGTGAAAATGTTCCCAGTTCTTGTGATGGAGCCAGAAGTTTAGTATTTCATGGAGTTCCCCCAAGAATTCCATGACTTTCCATTACAACAATGGGATAAGGATGGGGATGGTGGCAGGAAAGAGAGGGGCCCCATGGAAGGGATGAGATGACCCAAACTCAGGGCTCATTCCTGAGTCCCCAACCCCCAAGGAAAATCATGTGACTCAAGATCTGGCAGATGTGTCCCTTCAACTCACTCCTACTGCTAACAGCCTTGTCTTACCTGGATTTCTGTAGCTGCTTCTATCTGCCACCACCATGCCCCCTCTAATCTATTCCCTGTAGTGCACCAGGGGAATCTTTGTAGAACAAACCTGGTCACGTCAAACCCCAAATAAAATCCTTTAATGGCTCCCCGTGGCCTCTGGGGTTAAATGCTAAATTCCTTTAGAGCAACTTACAAGGACCCTCAGGATCTCCCACCTGGTCTTACCTCTCTCCATCAAAGCTCTGGCCTTAACCTCTTGCTTCGTAGCTCACACACACATGCATCTCTCTGTCTTTCTCTTTCTTCCTGTTTCTCTCACACATACACAGATGCATGGGCATGCACACTCAATATTCAAGTCTCAGTTTAGATGCCATTTCCCAGAAGTCTTCCTTGATTACTTCCTCCACACCTGTGGAAGCCTGTGGATTTGATGTGCTCCTATGCTCCCTGGACTCTCATGCCAGAATGCATGTCACCAACAATTGTCTTTTTGCTAGTCCGTATCCTCGACTAGACTGTGAGTGCCACAGAATAGAGACTGTCCTGCTGCATTGCACCTGCCACATACATGGATACTCAATAAATACCTGCTAAAAGTGGAGGGAGGAAAGGCAGGTAGAAGGAAGGGAGGGAGGGAGGGGAGGAAGGAGGGACAGAGGGAGGGAAGAGAAGGGGAGGGGTGAGGAAGGGAAGGAAGGAGGGAGGGAGGGAGGGAAGGAAAGGAAGGAGGGAAGGAAGGAAGGAAGGAAGGAAGGAAGGAAGGAAGGAAGGAAGGAAGGAAGGAAGGAAAGAAGGAAGGAAGGAAGGAAGGAAGGAAGGAAGGAAGGAAGGAAGGAAGGAAGGAAGGAAGGAAGGAAGGGCAGCCAAATTTATTTTCCTGATCTCCAGGTCCAGCCAGGGTCAGCCCTGATATATGTAGAAAACTCATATCGATGCAACAAATATTTCACAAGCACCAGCTACATCCCAGGCCTGTGCTGGGAGCTAGAGATGTCAGAGAGTTGAAGGGAGGTGGAACAAGGACTGCACTAGAGGGAGGTAAGACAAACCTACAGCAGACACAAAGCTGACTGTGGTCCACACTGCAAAGGAGATGCACACCAAGAGTTCCAGGAGCTTGCAGGAGGGAGGAAGAGGACCCTACTAGGGTCAGGTGGGGAAGCAGAGATCCCAGGGGTAGTGGTAGGGGCAGCCTGCTTGGCCAGAGGCCCTCTCAGTTCCTCCCATGGCATGTTTATGGCTGGCTTCATTAGTCTTCAGAGATGATGGAGAGCTTCATCACTGAGAGTCTGTGTAGCATCACTCCTCTAGGAAAACGTCCATGCCCTTCCCTCTGATGGAGCGGCTCGTGCTCACTAGCCTCTGTGCTACCCAGGGCACACCTCTGTTAGGGAAGGCAGCTCTGTGCACCAGTGGGCAGCACCGTGTGGGGTTAGGAGCACAGATTCTGGAGCTGCCTGCCTGGGCTCCCATCCCAGCTCTGTTCCTGTGAGCAGCAGGGCAGTTTTGAGTCCATGATTCAACCCCTCTGTGCCTCAGTTTTCTCCTCTGTACAGTAGAGATGATAATGATCTTTCCTTCATAGTATTAATATCATTGCAAGTGTTAAGTGAGTTAATACAGATAAAAACTCAGAACTGTGCCTGCTGCAGAATCCAGATTATATAAATATTTGCTATTAGCACTATTGATTAACCTATGCACCTATACCTACATCTCTTGTTCTAGCTTATGGGCTTTTTAAAAATTGCAGTAAGGGTCAGGTGTAGTGGCTCACGCCTGTAATCCCAGCACTTTGGGAGGGCGAGGTGGGCGTATCACCTGAGGTCGGAAGTTCGAGACCAGCCTGACCAATATGATGAAATCCCGTCTCTACTAAAAATACAAAAATTAGTCAAGCGTGTTGGCATGCGCCTGTAATCCCAGCTACTCAGGGGGCTGAGACAGGAGAATCGCTTGAACCTAGCAGGTGGAGGTTGCAGTGACCTGAGATTGCGCCATTGCACTCCAGCCTGGGCAACAAGAGGGGGAAACTCCGTCTCAAAAAAAAAATTGCAATAAGAATATTTCACATGAGATCTACCTTTCGACAAATGTTTAAGTATACGATAAAGTATCATTCATTATAGGCAAATGTTACACAGCAGGTCTCTAGAACTTAGTCAACTTGCTGAACTGAACATTTATTCTTGTTGAGCAGCAACTTCCCATTTCCCCTTCCCGCAGCTCCTGGCACCCACTATTCTACTGTCTACTTCTGTGAGTTTGACTATTTTAGACACCACGTCTAAGTGGAATTATGCAGTATCTGTCCTTCTGTGCCTGGCTTATTTCACTTAGCATAATGTCCTCCAGGTTCATCCATGCTGTCACATATTGCAGGATTTCCTTCTTTTTTAAGGCTGAATAATATTCAACTATATGTATGTACCACATTTTCTTTATCCATTCATCTGCCGATAGACATTTGGGTTTTTTCCACATCTTGACTGTTGTGGGTAATGCTGTAATGAACAAAGGAGTGCAAATATCTCTTCGAGATCGTATTTTCAATCCTTTTGGATAAATACCCAGCAGTGGGGTTGGTAGATCATATGGTAGTTCTATTTTTAATTTGTTGAGGAACTTCCATACTGTTCCCCATAGTGGCGGCACCATTTTACATTCCTACCAGCAGTGCACAAGGGTTCTAATTTCTTCTCTTAGGAGCCTCTTGACATCAGAGCCTGACTCTGGTCTCACCTGTAGCTCCCTCAACTCCTCCATAGGAATCACACATAATAGGCTTTGAAAAGGTAGAATAATAATGCAGGATACTCAGTGCTGGAACTAGGTGAGTCAGAGCTGGATGAACATGTTTCTTTCTAGACAGACCCAAAGCTATTCCCAATGTGTCCAAATGGAATAAACCTGTGAACAAACCATTCTATTTGTCGAATGTCCCAAATGGGGAAAACTATGGGATCTCCCTTCTTCTTTAGCCCCCTTGAAGAGTTGCCGTCTGGGGCCTGGGAGCAGCCCTGGGGGCCCACTCAGAGGTGGTATCCTAAGCTCATCAGGTTTAGCATGCTGATTACGCAATTTCCTGCCTGCTCTGATGACTTTTTGGCATCTGAGACATAGATGGAGGATGTTTGAGGGGAGACGTAGGAAGGGCCAAGTAGCTTGGTAGGGCCACTCAGCTGAAACCAGAACTGGGCCTCTGGAGCTCAGTGTGTGGCTGGACCCCAGCCCCGCTCCACAGTTGGAGTCCTTGTGTACCTGGGAATAAATCACTTCCATCTTAGCTTCTATTCTTGGCCTGTGCAACTTAGGGCAAGAGACAGCCTGGCCTGATGTTTCCATGGACATGGGGGCCAGGAAGCATCTGGGCTCCCTATCTTAGCTCTGCCAGTTTACCAGGTATAGGACTCAGGCAAGACACTGAACTTCTCCAAGGCCTGGTGGTTCCCTGTGTTGGTGCTAACATGAGTTGGGAGTCCCACTGGGGCTGCTTTGAGGTTGAGGTGACCCTGAGGAAGGGCTCTGTGTGTCTCCTTCTGGAGCCTGGTCACTGTGTCATCCCTCCCTGTTACTGTGAATTTGCCCCAGAAAGACGGACATCTCAGGAACCCCAAGGCTTTCCAATGAGCCTGAGACTTCATGATGGGGACAGGGATGTCCCTGAGTGGTGTGGAGCAGCCAACGGCTGCCCACTAGTTAGGAACCTCTGCTCTTGGGCAGTCTCCCTCTCCATGTCAGTGACAAATCCATTTAGGAGATGGAGAAATTGAGCCAAGGGAAGGAAAACTCACTAGGGCTCACTAGTGCTGCCTAAAATTGTTTTAGATAGATGAGTTATTCATATGAATGAAGGAATGACCATTGGTTCAAGGCAAAGGTGAGAACTGAAGGCAAAACAAGTTCTTGCTCCACCTCCCAGTCTGTCTCACTTCCATCTAACCTGTAAGAGGAGCTTCACTGTCATCCTACACCCTAACAGTTTGAGCCTCTGTGTCTTTGTACTTGGTTTTATTTGGTTTTGTGCTTGACTGATGTTTTCATATGCAGTAATAAAGTCTATGGCCAAATCCTCCCCATCCTTCAAAGCTCCTCTCTCTCCTCCTCCAGGAAGTCTTCCAGGGTACCCGGTTGTCCTTTGTGCAGCTCTTGTCTTTAGCTGCAGCAGCACACTCTGAGCCCTCAATTCTAGCTGGCTGGCCTTTATCTCTCACCGTATTAAGAATGTGCTTCTTGTTACTCCCATTTGGCCACAGGCTGTTGCCCTTCCAACCTCCTGGTGGGTCCTAGTCCATCAAGCCTAGTTTCAGTCCAGCAAAGAGAAAGGCTTAAAACATGTACCTTGACCCCCCAGCTAAAATCCACTAGAGCCTTCGTTCTAATGCCTTTGGTCTCAGCTTCCACTGCTCTGGGCTGGGTCAAGGTCTTATGGCTATAATTATAGCACATGCATATGTGTGTGTGTGTGTGTGTGTGTGTGTGTGTGTGTGTAAGAGAGAAAGAAAGAGACAGAGACAGAGGAGGGAATGGGAAGATGGGAGAGATGGAGAGAGGAGAGGAATGGACTCGTGCTGGTCCACACACACCATGTGTGTGTCGAGGTGAGAGTGAAACAACCCTTATTCCCATCAGCTGACACGCCTGGGCAGACCCTCCATGGGATGCTGAGCCTGGTGGCTGGGGCAGGTGCACTGTTCCCATCCCAGCAAGGTTCAATCTCTGTCATCTAACACTTCATACCAGTGTTATTGAAGTTTCACTAATAATTACCAGCACAACAGCGAGCGTTGGAGGCATTTGCCACGCTAAGCGCTTTACGTGGATTATCTTAATTCTCACCACAACCATTTGAGGTAGATGCCATCTTAGTGCCATTTTACAGATGAGGAAACTGAGGTTTAGAAAGATTCCACGACATAGCAAGCATGGGGTACAGACCCACAGCCAGTCTGTCTGGCCCAAGCCTATATTCATCCTCATTGCCCACAATCACCTCACTGCCCCAGAAGCCCAGACTCCTTGGCAAAGGCTCTGGTTCCACCACTGGCCGCCCTATGTGGGACGTTCAGTGCACCAGACCTTGGTTCCTCCCCTCGTTAAAATGGGCTGGATGCCACCGAAGGGCCCTGCCAATTTCCCATATGAAAAAGCCGTGCTTGGGGGATTCCGAATCCTTGGATGCTAAGATACCATCATTTTGATTCTGGGATTTCCAGATTCTGGCCACAGATTCTAGGGTCCTGGAATCCCATGATCCCCATAATCTCTGATCTCCACTAGAATGCAGGCTCCAGGGGGACATGTGCTTCCATCCATGGGTACCCTGCTGTGTGCTAGGGCCCAGTACAGTCAGAGCCTGGTGTGGGCTAGGCACTCAGTCAATGTTTGTTGACTGAATGACTGACTCACCCTCCCCTACAGTCAATGTCCATCCTCTGGCCGAGGCCCATGCCTGAAATGTGCCCAGTGGCCCATACATGGTGGGCGAGCCCTGGACAAACAGGCAGAAAACTTCCCTTGGGTCCTGCTTGGCCATTGATCTGCAGCATGGTTCCAGGCAAGTCACCTCACCTACCTGAGCCTCTCTTTTCCCAAAAGCACTAGATAAGGACTCAGAGAAACACACCAGATTTATTCCTGCCTCAGGGCCTTTGCATGTACCACCCCATCCCCCTGCCTGAAATCCTTGTGTCCCTGCTCCCTCACTTCATTCAGGCCTTTGCTCAGATGTCACCCCTAGAACCTCACCTCCTTAGAGAAGCCTTCCCTGATCACCTCAACTCAAGCACCTTCTCTGGTCACTTTCTCTTTCTTTTCTCAAGTTGTCTGTATTTTCTTTCATAGGACTCATTACCTGACACTTCTTTGTTTGAATGTTGTCAGTTTCCCCTATTAGAATTTAAGTTCTAAGAGGACAGGAGTTTTTTCTGGTCTGATTCACCACCTAGAATAGTGCCTGACACATAGTAGGTATTCAACAAATATTGGTTGGAGGGAAGAAGGGAAAGAGTGTGGGAAAATGCAAGCTCTGTGGGATCCTCCTCTGCCCAAGTTCTGGTCCCCAGATGCTGAGCCACTTGGGCAGCTCTCTCCTGACTCAGCCTGAACTCCCACGAGACCCACAACATTCCCCCAGGTACCACTCTGTGTGCCTTCACCACAGGAAACCAAGGTCACAGCTGTGTGCCCTCAGAGCAGGACACAGGGCAACTGGCTCTCCCAAAAAGAGGAGACTGCCAGGCGGAGGCCTGGGCAGAGCTGGCTGTGTGCTTTTGAAGCAAGAGCAGCTGCTGAATAAACATACTCATCTTCCACGACGTGTGTGCAGCTTTCTGTTGCTGGCACTCAGATAGCCGGGGGAGAAGGAGAGTCATGCCTGAGAGTGACAGAGAAGAGGAAGGCAGTGGTGCTGATGCAGCCTGGCTTCTAACCAGCTCTGTTCACATCTCCCTTTCCTGCCCCAGCCCCTCTGAGCTCCCCATGGCTTGTCACTGCCTGCAGGAGGATGCAGCCTCTCAGCTGGAATTCAGGGCACTCCATGACCCAGCCCTGCCTGGATCTCCAACCTGCTTTCTCCCACCAGGGTCCAGGGACTGTTTCCCAACATGCACCATGACCTGTCCTGTCCCCAAGCTTTGCTTGAACCTTGCTGTCTGTCCAGAGGGCCCTCCCACTGCTCCTCCTACAAGAAGCCCTTCGTGACCACACCCACCCATGAGATCTCACCCTCATCTGGGCCCCCCAGCTCTCCTGGACTCTTCCACTTCTAGGGGATGCTCAGGAATCTAGATGTAGCTCCTTCTGTCCATGGTGGGTGCCCCTAGCCTGTGGGAAGTGCTGGTAGGTGGTGATGGGGGAAGAGCTTGGGTGGAACAGCAAACTCTATCCATCCTGTGATGATAAACGAGGTAATGGACATGGCCACACCTTGTAAGCTGTAAAGCACTATCCTACCTTGGCCCAGCCCCCTTATCTCTGGCCTGGACTCTTGCCCAGCATCCCCATGGGCCTCACTGCCTCCGGTTCACCCAGCACAGCCAGCCTCCCTACTGAGCCTTGCCCAGCTCTGATCGTTTCTCTTCTTCTCCCTGCCTGCCTTGCTGGTAGGTTCTGGCCTCAGAGGCTAAGACCTGCCCTCGGCAAGCCCTGCTTGTGCTCCTTGCACCCCGGCCTTTGCTCCTTTCCTCCACATGGAGTGTGCTTCTGTCACCCTGCCGTTCTCCTGCTTCTAGGCCTGCCTCAAACTCTTCCTTCAGAGTTCTCTGCCCACTCTAGGCATGATTGGTCGCTCGGGTCTGTGATGGCACCTCTCACTGTGTCATTCCCCGTGTATATGTGCAAGTTCCTCTGCGGCTTTCGGTTTGGGCCTGGCATGGAGAAATGATAGGGTGAAGGTTTCTCCTGGCAGATGGGGCTGCCTGCTGAGGATATTCTAGGCAGGCCTGGTGTTTGATAAACTTCAGTTTATTGAAGCCCAACCATAGTCCTGAGAGTCACTCTCATTTTCCCTGTGGTAGCACCAAGATGCTGAGGGCCTGGCTTGAGGTCACATGGCAGCATGCAGCAGAGCTTGCCTGGGGACCCCAGTCTGATTTCAAAACTCTCCTTCATATTGTGTGACCATGACAGAGAAAAAAATACCAGGCCTCTTTCCTATCCTTGGATGTCACTAAACTGCCTTGGGGATTTTGTCTTTTTGCCACCCAGTTCTTCCCGTGGTTCCCATGGGTGCTGCCATCACAGCCCTGATAAACAGCTGGCTGGTATGTGAGGACCCACAGTCCCCATCCATCTTCCTACCCTCCCCAGGCTTGCTGTGGGTCCCCTCCAGGTCGCCTGGGCCCAGGCTGAAGACCGAGGCTGGACCTAGCGTGTCTCTCCAGGATGCGTCAGGGAGTAGGGCAGCCCCATGCCCAGATCTGCCAAGCTGCCTCCCATCCCTGACATCCAGGCTGCGGATCAATAAATCTGTCTCCTGCTCTTCTCTCCTGACCATCTGTTTTCCCTGGTGGTCCCCAGGGAGTCTGCCAGCCTGGCTGAAAGCTCCCAGGTCGGAGAGAAGAAGCTATTTGGGGGCCATCTGTTTGAGAGGTGCCTCAAGCTGGGGTTCCGCAGCTGAAGGAAGCAGCCCAGGCAGTGGGGGGCTGCCAGGAGGGGACAGCAGTTAGGGAGCTGAGAGCCTTCTTTATCTTTAGGCTCAGGGCCAGGGTGTGCCAGCTCCCCTGACGCCAGCAGACCAGTGAGATGCCAGGCCTGGCTGCATCTTGGACATGTCGCTGGGGCAGATGGTGCTAGAGGGAGTGGGGAAGACAGTCTGAACCTCACCACCTCCCCCCTGAAAACTCCTTTTAAAGCACATACATACACACCCTTAAAATTGGGTTGCCAGTGACAACCTGGCATATCATCTTCTTTTTATATTATTCTTAGCCCCTCTGTTACCATAGCAACCGAACAATGCTTTTAAATATAGCAGTTAATTTTTTCAGCTTCAGCAACAAAGTTCTGGTGCTGTCCAGAAGGCCAGTGGCTGGTTTCTGTCCCAGGGGCCAAGCCCTTCAGACTCATCTCTCCCCACATCAGCCCCAGAGTGTGAGCTGGGGTCTGGTGTCCTGAAGCCAGCAGGGACCCTCTGTGTTCCCTGACCTGGCTACCCTCTAAAGTCAAGGTATAGTAGAAAGAACCTGTGTTCTGGAATCAGCAAACCTGGGTCCAGATCCTATCCCCTCATCCCCCTGCTGTCCTTGAAACCTTTGCTTTTCCTCTTGGAGCATTAATTTCTTTATCCAGTCATTAGAGACGACAATATCTGCTTCATAGATTTCAGTGAGTCTTAAATGAGCTAAAGGAGGTGAAGGTGGCATGGTACCCATGGGAAACACTCAATAAATGCATCTTTGCCTCTTTTCCTTTCTTTTTCCCATCCTCCACTTCTTCTCCTCCTTTCTCCCTTTCCATCCCCGCCTCCCTCTCCCTTTTGCTTTTTTCCCATCCCTTGCTCCCCACTGCCTTGAATTATTGATGTTAAATTCCCAGCCAGTAACATCAGAGGGTTAAAATCCATAACCAGCCTTCTTCCAGCCTCCCCTCGGATCACCCTCCCTCCCTGAGCTGGTGAGCTCATCGGAGTCATAAATCATACATCAGGGCTTGAGAACCCAGGCCCCTGCAGTCCAGCTGCTGAGCAGCCCTGGGCAGAAGGCAGTCTGCTGGAAGGGCTGGCAGGCTCTGAAGCCATGAGAGAGGAGGCACCATTATCGGGAGCTTCTCTTGGAAGGGGAGCTGACAGCCTGTGGCCCACTGACCAGCAGCATTGTTTTGGGGTGCGGTCAGCTCCCCGCAACCCTCCCACCATCATCCTGCAGCTCTCTCCAGCCCCTCCCCCAGGCTTGCTCATCACCCACTCATTTCCCTGCATTCCAGAGCCCAGCATGGCAGGTCTTAAAACAATAGAAAGCAAAGTTTCTAATGCTCAGAAGCAGTCAACACATGGCACGGGCTGCCCAGCAGGTAGTGAGTTCCCTGTCACTGGAGAGTTCAAGTAGAGGCTGAACATCCAGGGGGCTGGATGTTGTGGGAAGGACTGTAGTACCAGGTTCCAAATGTAATAGACTCTTGTCTCCACCTATGATTCCATAATGGAAATAATAATGTTAAAATCACCATATAATTTTTCAGAACCTTGGGGCATTGGGTGATTGTCCTCATTTACATAAAAAGTTAACTTGCCCAGGGTCATTTAGCTGATAAAGAGGCTGACTGGGAATCCAGAGCTCCACATGCCCCATTATTCTCCAAGTTAAACTTTCCTGGCTGGAAGCTGCGTGGAAGAACATTTATTGAGCAGTGACACACTGCGTGTGACTCTGTGCTGAGCCCCAGGCAGGAGGCTCAGGGACTTGCAGAAGCCAGAGACTGCTCTCTGAGAGTTGGCAGTCCTATTCAGGGACAAAGAGCAGACCCAGAAAGAGAAAGCAAGTGCTCTCAGGGCAGTGGGAGTGCAGAAGAGGGAGTGATGCTCCGGGCTGGGGCTCGGATGAGGATGGGAGGACACGGCAAAAGGGGAAGGTGTCTGTGCCTACCAAGCCTGCTGTGGGCCACAGGCTCCTGGGAGCCTTTTATGTCTTACTTTATTTAATCCTCCCAGGGGCTCTGTGAGAATGGCCCAGCATTCAGTTTTGACAAATGCTCTGCTGAACGTGTCCAGGTCATACATCTCAGAAGTGGAAGGACCACATGTGTCTGACACCAAGACTTTCACATCAGTGGGACGTGGCAGAGGGAAAGACAAGCCTGCCCCGCTGTGTCAGGAGACCAAGGATCTCCTGTCAGGCTCCACTGCCCGAGGCCAGCATGGGCAACTGGCCAGGAAGGAGGTGATGGCTGAAAAGGCCTGGTGGCTTTGGCCTCCAGCCTGGGAAGGCACCAGCTTGTTGCTTCCCCCCAGGGAGGATGGAGGGAGCAACAGTGGCTATGAAGGGAGGGGCTGCCAGGCCATGCAGGGGACCAGCTCTGGCCTGTGATACAAGAGACCTGGGACAGGTTGTGGCTCTGTTTCTGGTTTTCTGAGACCCCTGAGGCAGGTCAGCTCAGGATGCTGGTTTCCCTCCTCACTCAGAAGGGCAGAGCTTTCATTGTCCTACGCATCTCATGTGCTAAAGTTAATTTGTCACTGTTAGCATCGGCCGTGACCATCTGCCTAAACCATCGGCCAGCCGCAGGCGCCCACTGTCCCCTTACCCTGCTTTGCTTTCTTTTTCGGCACTTACACGCCCTGACATTACATTCTCTACCTCTTCATTTATGCTACTGCCTTTCTCTGCCAGGAGACTGGAAACCCCACAGAGGCAGGGCCTGGCCTTAGTCCGGGGCTGTGTCTCCAGCACCTGAGCAGTGCCTGGCACGCACAAGCAGTGGGCGCATCTTTACGGAATGAATGGTTCGTGTGACTAGGGCGGCATGCCTCCTTCATATCACCACGGCCCTGTTCCTGCTTCTCCTGCCACTTGTCGCAGGGCACTGTAACTGTGTGTGTCGAATCTGTCTCTGCCCCACACAGTGAGATGCTGAGGCACAGCATGGAGCACAGCCTGGAGCAGGTGCTTGATGAGTACTTGTTGAAGCAGTAGAATGAAGTGCTCTCCTCCCCGGACCTCAGTTTCCCCATTTGTACACTGAGAGGGTAATCACCCTAGAGGCTTGTTAACTATCCTCCCTCAGTGACATTCTGGGATTAGCGACCTGCCGGCTGGTGTTTCTGCACCTGCACCTTGGTGTGTTTGCTGCCCTGTTTGCCACCCCAATGCATGTCCTGACCTCCAAGGTTGGTCACCGCCCAGAGCCTGCCTTCCCTTTGATGAGCAATTAAAACCCCAGAATAGCCCATTGTTTAGAGTCAGGTGCCTGGACCCTGTATTTATCTCCAGTGTGCCGAGTGTGCTCGGGCCCCTGCCAGCCACGTGGTGCGCATCATTGGAACCACCCGGGCCGCTCAACACAGAGAGCCTGTCTCTGGCATCGGGAGACAGCCAGCTCCAAGGGGCAGCAAGAAGGATGAGGAAAAAGCATAAAAGGGAACCAGCTTTTACCAAAAGCCGGGCATTTGACAAATGCTTTTCATATGTCCTCACAAAGGCTATGCAGGATTGGTGTTATCAACCCCATTTTATTGCTGGGAAGTCTAAGGCTCAAAGAGGTCACCTTCCCATGGGACTTCCTCAAGCTTGCAGAGCTTCTAAGGGACAGAGATGGGATCTGAACACAGGACTGTCTGGCCCCAAAAACCCAAGCTTTTTCACTGTGCTGCTTAGTGTCAGCTGGGTGGTGGTGATGGTTGGCCACTATCAGCCCAGAAAGCTATACCTCAGCAACTGCCAGTGAGCGAGCTAGAGAGGGAACTAGTAGACCCCATGGATGCTGTCGTGGGCTCTGCATTTGCAAATCACCAGCCTTGATTTCTGGCCTCTTCCTGGCCTGTCCATACCCTCTGCCTGTTCTTCTGGGTCCTGTCAAATCTTACCTCCTCTCGGAAGGAGATATCACGGCCAGCCATAGGCCTGGGGCTACCAAGTGAGAGAAGCCGGGAACTTGTGGTCAATCGTGTGCAAAGGGAAGGAAGGGCACTAGAAGGCCAGCCCAGTGGGTGGCAGTGGGGACTGCAGTCTAGGCCTGCAACAGAGCGGAGAGTCCAGAGAAAAGGGCCGACTCAAGGTCGTCTTCCAGGCACTACCACTTACCAGCCAAGTGACCTTCAGCAAGCTGGTTGATTTCTCTGGTCTTCAGCTTCCTTATCTGTAAAATGAGAGTAGCGATGGTGACTACATGATAAAGCCCTCTTTGGGGAGTCTGTGAAGTAATCCATGTCAAATTCTTAGCTGAGAACCTGGCAGGAAGCAGGTTCTTAAGAAGCTATGATCAGCTGCCATCCTATGGTGACCACTGCTGCACAGCCACAGGGACTGGGGAGTCAGGCTTGGGGTATGAGGCCACGGCAGGACACAGCACCAGTGCCCAGGAATAAGGTGGGTGCTTGGCCTTGGGAATGAGACAGGCACATAGTTTCTAGACACAGGACACAATATTAGGGCAGGGAAGCCTGGGTGGGGGCTCTTTAGATGCCCCTCATTGTGAGAGGGAGGACTGGACTGAGAGCAAGGGGTAGGACTTCACTGGCTGGTTGGCGCAGGGGACCAGCCATTGGAAGAGCAGAGATGGGGGAGAGGAGAGTCAGACCCTCACTGAGGGCTTAGAGTTAGAGCCATTCCATAAGGCTCTGAAGAATTCATTGACCATTTTACATGTGCTTGTCTTTTTGAAGCATAGCCATGGGATGTCAGAGCTGGCGCGACCTTAGAGATGGTGTTGGCTGCCCTGGGTCACACAGCAGGATGACAGAACACCCTTGCTCTTCTCTGTGCTGCTGTTTTCCTTTTGGTCACATGAAGAGGGTACACTTTTAGAATCTTTCCAGTCCTGAAAATGACCCCCAGGGACTATTTTCGGGTTTGGCTCCGTGCTAGGAGAGGGGAGGTGGGAGCTCTGAAAAGGCAGAGCGCGCAGATGAGAAATGCAGCAGGAGGAAGTGACCAATCCCCAGGCTGATGCGTGAAGAATGGGATGGAGGGCAGAGTGTTGGTCCAGCTGTTACCACCTTGAACTTGAGTAGAGCTCTCTTCAGGCATTAGGGTTGCTTGCATGTTGACTCAGATTGGCACAGCTAGAAACTTCCCTAGGGCTTTCTCAGCTCCTGGTGGAAGTGGGTTCTTAACCAAAAGTCCCTACCTCCCCCTGCCCGACTCCAGACACGTCCCTCCAAAGTGCCTATTCATCACCTGAGCTGAACCTGGCTAAAGCCAGCAGAATCTTAGTTCCCAGTGGGCCAGCAGAGGCTGCCATTGGCCCGATTGCCCTGAACTCTGCATCTGGCATTCCTATGGATGGCAGTGGAGGGCAGGAGTTACTGAGCTGCACACTCACCTAAACTTTGCCATGTCAATGACTCGGCATAACTGGATTTGCCTCTTTCTGCCTCAATTTCCCGGCCTAAGACTCCAATTATCTGCAAAGCCAGAGCCCCACATGAACTCCAGTCCTCAGTGAGCCCCTGGCTGGTGATCACCATTCCACCCAAACCCCACTTGGGGCTGGGTTCTGTTCTCCGTGTCCTCAAGCTACAGGCTGGGTTCCTGCCCTAAACAAGGAAGATTGTCAGGAAATGACACTGCCTTTCTTCTGGCCTCAGAGATTGCTACTGCCTGGAGGCTACCTCTGTCCTACCTGTGAATGGCCCTGCTTGGACCCACTAAAGGCCTGCCCCACTCACTGGATGCTCCTTTCTCTGGGCTTCCACCTGACATGACCCAGATGCAGCTGTCCTAGCCTGGTGCTGGGGTGCCCATTCCCAGGTTTAAAGCTCTGGTTGGGTATTAGGAGGCTTTGGGTTGCAGGTAACAGAAAGCTAACTACAAGGGTCTTACGCAATAGGAGTTTGACTCCAGAAGGTGGAGGTGGGGATGGTTCAAAAGCTGAAAAACCTACGGCCCAGACATCCAGGATCCAGGCACATTCCAGCTTCCCCCTTGGCCAGCCTCACCTCCATAGCTGCAGTGTCATCACCCAAGGCCATGGGTGGCTGGCACAGTCCAGGGCCATATGCCACATGGTGGTGGAAGGTGCAGAAGAGGAACGTCTTCCCCAGATTCTCTTTTTATTAGCAAAGAAACTCTTTCCCAGAACCCCTGAGAAAGGCTTCCCTTAACTAGAAAATGGAAGTAATTGACCCTGCTGGCCAGAACTGAGTCATATGAGCCAGTCACTGGAAAATGGAATGGAGTTTCATTCAGTTCTGAGCTCACCCCAAGAAAAGCAGCCTCCGACAGCAGAGAAGACATGGGGGTGACATGGCTACTGGGTTGCTTCTAGTACTTAACTGGAAGTTTTCTTGTTTGCAGTTTTGGTGCCAGAGCTCCTGGTCATAGCCCTTTGTGCCAAAGGAAACAATTTGACTTACTCCTCTCAGAATCCATTAGGGCTCTTCAGTGTAAGCAGCATACGCTGACTTGAGATAACTTAAGCAAAGAGGGAATATATCAGAAGGATAATGAGAATCTTACAGAATTGACAGGAAGGCTGAAGAAGCAGACTCAGAAAAGGATCCAGGGCCCCTCCAGGGACCAGAAAACAGGAACTAATCAGAAGTGGTCTTGTCATGGCCACAGAGATGGAAGAATGAGCTCGCAGAGTCTGGGCCTGGCAAAGAGCATCTGAGATGCCTGGCTCAGGCTCATGCCCTCCCCTTGGTTGTGAGAAAGCAGGAAGCCCTGATTCACTGTCAACCAACACCAGGAGAGTTGATTTCCCCAAATGAAATCAGAATGCTATTGCCAAAGTGGGGAGAAGGGGTGCCAAGTGGGCAAAAGTCAACAAATGCCCACCACGGTAGCACATGGTGCTTGACCCAGAGACAGAGATTGCCTGGCATGCCTTCCCATGTGGAGGTAAACAGTGCACAATCTCAACTGCATGGGGCTGGCCACTCAGAGCGGGAGGCACATGAGCACTCTCTCAGGTCCCCACAAAGGTAGTCCCTCCCTAATGTCACCCTGATAGGATAGAGGATTCTATCGAATCCTTCTAGAGGCTCCCTGAGCACTCACCTGGGGGATGGCCCCTCCTGGCATCTCCCAGTCACTCTAGAAATTCTAACAAGTCTTCTGTTCATCAGCTACTGGTTTCAGCCCCAGAACATCCCTGAATCTTTCTTCAAGCCTACATGAATTGAAGGTCAAACCCCAGGCTTACTGACCCCAACAGGCCAGGGTTCGGCCTGGCCAGGTCTATTGCTGCAGATAGCAAACCATTATGAGCATGTATTCATTAGGGCAGGTAAGGTGCTAAGCACTTGGCATGCAGTAAATCATTTTATTCTTCCAGCAACTCTATCATATATGGCTATCATTTTCCTTTTCTACAGATGAGGAAACTGAGGTTTAGAAAGAGTCAGTAACTTTCTCATGGGCACAGGTAATAAGTAGAAGAGCAGGATTCAAATCTGACCCCAGATCCCCCTCTTAGTGACTTCACTGTACCATCTACACCCCGCTCCCAATAGGCTTCTTGTTCTTCCCTCTTGGAATGAAAATGGATCCAAGACCTTGGTTCACATAGTTGTCCTCTAGGTGTTTCCACCCACCAGAGACCCTCCTCACCTGTCCTAGTACCCGGACTTGAGCCTCAGCATTGGCCTTTTAAGAGCCTTTGAAACTGCTCCAGAACTGCCATCTGAGAGAGAGTAAGTCCTTTCTTGCCGCACCCAAGGCCCTCCATGGAAGCATAATCATAAGTTGCACTTTTTAATTTTCACAACGAAATCTTGTCATTGCCTTCGTGGTAGTTCTGGTTTCTAAAGGACATGGCTCTGCCTTCTGTGGGTAGCAGAGTATCCTTTGCTTCTCCTGCCAGTGCCCTCGACTTGGCAAAAGACCAGGGATGCAGCAGGTGCCCTGGGGATGGTCTAATGCAGCAGTTCACCAGCTGGGCTCCAAGAAGCCCCAGAGGTCCTGCAGAACCCCTTCAAAGGGCAGCCCCGGGGGAGCTGAGGGGAACAGAATGAAATATATCCAGCTCAGCCTCCACCAGAGCACCCTACCTTTATCTGTCTTACACACTGATCTGCAATTTAAGGGTTATTTTCTAAGAAAAGATTCTCTGGCTAAAACTCACTGGTCAGCTAGGTACATTGATGCTTTTTTCTACACAATTCTGCAATGTTTTCCTTGAATTGAGCTCCTATGTCACCCTGGCCACTAAGAGAGTTGCCTTTACAGAACCATAGCTTAACATTCTTTCTTTGACATTGTTAGAGAACCAATAATCAGGACTTGCTGTCTCTGTGGGCAACACCTCAGCACATCTGCAGAACAGTAGAGAAAGTTGTCCATTGTGTTGCTCAGAAACTCCTTGAAACAAAGACCCTGGTGACTAATTCCTCTCCAAAATCTGGCCAGGAGAGTTTGACTTTCCTAGCTTCCTGGTCCCCTCCTACTGCCAGACAATTAAAACCCATCTTTCCTCTTTACTGTGGCCACTAATATGCCCAGAGCATATTCAGCTAGGCATTTCTCTTTTTAAAATACATGTATTCCAGCCTGGCACGGTGGCTCATGCCTGTAATCCCAGCACTTTGGGAGGTGGAGGTGGGAGGATCACCTGAGGTCAGGAGTTCAAGGCCAGCCTGGCCAACATGCTGAAACCCCTCCTCTACTAAAAATACAAAAATTAGCCAGGTGTGGTGGTGTACACCTGTAATCCCAGCTACTAGGGAGGCTGAGGCAGGAAAATTTCTTGAACCTGGGAAGCGGAGGTTGCAGTGAGCTGAGATCGCACTTCAGCTTGGGCAATAGAGTGAGACTCCATCTCAAAAAAAAAAAAAAAAAGTAAATAAATAAAAATAAAACACATGTATTCGGACACAACAATAAGAACAATAAACACCGGGAATCCTAAAAGGGGACAGGGAGGAAAGGGGGAAAGGGTTGAAAAACTACCCGTAGTGTACTATGTTCACTACTTGGGCAATGAGATCATTTGAAGCCCAAACCTCAGTATCACAAAATATACCCATGTAACAAACTTGCACATGTACCCTGATTTGTCCTGCAGGCTGTCAACCTCTGACATAGCTGTACCCTAGTTTTCAACGGTAGGTTCACCCTTTCCATGTGTTTGCACAGTCGTGTCCCAATAAAACTTTATTTACAAAAACAGGCTAGCAGTTGGATTTGTCCTACAGGCTGTCAACTCCTGATAATAGCTGTACCCTAGTTTTCAGTGGTGTGTTAGCCCTTTCCATGTGTTAGCACTTAGATTTGCTGTCGGTATTCAATGTCTCAGTATTAGAAGTAAGACCGCATGGAACTTGCTTAGAATTTTTTTTCTTAGACTGTCTTCCTGGGAATTGGGATGACGACGCCCAGAAGTGTGGATATTTGTGAGGCAAAGTTCTTGATGCACACTCTGACGCTGCCTTTCAAACGCACTCTGTCTATTTTCACTACGAGCAGCGATGTGAGAGCACCCATTTCCTCACACCCCGTGAGCACCAGACAGTGTTCTTCCAAACATTGGCTTCCAGCACCCCCTGCTCCTTTACATCTGCTTTTGCTTTTGTCCAGTGTTTTGAGCCTCGGTCTGCACTTTTGTTCCTTAATCTTCCTCACATCCTTTTTGGAAGTAGGTAAGATACAAGCAAACAAGTTTCTGGGTTTTCTAGGTCTGTCATCCTGGGGTCAAGTTCAGGGAGTGGAAGGAGCCAGGGAGAAGCAGAGTCCTGAAGATCCAGTGTGGACGGCGCAGGCTGGTAGGGCTGACAGCTGTCCTTCTCTGCTGGACGGAGAACACCCTCTGCCAGGGGTACTGAGGGAACTTCCAGAGGCTGCATCATTATGGGCCAGGCCAGGGTGGGGAGATGAGAGCATCTTGGAGAGAAAGAAACAACATGGTGGGAAGGGAAGGAAGTGAGTTTTGGCATCAGATGGGCACAGGCGTCCATCCAGGCTGCATGAGTGAGCCTGGACACGTTCTCTTGCCTCTTTGAATTACCCATTTTGTCATCTGTAAAGGGCATGAAAAAGGTCAACTGCACAGAATTGTCATGAGGGTTCAATGTGAGCCTTTATACCAGAACCTCACACAGTGCCTGGGCACATAGAAGGACTTGATGTGTCTTTGTTAAATTGAATTACCTTGCATACCACTATCTTAGGAGCAGTGGGAAATTGATAATATGAATATTTTTAAAAAGAGTCTATGAATCCAGTGCCCACCACATGGTAGGCTCTAAAATAGTAATTGATGGGTGAATGAATGCATGGAACTTTGAAGTCAAACAGCTCCAGCTTTGTCATTTACTAGTTCTATGATCTTCACAATGCCTTTCCCTCTGTATGGTTCAGCTTCCTTTTCTGCAAAATGGGTCTGATGAACAAGGATATTGACATGTGCTCACAGATAAGGAAACAGACATGGGCAGCTAAATGGTTTGACCAGGATCTCATGGCTGGTGTGTGGCAAGATTCAAGTGCTCACCACAGGCTCATTGTGAAGTCTAAACGAGGCAAAGAATTCACTTCTGGCTCGATGGATGTTAGCTCCTCCCCATAGGCAGGACAGGCTGCCAGCCTTGGGATCTTAGTGGGGGAAACAGACTAAAGGAAGGGTCTGTAGCCACCACAGGGACTGGGACTGACTCAGAGGCAGCTGCATGCAGGCTGCTAGTTGCTGGCACTGGCGCTTGCAAGGAACTCTTCTAAGCTGATTCTCTGGAGACCACCTTTCCCAGGAGCCCATTTCCCAAGCAGCTGTCTCGCCTCCACAGAGCCCAGTTCATGCTGAAGCCAAATAGAGGATTTGCCTTTTCATAGCAGCCTTTTGGCCTAGAAGGTGGAGCCTGGGCTATACAAATGAGTCCACCCCTGGTGAAGGCCCCCAAAGCCCCTGACAGGGAGAGAGCCGTAGAAGCAATGCTTAGCACAGAATGAGTTGGCCCGTAGGATGAGCTGCTGTTGATCCTGTAAGCTCATTGTTCCTGTGGCTGTGGACTGGGCCCAGGTGCAGGAAGCTTCACCTCCTGCATATGACATTTAATCTACCCAACATCCCTTCAAGGTAGGTATGAGTATTCCCATTTTACAGATGAGGATACTGAGGCAAGTACGGGAGGTAAGTATACAACCAGTGAGTGACAGAGCAAGAGGGAAGACTTGAATTTGAGTGTCTGACTCTAAAACCTGTATTTCTAACCATGAGTCACATTTACTGCCAGTTGGTGGACAGGCCTTTGAATCCTGGAATCACGAATCTCCTCCCGCCTGGATCTGTGAGCAAGGAACTGAGGGACTCCAGTTTCTTTGGGGCCAGAGCTTCAGCTATTCTTTTGCCTTGCCCAATAATACTTAAGCATAGATATTTAATAATACTTAAAGCATAGATATTTACTTCTTTACAGAAAGTATTTTATCCATTCAACAATCCAATAAATGTTTATTAGGGATTTTTTATGTGCTGGGTCTTATGCTAGGTGCTGGAGATACATCACAAATAATAATTGCAACTAATCCTTACTATGCACCAGGCACTGTTCTAGGCATTGTACATGGATTAGATCACTTAATCCTCACAACAACCCTATAGATAGCTATTATCCTTTCTTTATCGAGGAAGAAATTGAAGCACAGAGATGTTAAGTAATTTGCCCAGGGTCCCACAGCTATTAAGTATCAGAATCAGGATTGCGACGCATGCAGTCTGGGATCAGAGTTCATATATTTACCTGCCCCCACACTGTTAGGGCTCTCATTGTCTCTGCCCTTCTGGAACTTAGAGTCTTTCTTTGCCAATAGTCATGTTAAAATAACACACACAAAAATTTAATTCAGTTTTGTTTGCTGAGAATCAAGAAGGAATGATCCTGGATTTGTAAAGTGCTTGACATCAACAGGACCAGCAGGAAGGAGTCAAGATCATGAGCAGAACCTTGATCCATTTCCCACTGTGACCTTGACAGCTGAATGTCCTTTGTCAAGCCTTGTCACCTCTCTGGGCCTTCATCTCTTTACAGAATGGATTGTCAGTAATGTACCTATTCTCTTCTTCCCAAAATTTTCATGGAGACTAAATGAGGTGGCAGATGGAAACAAGATTTCACAATAGGAAAAAGCACTGGGCAAGGGTTTGTTATTCAAAGTGAAAATTGGGTGTCAGTGTGATGAATAAGTGAATGAATGAATGAATGAATGGTCCCAGCAGTCCTGCAGCTTGGCTCCATGGGTGACAAAGAGCTCCCTTCAGGACATCTGTTGGGGGTTTTCAGGGTCCTAACAAGGCTCTTTACCCTTGACCATGCCCCTTGAGTTATTTTGCACTTGATTTGTGTGAACCTCCAAAACTGTTTTAGCAAACATTTATTAATGTCTGCTGGGAGACCAGCCTTGTGCTAGACTCTGCAGGGAGACAGAAATGAATTTTCAATGGCTATGCCCCTAGGGGCTCACAGGTCAGGAGGAGAAATTATATTAATAATAACGGTAATAATAATAACAATAACATGAACAATAATAACCTGTAATAGCTGAGCATTTTCCACATGACGGATGTTGTATTGAGGTTTTATGTACATCAGTTCATTTAGTCATTACAGTTCAATGAATTACTAAAAATACAGCTCCCATTTTACATATGGGGAAACAAATTCAGAGAGGTTAAATAACTTACCTAAGTTCACACAACTCTGAAATTGCAGAGCTGGGCATGAACCAAAGAAAGAAAATGTGGATACAAATAACTCTATTATAAAGTATTATAAATGTGGATACAAATAACTCTATTATAAGGTACTATAAATGTGGATACAAAAAACTCTATTATAAGGTAGAAACTGCTGTATACCCTAGTAGAGAGACAAGGAAAGGCTTCTGAAGGTTCAGGAAGAGAAGGGAAGCAAGATGGTGCTGGTGGTGCTGCTGCTGTTGTTGATAGTAATGACATTGATGTTGATGGGGATGATGATAATCCTTGGGTGCCCGTTTGTTGAGCTTCTGCTTTGTGCCAGGCTCTTACCTGGGTGCTTTCTACTATCTCATTTACCCCTCATAACAACTTTCCAATGTCAGTTACATCTGCATCTTGCTCTTGAGGACTCAGAGCTGGAGGAAGACGAGATGGCCTCCCTAAGGGCACACATCCAGTGTTACCTGGGCTTAAGCTTAAGTGTACCTCACTGCAGAGCTGCAGCTCCTTCCTGAACCAGGATCCCTAACCTTTGAACCAGTGGGCTGGGCATCTCAGAGATGCTCCATAAATGTCTGTTGAATGAATGAATATTGAATGAATGGATCCCCAAGGGCTCAAAGCCTTAAGCCCAGAAGACATAAATAACATGTCTCAAATGAATATGTGTCCAACTGTAATTTAAACATATGTAGTGGTGCTGTAATTACTAAAATACAAGTTAATTGCAAAGCATTAGTTCATTGTAACTTTTGTACTGTTTATTTTCTCAATGAGAAGATAATAGGTGTACAGTTACCATCAGGAGGAGTTTGGAGAAATACTTTCATACAAAGAGAGGTCATTGTGCCGAAAATGGTAGGAACATTCTGCCATCCTGCATGGCTTAACCAAAGTGCTTTGCCCAGCACCTGGCACAGAGGTCACTTGGAGAAGGGAGACAACCCACCAGCCTGTGGCATTTGTGCTGGGTCTACACCCGCCTTTCTTACTGGATCTAGGCTGTTACACTCAGAGACTTCATCTCTATGAGGACCTGACGCCAGCATCTAACAACCTTCCCAAATGGCAATGCTTGCATGAATGAATGAATAATGAAAGCAAGAATGAGTGAATGACAATGAACGGTGCTTAGGGAACCCACAAAGGGTGTTTTCCCCGAGGAGTGTTTGAATGTGGGAGTTCCTCCAGCCTCAGGCCTGAACACAGGACCAGCATAACTGTGGGGTTCCCAGGGGCAGACAACTTGTGACTTTCAGCTCTGTACTGGGATTTTGAGACTGTGGTTTCATCCCCAGGGACCTGATCTTGACCTTGTCATAACCATGTTGGAGAAGGGGTGGTGGCTGGGGCCTTGCTTTCAGCAAGGCTGTGCTCTCCATTTTTGGATGCATTTTTCAAACTCAGATGAAAGTTGACAGATGGCGGTGGCGTAATATTCTCACTTTCTCTACTTCCCACAGGCCTCCCTCCAACACAGCTCTCCAAGCTTTAGAAATCTCTGACACATCTCGACCATGAGACCACGGCTGGCTTTTGGCAGGTGAGCCCTCCCCATCCCTCATCACACCACAGGACACAGGGCAGTTTCAGCATAGCCCAAAGGCCACTAGGCTGTGTTTTGAGGCCAGGAGGTAGACAGGAATGACCTCAGCCTCGGGCAGGAGAATGGAGCCCCACATGCTACCGAGACTTCAGGAAAAAGCCACCCAAATGTCCCAAGTTCTGCAGCTGGCATTTCTGCAAATGGCAGCATATGGTCATGGGAGAGTCCTGGGCCAGGAGCCAGGGGAAATGCTTCTGACCCCAGGCCTGCCTTTATTGCTCAGGAAAATCTCATGCAAGTGCCTCCTTTCTGGGTCTCTATTTCCTGGTCTGCAAAGTGAGGGAGTGGGACTCGGTGGACCCAGCAGGGCTCAGGCCAAGGCCATGGGCTCTGGGGAGGACAGTAGGGCTGACCCTGCAGCTGTGTACCACGTCCTTAGAACTCAGTCTTCTGTTTGATTGTTCCATGGACTTTACAGCCACAGAGATCCTGGACTGGGCTGTGTGTTCACCATATATGTGTATGTGTGCATTTTGGGGAGGGGCCTGTATTCCTCCTAGTAAACACTGCTGGAAGTCAAACTCAGATGCAGTCATCAGCCCCGTGCCTGCCTTCTTATGACCTCATCATCAGGACATCATTTATTGCCTGTTGTGCTCTATCGTCTGTGCTGGGCACTGAGGCACAGAGATGAACAAGTCATGGCATTGTCCTCAAGAAGCTTCTGCTCCAGTGGAGGAGATCAACGTGCAAATAGCCACAGAACAGCAAAACCTGTGAAGGCAGGAGGGCTCTATTCTTCAGGGTTTGGTTGTGGGGGTAGTTCAAGGAAGACAATTTGAAGGTAACACTTGAACTGGACTTTGAAGGATGAATAGAAGTTCACCAGGTGAAAAATGGAAGAAGAGCATTCTAAGCCGAAGGGACAGCAATTGGAGCAGTGGAGTCGCTGGGATGCAGGGCCCAAGAGGAAGAGGGTGGGAGTGAGGCCAAGAGAGCAGCAGGCCTCTGAAGGTCACCCAGGAGCTTGGGCTGGGTCCTACACAAGCAGGGAAGGGAGACAGTCAGCCCTGTGGTTCTGAGAGAGGCCCCTAGCAGGGTGCGGGAGGGTGGGGAGGAAGGTGGTGGGGAGGCTGAGATGAGAGGAGGTGTACATGTCAGAACCTAAAGAACATCAACAGGGGCCCAGGGCAGAACATCCCGTGCTGAAGTGTCTGTGACCTCAGCTGTCACAGACTCCACCATCCCTCTGCATCCTTTCAGGTCCCCGGGGCCCCATCCTGCATTGGGCTGCCACTCCGGCCACAGGACTGCTTCTCTTCTGCTCTTCCAGCTCCCACTCACTCTCTTCCTTTCCTGCCCCTGAAGGACAATAGGCCACCCCCTCCTGGGCAGCAATTTCGTAAGAATTCAATGCTGTTCCCAAGGCCCCTAAAGACTTCTTTTGATAGCAAGGTTGTCCTAGAGTAGTTTCTGTGTGGTGGGTAATAACTGGCAATTCTATGGTTTTACAGTTTCCTCTCTTGGTAGAACTCAGAACACTTTCACACCTGTTGTCTCACAGGAGTGTAGAAAGAGTAGGTTCTGGGGCCAAAGAGAGCCTTGCTGCAACCCTACCCCCTGCCTCCTTTGAGGAGCAGTGGAACCGTCAGAGCCTCAGGAGGGCCTCTCTGTATAGAACACCCACCTCCCGCGGTGGTGCCAGAGTCAAATGCAAGAGCTCGAGCGAGAAGCCAGCACGGTGCGCACCACGTGGTCAGCACTTACTTTCAGGGCTCCCCTGCCAACTCAGCCCTGCGATGGAGTGGGTGGCAGCTGATGGGCAGGGCTGGCCTAGAGCCACTTGTGAGTTTTGGGTTCAGAAGGTCGTGTGAGCAGTCAGCATGCGTGCCTTAACGGGAGGTCAGGCCAATGGGCTTGACTTTCCTTTGAAAAGTGCGCTCAGCAGAGCTTTCCTGACACCCCTCTGATCCTGGCATTGGTGGATGCTAGGGGCCCAAACAAGAGCAAGTTTGTGCCTTCTCCAGAAGGGACACATAGAGGAATAGCCACACACTGAGAGCAGGAGCAGCCCCACAGGCCCAGGGCAGAAACAAGAGAAGCCCAGGAGAGAGGGAGCTACATTTGGTGGGGGCTGTGGCTAGAAGAAGCATTGTGGGGGTGGAGCGAGGAGTGCTGGCACCCAAAGGATCCATGGGAGTTCTCAGCTCAGCAGGGGGAGGGCATGGGGCCCCAGTGGAGAAAGGCATGGCTTGGGAAACACCAGCGTGTGTTGGCGTGTCAGTAGTTGGTGTTTTTGACATCCTGCCCAGCAGAACTCCCTGTCACAGAGAAGCATTCATGGAAGCTTAGCACACAGCCCCCTCATCAACTTGGTTCTCATCGGGAAGGTCACACCCAGGGTCAGGCCCCACAGTTCAAGGGCAACATTGATGAGCTCCATGATAAGACCAGATAGGCAACCTCTAATGCCTCTAAGACTTTTCTCGATTGGAGTTGAGGGCACACATTCGCTGCAAATGGTGACATAATCCTGGTGATGTTATAACATCTGTGCTGGGTGCTGGGATAGAGATGAATAAACTCAGTCCCTACCCAGGTAGAGACAAGGAGGGAACAGGGCCTCAGACACCTGTACTGCATGCTCATCAATGCTCTCATGGAGGGGTGTTCGAAGTGCTATGGGACCGTAGAGGAGGTAGCAGCCAGAGGAGAAAAGCAGGGTGGGCACCATAAGGAGGGAATCTGCACCAGAGGGTAATGATGAGAATGTTTATAGCAACTGAGGTTTATTGAGCACTTACTACATGCCAGGCACTGTTCTCTAAGAGCTTTACACAGATGTACACTCCACCTGCACTAGTCTATGAGGCAGGTGCTGTTTTCATCCTCTTTTACAGATGACAGCTGATGCACAGAGAGACTGTGACTGGCCCAAATGCACAGGGCTATGAAGTGGCTTAGCCAGGGTGAGCCTAGCCAGTCTGACCCCAGAGTCTATGCTTGAATGACCCTGGGTAGCCTTTCTCTGAGCACTAGAGGCACCTACAGGGTTGATACTATGTCTTTTGCTCTAGCACCTAGCAGGCCCTCAATTAAAATGTGTTCACCAATAAGAATGCACAAATGCCTGGATGAACTGGGCCCTGGAAGACTGAGGGCAGCATATGGGGATAGAGATGGCACTCGTGCAGAGGGAGGAACTGGAGCAAAGGCCTCAGATCAGGGCATCTGGCGTTGCTGTGTGGTGCGGCCCCTCCCGAAGCACTGGAAGACTGAGAGTTTAGACAGCAGCCTCTCCAGCCAACTTCCTCCCCCTCCCCTGTCCCAAAGGCCTGGCACCTGCCAGCCAGTCCTACCTTGGGATTTGCTGTGCCCTTTGTTCCCCCACGTCATGGTTTGTTACCCGTCCTCTCCAAGGTTCCCATGGGCAGATGACCATGACCCCCCAGAGCTAAGGAAGGCGTGCACCTAGAGGGGCTCAGGAAAGAATTCAAAACTCAGTCCCTTAAGAGGTTGCTTTCAGAATGTTTGAGACTTCAAGGAGTGGGGTGTTTTTGTTGTTGTTTTGTCCTGTTCTTTTTTCAAAGGCCCTTCCTTTCCTGAAGCTCAGTGGGCTGTGGGTGGAAAGCTAGGGTTGGGATTTGGCTCCGTGGCTTCTGAACTGGTCATCTTTGAGTGAATCAGTTCACTTCTCTGTACCTCAGTTTCCATCTCCATTAAGTGGGAATAAAACCAACTACAGAATTAAGTGGGGCAAGGCTTGGGGAAACTCCAGTGCAACACCAGCCTCGGTGAAAATCTGCCTCTCTGCTTCCTGCTTTGCTCCTGGGGCCTCCGTCTCCTCCGTACAATGTGGGGTTGGGAAATGTTGATCTTTAACACCAGCCAGCCGCATAAATATATTCACACACATATATACCACCTGTCATAAGCATATGCAATTTAATCATTTTATACATTTCATGGGAATATGTAACATAGCATCTTATTGTGTATTCTTCTGATTACAAAAGTAGTACGTATGTATTGAGAAAATTTTGAAAAGTAGAGGAAAAAAACTCACTACTATTCCACATCCATGACTGGGCCATTTAGTAAATTCCTCTTCCACCTCTTTTTCTATGCACATACACAGATTTTTTTTTTTAATTAGGATTATACTCTGCATTCTATTTTTTAACTCAAGCTGGGCTATTGAACCAGGCTGCTGCACAGGGCTGTCGGTCTCCGTGTCTGGGAGGAACAAGAGGCAGCAGCTGCCACAGCTGTTTGGTGCCCATCTGCCGCACTTCTGCCCGGGTGGCTGCTTGGAGGCATCTGACCTTCGGATGTTCAGTGTGTCTGGCGGGTGCACATCTGACACTAATTTTAGCTTGGCCTCTCAGGCTCACTGGCCTTGGGGCCTGCACATAATGAGTGCCTTACGTAGACAGCTGCCAACGGTGCAGGAAGAAGCATCCCACCTTAAAATGTTCCTCATCACCCGCCAGCACTCTGCTCTTAGAGAACAAGCCAGTTCCCTGTTCCTTCTCCCACCAGGAAGGGGCTGCTGTTGACGTCTGTGGCCCAGCAGGCTGCGCCCCGTGGGCAGGTGGCCCACCAAACACATGCGAGATTGCTTCTTTGGATGGAGTCATGTTTTTACAGGACAGGCTTTGATTGGAGCTGGAACAGCTGAGAGAGACTTCCTGAGACATTGCAGGCTGTGGGGCATCTGAAATGCCCTCGGGGGTGTGGACTGAACTTCAGGTGTCTCACCCTGATGCCTCACATGTGTCAAGTAGGTACAAATGTACAGTGTCATTTGATACCCCATTTTGTCCTGAAGACAGCCCTGTGTATTAGGTGGCAGTATTCCCATTTGACAGATGAGGCAACCGAGGTTGAGATGAGGAAGTCATTTGCTGGAGGTCACACAGCAAGATGGTGGCAGGGACTTGACCATGGATGTGGGTCTCTCACTCCAAGCCCAGGGCTCTTTCTGTTCATCAGCACCATAGGTAAGCAGCTCATCCAGGGCCATAGCCATCTGCTGTGACTCCTTATGTTGGGATTATTTGCCCAAAATGGAAACACTTTAATTTTCACCTGAGAAAGAGTTCACGTTTACTGAAAACAAATATACCTAGTTGGTCTGTTTCTAAAGCACAAATCTAACCATGGCAGGCTCTTCCTTCAAAATGTAGGGTATCTCCCTCTGACCACAGGATGAAGCCTGTATGCCCCCACCTGACATCCAACCTCCACAGCCTGCAGTGGGCTGACCCCCCAAATCTGGGCACCCTCAGCATTAGAGATCTCTACTGTGGCTCTTGGGCAGGGTTGGGGGTTTTCTTTGTGATTCACCTGCTGATCGGAATGGAGCTGCACGAAGCAGGAGGCTCGTAGGCTGCTCATCCCCATGTCCCTGAGGCCTGCACTGGGCCAGGCACAGAGTCAAGTCCAGTAAATGTATTGGCCCCCAACCCATGGTCCTTCATGAGAAACCTGAGCTCTAATCCAGGCTTACAAATAAGCTGAGGCCTGCCCAGCCTCTACCAGCCCGATAAGGAAGTGGCTGCTTGGCGGCACTCCTAGGAGGCGCCTGCAGGGCTGTCTAAAAGCCACAACCCCATGGGCAGGCAAGGGGGAGGACTCCGGAGGGCCATCTCCAGATGGAGACCAACATCCCGCCTCCATGGTGAGTCCTCCACCTCCCCCATCCCTCCACTCCCCAGTCCCATAGCAACCATAATGCCTGTGTGATGTGCCCCCTGCCTGACAGTAGCTCTTTGACTTAAGCTCTTTAGGAATGATTTATAGAAGCGGCATCATACAGCTCTGGGGGAAACAAGTTTTCTAGGGACTGTCTTGGTTTAGTGACAGCAGGACCCTTGCTGTTTGACTCTGTACAGCATTCCCCTCTGGGCCACAGCCCCTCAATCTCCCAGCCTCTGGTGCAGAGGGAGGAACTGGAGCAAAGGCCTCTGGTGGTCTGGAGGTTATTACAGGAGAGGCAAGGTTTTTAGAGTCCCACAGCTCTGGCTTCAGCTGCCCCTACCACTTACTAGGTAGGGTTACATCTCTCTGAGACTCAGTTTCCTCATTTGCAAAATGGGACTAGTGATCCCAACTTTCAGGGTGTGGTATCTTATTGGTAAAAGTCTAGCACAGCGACAGGCACATGGTGAATAATTATATACCTTCTCCTGGAGGCCTTTTAGGGCCTGAGAGCCTGCCTGAGAAATGCTCTGTTGCTTGGTGAGGGTGGCAGTCTCTGGGGACAGGTGTTGGGGCATGTTGCACATGACACGCAGTCTAGTAGTGAGCCACTTCTCTCATTCTGACACATTCTTGGGGGTTTAGCCAAGGACAAATCTTTTGTTTTCTAATGAAAGCCTATGAAAGAGGGTTTTTGTAACTGATTCATTTCATTTCACAATCTGCTTTCCAGGAGGATGTCTTTCATTCACTTGTTCATTCATTCACCCTGCACATATCTCCCGAGCCCCGACAACCTGCCAGGTGTGGTAGGAAATGTACAAATAGGCCATGCAAGGACCCTGCCTTCAAAGGGCTCACTGTCTAGGCAGTAATTATAATTCTGGGTAAAAAAGTGGAGTGGGGCACACAAAAGTCAGAGTGCTGAAAGGGGAGAAAGTAGAAAAGATTCCTGCAGGGCTGAGTAGAAAAGCTTTCACCAAGAAGGTGGTACCAAAATAAGGCAGTTAGAAAGCCTAAAGGGAAAAAGATTTCATTCTCCAAAGAAATAAAAGTATAAAATTATGAAGAATCAACTGAAGAAGGTATTATAAATTGTTCTATAAATAAAATTGAATCTCAAAATCCCCCCAAAAAATTGTTCATAAAATGGTTACGAAGTATATCTGGAAAAATAAACATGGACGAATGGCCTAGAAAAAGTCAGTGTTGGTACAGAGATAGACCTGTGGCTCAAGGAACAGAGAGCCCAGAAGTAGATATCAGTGTGCGTGAGGCTTAGTATGTGAATGCATGGCATCGAGAATTAGAGATGAAAATGCAGGTGATTGCTGTTGTGTTCTAAAGACAACCAGCGAGCTATTTGTAGGGAGGGAAGGGAATGCAACTGGCTCCCTACCTCAGTTCCTACACCAAAATAAATTCCAAGGAGATTAAAAAACATGAAACCATAATGATACTAAAAGAAAGACAACGAGGGAATATTTATGTCATACCGGAATGATGAATGCCTCCTTACATGTAATATCAAATCCAGAAACTGTGAAGGAAAACAATTAAAAACCCTATGGGCAAACACCCCACCGTAATCAGGTTAAAGGATGATAACAAAATAAGAAAAGTATTTCAACATAGGCATGATGGGTGAAAGGTTAGCAGCACTAATACCCAAAGAGGTCTTGTAAGCGAAGTATTAGATAAAGACAAATTGCCAGCGGAAACATGGGCAGAGGCCATGAACAAGCAATTCACAAACGACCAAATACAGAGCATAGAAAGCATGTGAAGAGTCGTCACCCAGGGGCAGAGGATGCACATTAAACAATCAAAGTGTCCTTCGGGGGCCGTTTCAAAGAATGAAAATACTTGGGGAAATGCAGAATGAGGAACAGGAACACCGGAACACTGTTTAGTGGGTCACGAATTGATACACATTTTCTGGAGGGGAGTTTATATGTCAATACTTTCAAATGTCCCTACCTTCCAACTCGGTAGTTCACTTCTAAACAAGTATCCTAGAGTGCCCAGGATTATGTGTGTAGGAAAGCAGCAGAGCATTGGTTAACAGTGTGGAGTCTGAGATCAGAATGACCTTGTTTCAAGCCACCTGGCCCTAAAAAAGTTCCTTAACATCTCTAAGCATCAAAGTCCTCATCTGCAAAGTGGGCATAGTAGTACCACTTTCATAGGCTTGTGGCAAAGCTTAGATGAGATAACACTTATAAAACTCTTAGCAGAGGCTTGGGCCCCTACTAAGTGCTGAATAAATGCTAGCTCTTTTATTATTACCAATAAGGATGTTCATCATAGTATTGTTTGTAATAGCAAATAATGGGACGCAACCAAATTGCCCATCAATAGGGAGCTACTGGTTATTCATCACAGAAATGTGCACAGTGATGCAGCCCTCTGAGGACCCGTATTTATGAAAATGGAAACATGCCTTTGACATATTAACATATGATTTTTTAAAGTATCAAAAGGGTATGGGACATCCATTCCAAATTGCACAGAAGCATACATCCATGTATCTAGAAAAATGTCATTGATCCTTGTTATTCACAGTAGGTATGTTCTATAAAGTCCTCACAAACACAGAATTAGCAAATACTGAACTGTTGCTCCTGGAAGAACTACAGCAGGAGATTCCTGCAAGCCTCTGGTGGCAACGTTTTTGTCAGCTGATCAATATATAACCTTGTTTTATGTGTGTTTCTGTTTTAACATACCTTATTTAACATAGATTGTGGATTCATTAATATTGAACTTAGGGCCAGTAGCACCATAAGTCCTCTCTGAACAAAGCTTACCTAACACAGCGTTTCCTCTGTAAGGCGCGCAGTTGCTCCCCTGGGCTTGGGAACACCGGAAAGCACTTCAGCTCTGTATTTGGAGGCCATTTGAAAAAGTAAAATCGCCAAACAAAAAGTGCAAAACTGTGAAAACTGTCCATAGTGTCCTTTTTGTGGACACTTGTTTATCGTATGGGATCTGAAACTAGAAGACAGAAGGTCGCCTCATTCAGCCTCATCTAGGAACACACACGTTAGGCGACACAAAATTTTCACCACGCTGGGCTCAGTGGCTCGCGCTTGTAATCCCAGCACTTTGGGAGGCTGAGGCAGGTGGATCGCTTAAGGTCAGGAGTTCAAGACCAGCCTGGCCAACATGGTGAAACCCTGTCTCTACTAAAACTCCAAAAATTAGCTGGGCATGGTGGCACAGGCCTGTAATCCCAGCTACTCAAAAAGCTGAGTCAGGAGAATCGCTTGAACCTGGGAGGTGGAGGTTGCAGACAGAGCAAGACTCTATCTCAAAAAAAAAAAAACAAAACTTCACCACTCTGCACATCCACAAATGACTATGAATGTAAGTATTGATTTGGAGGTTACAAATAAATTTGATCAAGTAGATAAATTTGCAAATACAGAATCTATGAATAATGAGGATTGACAGTATCTAAAAAGATAGTGTCTTCGTTCATTCAGGTTGCTGTAACAAAATACCATAAACTGAGTGGCTTAGAAAAACAGAAGTCTATTTCTTACAGTTCTCAAGGCTGGGAAGTTCAAGATCAAGGCAGATTCATGATCCGATGAGGCTCTACTGTCTGATTCATAGGTGTTACCTTTTTGCTGTGTCCTCAAATGGTAGAGGGGATGAGAGGTCTTTCTTTGGCCTCTTTTATAAGGGTACTAATCCCATTCATGAAGATTCTGCCCCCAGAACCTAATCACCTCCCAAAAGCCCCACCTCCTAATACTGTCACCTTGATGGTCAGGATTTCAACATATGAATTTTGGAGGGATACATACATTCAGGCCATAGCAGATGGTCATGTCAGTAGTGAGTCAGGATTTAAGGGGATTTTTTTCTGTCCCTCTTTATACTGATAATGCTTTAACTTTTTACAGTGGGTACATATAATATGATCAGTCAAAGCAATAAAGCTATTTTTAATCTAGAAAGAAAACTTGTTATTGATGGCACTCCATTGTCAAGATAAAAATCCATACTCATTAGAATAATATAGTTAACATTTTTATGTATTGTTTGCTATGTGCCACACAGACTTCTAAGCCCTTGACATATATTAATTCATGTAATGGAATCTTCTCACCAAGAAACTCCATGAGATAGACTGTATTATTATCCCCATTTTATAGTTGAGGCAAAAAGAGGTCAGATAACTTGCTCAAGGTCACAGCCAGTAAGGGGCAGAGCCCAGGTTTGAACCTGGGAAGTCTGGCTCCAGAATCCATGCTTTCTTTTTTTGTTGTTTTTGTTTTTGAGATGGAGTTTCACTCTTGTCACCCAGGCTGGAGTGCAATGGAGCGATCTCAGCTCATTGCAACCTCCTCCCCCTGGGTTCAAGCGATTCTCCTGCCTTGGCCTCCCGAGTAGCTGGGATTACAGGTGCCTGCCACAACACCTGGCTAATTTTTGTATTTTTAGTAGAGATGAGGTTTCACCATGTTGGCCAGGCTGGTCTTGAACTCCCAACCTCAGGTGATCCATCCACCTTGGCCTCCCAAAGTCCTGGGATTACAGGTGTGAGCCACCGCGCCAGGCCAGAATCCATGCTTTCAGCCAACAATATGTAAGTGTGCTCAGTCCCAAGCCTGGCACAGGGCTCTGGAGATGCCCAGGAGGATCTGACCAGGCTCCTGGCCCAAGGCACTTCTGGTCTAGGTTGAAGACAGTGGCAAGGGTGCACCAGGCACTTCAGGCTCGTGGAAGCAGGGTGCTCCCCATCCCAGCCTGAGGACTCAGAGAAGGCATTGCTAGCCCAGCATTCAGTGTCCCCATAGTCTCCTGCCCTTCTTTCTCACTTCTTTGCAGGCACACCCTCCCACCAGGGTGCCCCTGCCATACCCAGCCATCCCCTGCCCCTTGAGCCAGCCATGTCTCTCAGACAAGGCTCAGCTCAAACGCCATCTTCTTTCTCTGACCATCAGGAAGAAGCAAGGGCTCCTTCCCCTGTCCTCCCAACAGCTGATTCCTCTCTGTTTTGGAACTTTATGGTTATTGTCTTTCTACTCACCTGTCCACACTCCCCCGCCATAAGCTGGTGTCAGGAACCTTTTATTCCCAGCACCCAACACAATCCTTGCACATGTTATCCAGCAATACAAGTGTATTGAATGAAGAAATGAACAAACGTGGAAGTATCTAAGATCTGAGACTCCCAAAGACCTAGGCACACGAGATTGTGGCAAAGTAGTTGTTGAAGGCTGCCAAGGCCCCGGAGGACCCTGGAGGGCTGAGCTGTCTGGCTAGAAGCCTCTGTCACCACGGGACTGGGAGGCGGAGCCGACAGGCTGCAGTGCCAACATTAGCCAGGGTGCTCTTTCTGCGGCTTCTGAAGCACCCCCACCCTAGTGAGAAAGACTAAGAAAGGTCCCATTCAACTTGTCTTGGCACTTCTAAGGGAAAGGATGGGGTTTGGATTAGCTGGGCCAGGGACATCTTTTCTAAAATAGCTTCATGCATATTCAGCTGCTCCCTGAAATAGTCGGGCAGCTATTTTCAGCAGCTTCTACTCAGATGCCCACACATAATGGCCTCTACCTTGAGCATGTAAACCAGTAGGAAGCAAAGCAAAGGGTACGGGAGGACAGTGTCAGAAGGCTTTTCATGGCTTTCTACCACTCCCCCCAAGCCCTTGGTGTGTTTTTCCTCCCAGGGACTCTCTCCCATGAAACGGAAAGTCCTGGTTACTATGACAACTTGCTGGAGGAGGTTTCCCCGCCAGTGACCCTACCCACCCAGATCCCAGAAAGCGCAGACTCACCAGGGCAGCCATAGCTTGAGGCATGACCTCCAAACACTAAGTTGGCGAGTTCACTCCCAAGAGAGCCCCTTGGCGCCTGTTCCCTCATGGTTTGCACGCATTTCTAATAGGTGCCCCGTGGAGGCTGAGGGAGGCCAGTGAAAGACCGAACCCTACCAGCAGGGGGTTGAGGTCACAACAGACAATCCAGCTGGAAGGGTAAAGAGAGAACCACTCAACCAGGGAAACATTTATTTGCAAATACCTACGGAAACATCAATATGTACCTTGTGCTGTTTGCTGGGGAAACAAAGATAAATAAGACTCCGTTCATGAAATGAATGGGTAAGCAAACATTTGTAAGTGTCTTTCTCTAAGCTGTAACTTTGTTCTCCCAAAAAGATTGTTTTTAAATGTTGGAAATACAGTATCCTAAGTGCTGAGGTTAAGGTGAGGACATGGGATTCCCAGGGGAAGGAAATGGGCTCTCTGAGGAGGTTGGGAGGTGAGCTTGAGCAGAGAGGTAAGAGTTTTCTTGTGAGAACTAGCAGGTGGTGGCCTGTGCTCCAGGTGGCCAGCACAGCACACCTGAAGCAACAGAGGTGGAAAAAAACAGGTCCGTTTGGGGAACTCCCAGCTCAGGATGTCTGGAGCATGGTGCCGAGGAGGAGGCAGAATGATCAGAGGAGAGACGGGGGAGCCACGTCACTGGGGCCTTGGAGGCTCTTCTCTGTGAGAAGAGCTCCCTGGGACCACTGTGTGTTTGGATGGATTCCTACCCACCCCAGTCCACCTCAGGTCTCCCTGTGTTACAATGTAGAACAATGATTAGAAAAAAATGAGATTGTGTTAAAAGTTTCACAGTGAGAGGTGTGACTTTAAGAATGAGTTAAGTGTTCATTCCACCTTCCCTGGAGATGTATCAAAAATTAAAATGAACTGGGAGGCCAGAAACCTGGATCCCAGAAAGGGCTGGGGAGGGACCAATGTGGGGCCTCTAGGCCTCAGCCAGGTCAGCCGTATGACCAGAAAAAGTGATTGCTTACATTTTATACATCTGATTATATTCATTCTCTTGCCCCATAGCCATCCAGGAAAAGGTTCTGTTTTGTTCAGGGCACCCTGAGAAAGGCAGGGAAGTGTGCTTTGATACCTTTTAGGAAGACAGCCACCCAGAGGGGTCAGAGGAGAGCAACACAAGGGGTCAGATGAGAGGAACTGAAGGAGATCGGCTCGGCTATCTGGAGGTCACCTGTCAAGCATGCCCTGACCCCATGTCACTTCCCAATTGGCTTCTTTGAAGGCATTGGGAACCATCAACAAGAACCGTGGTGCCCACAGGCAGATGCATCTTTCTGCTCTGTTCATCCCCCATCGTTCCTCCATCTGCACTCAGCCTCTTTATTTATTTGTTCATTCATTCATTCATTCATCTGGAGCTGTGGCTGGGAAATGGTCGGCTTAGATAATGGTTTCTTCGCTGAATTTTCAAGGATCTGTGAAACCCCTGAAATGATAAGAAAATGAGTACATATCTCATGTTCATTTTCTCATAGCTCATAACTTTCAGCAGATTCTCAAAGGAGCCGGTGACCCAAAAAAGGTTAAAAACCACTGATAGAGATGGGAATTGTTTTATTTTAAAACAAATGATTTCACCTTTCGGTAGATAAGCAGGGTGAGGGAGCATGGAGTGAAATGCTCCCTAGTTCTGCGCTGAGCTTTCTCAGATGGTGAAGGGGCACCGGGGACTCTGTCATTGCTCCCAGCATCACCGTGCACCTAAGTATGTGCGTTGGCTGCAGCTGAGCCAGGTCCAGAGGCCCTCGGAGCACAGAGGGCGGGGAGCAAGATCCCTTACCTAAGACTGCTCTGTTTCTGTCCCTTCCCAACCACAGCCTCGCTGCGAGGTCCCTTTCCAGCCTGCATGTGGCAGAGCATGATGAGGCTCTCTTGGTTTGGAGAGATGTGGAAAGCTGGAAGAAATCTGAGAAAGGAGAGGCACATAGGCTGGAGTTGCAGAGGTCTGGATATTTAATGAAGCTTTGAAGAGAAGGGGCAGCTAAAGTTTAGTGATTAGCTCTAAAAGTCAGCTTGTGTCACCTTGGCTGGAAAACCTCCCATAGCTTCCTATCTCTGAGTGAAATTCAGTGAAATTCAGAAGTTGCATAAATGCCTTCACAGCCCCAGTGATTGTCTTGCCCCCATATCCTCTGGACGGTGTACTGTTCTACAAACTCTGGCCTCAGGGCCTTAGCACTTACTGTTTCCTCTGTTAGGAAGCGTATGCACATGGCCCATCCCTCACTTCGTTTGGGTCCTTACTTAAATGTCCCTTTCTCAGTGAAGCCTTCTCTGGTCCCCTACTTAACAAGGCAACACCTCCTACTGCCACCACCCCCATTCTGTTCCCTTTTTTTGCTTCGCCTTTCTTGATAGCGCTCAGGACCAGCCCACATGCCACTGTCTGTATACTGTGCCCAGTCCCTGGAACAGGGCCTGGTCCATAATAGATGCGAAATGGTTATTTGTGGAGTGAATGAATCCATTCTTACCATGCTCCTGTGTTTATATATTGTAATCTCATGCTGCTCCTGTGATGACTCTGCAGGGTGGATTTTATTCTCCCTTTTCACAGATGAGAACCAGAGACTCATAGCAGCTAGAACTGCTTCCTGGGTTCTGCGGTCTCAGAACTGCTGTCTGTTTATACTCCATCCTCACCCCTGGAAGACTTGATACTGTCTTCACCAGGACTCCTTGACCCATAAAAGAGGCCAGGCTTTTGCATGGGTCCAGTCAGTACTTAGAAGTACACAGCACACTCTCACAATCCAGTTATGTCCAGGCTTGATATGTCCTGGAAGTGGTCAGGCATGTAAACTCATCAACAGCAAAGTCAAAGAGAAAAGAAGACAACTGTAATGGGGCTTTTGATGGATTCCTACTCCTTGCTTTCTCCCCATTGTGTATCTTGAACATCGGCCCATTGTTCTGGAAGAGATTACTTAAGTGGTGACTTTGAAAATACAGTCTATGGCCGGATGTGGTGGCTCATGCCTGTAATCCCAGCACTTTGGGAGGCCAAGGTGGGAGGATCACTTGAGCCCAGGAATTCAAGACCAGCCTGGCCAACATGGTGAAACCCCATCTCTACTAAAAATACAAAAAAACTAGCTTGGCGTGGTGGTGTGTGCCTGTAGTCCCAGATACTCAGGAGGCTGAGGCACAAAAATCTCCTGAACCCAGAAGGTAGAGGTTGTAGTGGGCTGAGACTGCACCACTGCACTCCAGTCTAGGTGACAGAGTGAGACTCCATCTCAAAAAACAAAACAAAACAAACAACAGAAAACCACAGTCTAGAACCCAAAAATAAACCCAGAATTCATCAAGACATGAGACAGCCCCCACATGATAAGCCAGTCCATTTGCTTGTTTTCAGATCCACTGATGCCTGTTGTTTCCACTGTTACACACAGTTCTAATACATGCCAGCCCGTGAGATAGGGAGAGTTTGCAAGACAGAGAGGTGGGTTGGAGAGAGAACCATGCTACACATACCCCAAGTGTTCCTGGTGCTGGTTATTGAGAGTTACAAAGATGAGTATCACACAGAAGGTGCCTTAGGGAACTTACAATCCAGCAAAAGAAACAGACAGAAAACAAAGAAGTTCAAATATATTTATTTATTCAAATCCTGACCCTGTTCCAAAAAGGATTCAAGGTAGAAATCAGGTTTGTGATATTGTAAGTGCTACAGTTGAGGTGGAGACCTGGGTTCATGAGATAAGGATGATCTCTTCCCCTGGAGAGTTGAACTGGGCATGGGAGCGAAGCAGCATGGTCCACTTCGTGAGCTCCCAGGAGCCCATGTGGCTGGAGACGGGGGTGAATGCCATCCGTCCAAGGGATGTGCTGTGAGCCATTCCTTCTGCCTGAGGAACTTACAGTGCAGTGAAGGAAACAGGCAAGGAAACAAAGACTTGTACTGTATCTGCAACCTCCCTGCCTTGCTCTCAAGGACCTGCTCTCAACATATAGAAAGCCACAGACTGAAGGGACCTGCAGCAGTTCCTGTGGTGGCCAAGGCAGGTGCTGCTATAGGCCCTGGTCCTCCTGGATCTCTACCCTCAGGCTGCACTCGTAACAGTCCCAAAAGTATTTCTGCTTGGGGGAGTAACACTTTGCATTCAAACAGCAAGGTACAGTTTGCAGAACACCATCACATCCATCTTGTGTGTTCCTTCGAGAAGAAGGCTGGGGGAGTGCCAGTTTTTCAGTGTATGGATGGGACAGTGGGGGCTCAGAGACAAGTCTCATTCCTGAGAAGTGTTAGAGCCAGGACTGGAATCCAGGGAGAAGGAGAAGAGGCCCTGTCCACACAAGCACATGGTAGTAGGGCAAACACAGGCATTTGACCATATAACAGTAAGAGAAGGTTCTTTAGCAGACGGGAGAATATCCAGACTCTGGAATCAGATAGAACCAGGTTCACATCTGGCCATGAGCTGTGTGCCCTCACCTCACCAGTGAAAGAGAATAATGGTATCCACCTGGCAGGTTGTTGTGAAGATTAAATGAGAGGATGCATGTGAACACACCTAGCACAGTCGCTGATGTCAAGAGCCAATATGTCTTAAGTTCATGGTCTGGGGCAGGCCATTATCTCATCTAATCCTCCAAGCAACCTACAAAGTATATACTGTTACTTGTAATCTCATTTTACAGAGTAAAGAAACTGAGGGCCGGGCGCGGTGGCTCATGCCTGTAATCCCAGTACTTTGGGAGGCCGAGGCGGGCAGATCACGAGGTCAGGAGATCAAGACCATCCTGGTTAACACGGTGAAACCCCGTCTCTAATAAAAATACAAAAAATTAGCCGGGTGTGGTGGTGGGTGCCTGTAGTCCCAGCTACTTGGGAGACTGAGGCAGGAGAATGGCATGAACCCAGGAGGCGGAGTTTGCAGTGAGCCGAGATTGCGCCACTACACTCCAACCTGGGTGACGAGCGAGACTCCATCTCAAAAAAATAAAAAAGAAAAAAAGAAACTGAGTTCAGGGAGGTTGATCAAAGCACCCATAGCCAGCAAGTGATGAAAACTGAAAACAGGCCCCAGAGCCCAGCTATTAAACATGAGGCAGTAATTACACCTCCTCTCATCTCATTGATGAACCTTCAGCCTGCACAAGTTCAGCCACATACCAGGTCTATGGAGGTGACGCCTGACCCCAGCAGGAGGACAGCACCATGGGACTGTACAGTAGGGAGTTGCTGGAGACCCTGGAGAGGCCATGTGAGCTTGACCTTGGAGGAAATGGTCAGCAACTGCAGCCTTGGGAAGGAAGGGCTGGAAGGTCACTGGCACCAGGCAGAGCTGCATGGCCAAGGTGGTTGGTGGCTTTGGACTAACAAAGTGGTGACCTGGAATCCAGCAGGCTGGGCTTCCCTTTCCCACTTCCTTCCTCTGCTGCCTGTCTTGCTGAGTCACCTCCAGGAAGTCAGAGTGGTGAGGCAGACAGTGAGGAGACCTGGGTCCTCCTGCACCCCTGTCCCCACCTCGCCTCATGACCCTGGGTTAACCACTTCCCCTTGCCAGGGCTCAGTTTCCACATTTGTCAGAGAGCAGACTTGATCTCAAGGTCAAGCAAAGGTCTTTTTTAAAGGCAGTGCTTTTGGAAGACAGGACAAAGGACCACACAGCTGCTAACCAATTAGAGACTGATAGTCCTCCGAGCTCCGTAGCAACACCCTGCACCCCACACAACTTGCTGAGTTCTTCTATGGGTTATGAGGGTCACCAGCAGTGATAGGACCAGGAGGGCGGTGATGGGAAGAACCTCTAAGTGCTGCATAGAGATGGCAGTGAGAGGCAGCACCACAGAGGGCTGCCTCCAGGTCCTGAGCCTCTTCTAACTTAGCTGCATCCTCTGCCAGGCTGCTTTGACTCATGCTCCTGAATTTTTACTGAGTCCTGGGCTCTAGTGAAAGTACTAGAAGATGCTCCAGGATTTTCAGTGCAGGTGCAATCTCACGGGAAAACATGCGGCCACTGTGGGCTTCTTCCCAGCCTCAAGCCATGGCCGTACCAGCCCTGAGCCAGGCAATAACCCTTTCCTTTACTCAGACTCAAGAGAAGCTGTTTCTGCTAAAGTTCCAAACCTGTTTATAAAACTTATCCCTGAGGACTTCATATTCTGAAGGCACCATGACCTAATCTCTGCAATGATTAATTGTTAGCACTTCATAGCTCCAGCTCTGAGATGCAAGGATGTCTGTGGCTAAGAGGAGTTCCCATGAGTGGTGAAGTGTTTGTTCCAGGGCCTAGGGGGTTGCCTGGGTAAAGGATAGAGTGGGATTATGTCATCTACCGGTGCTTTTTACCACTTTGGGGATGGTGGAAGGAGTTACAGGGCACATGGACTGCAAATATAAGGCTCTTTTCCTACCAGCTGGGGTCCAGTTGGCTTAGTGTAGCTTTCAAGCCCTTCTTGATGTGGCCTTGCCCACTGCTTCAGCCTTCGAGTGCAGGTTCCCATCTGTCTTTGGGGCTTCAGCCCCACTACCTGGCTTGGGCAGATCCCCATTTTGCTGTGTTGTTTCATGTTTCTCTGTCTTTGCACATTTCTCTTTCACTGAACCACCCACTTCCTCTCCTCTCCCATCTCCACTTAGTCCTCTTGTAAACTCTCATTTGAGACCCAGTTTAGATGTCATTCCTTCCACAGTGTCTCCTCTGACCTCCTCCATCTTCCTTGGTGGCACTTTTGTGCATATTTCTATTATTAGATTTTCACCCCGCTTTGCACCTCTTTGGGTCCATGTCTGTACAACTCCGCAAGCACCAGGACTAAGTCCCAGGCCAAGCCCAGGGCCTGGAAGATGTCTATTGGAAGGAATAGAAATGAGTTCCCCAGAGCGCAGCCCTGAGTGAGCTTCCGAAGGCTCTTACTGAGGTCTCGGAGGCAGCAGAGGATGGTGGAGAGGCCTAAGGGAGTTTGCATCGAGTCCCCTTAAGACTTGTCTGCCACCAAGAGGTCCTGCATCCCTAAGCACCACCCTTCCCTGACTGGGCATCAGTTTCCACTCTGAAAACTGGATTCATTTCTTTGGTTTGTCTAGAGCAGATATTTTGTGGTGTTTCTGGAAAGTCTGTAGGGCAGCTCATGCAGAGCTCCCCAAGACACCAACCACAGGGCATTCGGCAGCGTCCTCCCTCTGCTTCACTGACCTGTTCCATCAACCCTCCCAGAGCTCGCTCAGGGCCGGGCCAATTCAGGGGCTGGGAGCACAGGGAAGAATCAGGCTTGGTGCCTGCCCTTGAGAGCTCACGACCTAGGTAGGGAGACAGACACATCTACAGCAATGCCATGAGCACAGAGTGCCACGGAAGCCAGGAGGAGGCCAGCCCTGAGCCACCCATGGAGGCCCTCAGAGAAGATTTCCTGGCGGGGATGGACCTGAAAGACCCAGGGCAGCATAGTTCACAGTGAGCACCAAGCATGCAAGCCACTGAGTGTGGCCAAGGACAGGCACAGAAGATGTGGCCTCAGCTGCTCCAGCTGCTGGGGTATGTAAATATCTGTGCCTGCGTGTCCCTGTGTGCATATGAGAGAGAGAGAGAAGGGAGACCACAGAGAAGAGTTGAGAAGTAAGAGGGCTTGGGCTGGCACAAGCCATATCCCCTGAGACCCTTGGGGAAGAGCTTTCCAATTAAAGTCCTGGCTGATGGAGGCTGGGCTCCCTTGATTATGTAATAGCCAGGGAAATGTCATCAGGGAGAGCATTAGAGGAAGGCGGGATGTGTCTGAGCAGGGCTTCATCATTCCCAGAGGGGAGCTGGGAGCAGATTTGTAAATGAACCGGGATTCGCACATAGTCAGAAAGAACATCCAAGCCGGGGCAGCCAGTCCTTATCAGGAGGAGGGGACACAGTCACAAGGTTGTGGCAGTGGAACTCACGTAGTTGAACACAAGGTCTCCCTCCCAGCCCCTCCTCCCTCAGGTGCCGCCAGCCCACTGGATCACTTGCCCATCCCAGTAGGATGGTCTCTGGGGAAGCAAGGAGAGAGGGTCCAGGCCAGCGCCGCACCATTCTGGCCCAGAGGATGTGTGCCCCGAGAGCTGTGCCTGTGAAAGAATGTGGTGCAAGGGTGCCTTGTCCTCTGTGGCTCACAAACTAACCCTGGGATGGCACAGGCAGGCGGCCCACAGCCACGTGAGCACCTGCTGAGCACTTTAGTGTGTTCTGCTGGGGAGAGGGCCCATCTCATTTTAGTTCAACTGTGAGTCACCCCTGGCCCTCAAGAACCATCTCCGAAGCCCATTGATAAAACACACAGATCAGGCTCAGCATGTGGTGCACAGATGCAATCCCAGCACTTTGTGAGGCTAAGACAGGAGGATTACTTGAACTCAGAAGTTCAAGACTAGCCTGGATAACAAAGCAAGAACCTGTCTCACAGAAAATCTAAAAATTAGCTGGGCATGGCGATGCACACCTGTAGTCCCAGCTACTCGGGAGGCTAAAGCAGGACAATCCCTTGAATCAAGGAGTTTGAGGTTTCAGTGAGCTGTGATTGTGCCACTGCACTCCAGCAGACAGTCTGTATCTATACACACACAAACACACACACACACACACACACACACACACACACACACGCCAGTTCTCAGCTTCTGGGGAATGACAAGAGTTGTGGAATAGGACAGACTTTGGGCCTCAGTTTTCTCATCTGCAAATTGGGAATAATATTAATACCACCTCCAGGGATTATTATCGTGAGGCTTAAATAAATGCGAAATGGTCAGCCCAGATCGTGGCACATAGCAAGTCTCAGTAATTGGTAGCTGTGATTGTTTTCACAAAAGCTTCCACGGAGAGGGGTTGTCCTGTTTGATTTATATGCTATATACTGTTTTATTTTATTGCAGTAAGAACACTTGAGGTCTACCCTCTTAACAAAATTTCAAGTGCACAATGCGTTGTTGTAGACTACAGGTATTGATGCAATATTGTGCAGCAGATCTCCAGAGCTTCTTCATCTGGCTTAACTGAAACTTGATGCCCGTTGATTGGGAACTCCACATACTGCTTTAAAAGATTTGGGATGCCAGCATGAGAATCACAGAGCAGAGCACAGGGCAGTTTCCATGCAGAGGTGTGGTTCGTGTTTCCAGCACAGCGTAAAAGACAATGTTCCTGCCCCGGGTGGGACTGAGACAGCCATCAGCTGGTTCAAGAAGAAGCAGGTGGGACTATGGCCTTGGAACTATAGGCTGAGCCCCGCCTAGCGGGACATTGTGATAAGACTAAGAACCTGTAAGTGATCTTTCTGGATGAAGCTTATTGCCCCCAATCCTTCCCACTGTTTTATCACTCTGAGTGACTCCCTGCCAGAGTTAGAGTTTAGACAGGAAGAAGATCATTGACATTTGAGGACAAGGCCAGAATGTCCCCTTAGATACCTTGGACATGCTCGGTACTGATGGAGCCCAGGGGTCTCAGCTGCTTGGCCTGAGAGGAGTAGCCCAATGTCAAGCCTGGTTGCCAACCTGACCTGTAGAGAAATGACTATGTCACATCCTTAGCTGTCTAGCCCACATGGTCATCCCAGTGACCAGTGTGTGCCTGGGGTGTGACAGCCAGTGTCTCTTAGAAGGAGGCTCAACCATCCTGGCCCATCTCGCCTTCAGGGCAGGATCCAGACTTGGTTGCTAAAAGGATGAGGCACAGGGTACAGTAATGGAGGGGGTGGCTGTGGGGTCAGACAGGCGCCAGACCCTTAGCAAAGTGGACCTGAAGTTCTCATTAGGGCAGCAGGATTGAGCTCAAGTCAGACCCCCAGAGAGATGACCTGCCTCCCAAGGGCACTCGGAGAAGACTGTGGCAAGCGAGTAGAGGCAAGTCCAGAGCATCCACAAGGCTTGTGGCTTCTGGTGAGAAAATTAATTCTAGCCCTAGATGGAACTGGGTTTCCCACATCCTCCCAGGTCTGGGCAGGCTGAACTCAGTGATGGGTAGGGCTGAGCCTTCAGGCACTGAACTGAGAGTCTGGAGCCAAGCAGAGCTTGGGGGAAGGAGGGACACTCCTGGTCTACCTGGTGCCAGAAGAGCCACGCTGGGCAGCAGCACCTTGTAGGCTGGTCAACTCCCCTCCATACCAAAGCAGTCTTCCATGCCTGCCACCAGCCCCCTCCCCAAATGCATGCAACTGGTCTCTGGACCACTGAGAGAGGCTAGGGAGGGACTAGCAGCTTCCATTGCAGGTACAGGTAAATGAGTCCCATGCACCCAACTGGGAAGATAGGATCTGTCCTTTCTATGTTCAGAGGCAGCCATGGTGCCATGGAATGAGTGCTGGACTTGGATTCTGACAAATGGGCCCAAATCAAGGCTCTGCCTTGCCTGCTCTGTGACCCTGGCCTCTGGGAGTTTCAGCTTCCTCACCCACAAAACAGGGTCCCAGAAGGCCTGCATCATGAAAACTCGAGCCACCAGAATTGGACACATGTCAAAAAGAGTAGGGGAGTGGCTTTGGGGGGGTGAGAAGAAAAAGGAGGGAGAAAGAACAGTGTGTGCCAGCCCCTGCCTCCATGGCAAGGGTCTCGAACATTCCAAATGCCCAGTTGTGATATAAGTCCTCCCACCCAGGATCCTTGAGATGTATCCTTGTGGAGCACCTTCTCCCTGGGCCATGGGTCCTGTACTATGACACCTAACTCTATGCCTGGGAACCACCCTCCCTACTTTGTGCCATTTCTCTGCCTTGATTGCCAAACCCTGACCCCATGAATCCTTCTTCTCCCTGGACATCTGGCAATGGTGATAGGGAGCAGAGTCTAAGATGAGCTGGCTTGAAAGTGTGCTTAAGGCTCCCACCTCGAACTACTTCCTCTTTGAGATGAGGTGTGGCCTCCTGCCTGGAGAGCTGTCATCATCTGAGCAGGGCTGGGCATGCTGAGCCTTGGCAGCCCTGGGGACCTGGCCTCAAGCGGGTAGGGCAGTCGTCACAGTCACTGTAACCAAGAGGTGTGGTGTGCTTGGGCCCAAGGGGGCTGGGGTTTCTCTCCATGTTGCTTTGATGTGTGGGGGATGGGTGGGAGACAGTGGTCCTGCTCAGACTGGATAGTGCCTCCTTCTGTGTGGTTGTGGTTCTGGGGAAGAGGTGTGTGGGTGGAGAGGAGGGGGAGCAGGAGGCCACCCCTGGGAAGAGGAAATGGACAAGGCTGCTTCTCTAGGCCCGCAGGAATTCCAAGCCCCTGGCCTAGAGCAGCTGGGCTAATTACAGCCTCCTCCTTGTTGGTGGGAATGGGACTCCTAAAAGAGCACCAGCCTTGGCCAGAACTGGCTAAGGAGGGCAAGGTTAAGCTGGGGAGTAGGGAGGCCCTGTGGGTCTGTGGCCAGCTGCCTAATGCATTGTCGCAATCAGGCTCCCAATGGAGGGGCCGGCCAACTCAGCCTCTCTCTGGAGCGGAGCATCCAGGTCCCAGCGGCCCAGGAGTGCAGCAGACGCAGATGCCTGCCAGGAACAGGCTGTGGGGATCGCCGAGAGTAAACAACAGAGGAGAATCGCCTTGCAAACCACACTCGGTGGAAATCTCCCCAACAGCCACGTCGCAAAATGGAACCAAAATATTTATTCAGAGCAACATTTTTTTTAGAATTGCTCTTCAGAAGGTGACACAAACGGGCCAACCTCTCAGACAGCCCAGCACAGAGAGGCATGCCCTGTCCCCAACCCAGTAAAGCCAATAACCCATTAGCTGGTGTCTCCAGGTCAAGTTCAGCTTTATTCAGAGGCCTAGCCCATCTTTTCAACACTGTGCAGGGGAGACTGGAAGCAGTTTAGGCCCATCTGGAAACTATTAACAGGCCCCTTGCCTTGGTGACCCATCACTGCTCACCAGAACTGTTGCTCCTGCAGACTCACCTGACCGCCTGGTGTGCGGGGAAGCAGATGCATCAGCCAGCCTCACGTCGTTGGAGATTTGATAGTTACAGGCCAATGCTGGATATTATCCAGATATTGGACTTTAGCTGGGAGCTTGTCACGCATTCCTCTCTTCTTTTCCCCATGGCCAACGCTAATTCTTAGAAACAAGACTAGCTGTAGGACTTCTGGACTTCACAGGCTCAACTAACATATATTAAAGTTCTCCTAGCCAAGAACATTCTAGGCTCTTTCATTTGTTTTGTCTCATCATTCCTCCTGATGGCCTTTGAGGGAGGCATCACTACCCCATTTTATAGTGAAAAAAGATAAACCCAGAGAAGTTAAGGGACTGACTCAATGTCACACAGCTGGTGCACGGCAGAGCTAAGATTAGAGCTCAGGTCTTTGTCACCCTTTTCTAGCGTCCACTGTCTTCTATCACACTATTGTATTTCTCTATTACGACATAGGCTTGTCATGAGGATTAGACCGGATGATACGTGTGAAGCATGTTAGAGCAGTGCATGGCTCTCAGTGCAGGCTCATTTTCATTCCTCCTGCCTTTTCAAGGAGATTGTTTAAAAGTGACAGTTGGGGGTGGGAAAAGAGAAACTGAGTTTTGTCTCATTGTCTCATTTTATAGGGATGAGTAGGTGGTGGAGCTCAGGCATGGCTAGATCCAGGAGCTGATATAATATCATCAGATCACCAGACTCTTATTTTCCCCATTCTTTTCATCTTTACTCCTTTTCGTGTTGATCTCAGTCTCATCTGCTGCTTTTGGGTGTCATCCTCCACATGGCATAACACAGTGACTCTGGAGGGTAGAGAAGGGCCATGGCCCCTGCTGGCTCCTAGCCTTCACCATCCCAGCTGGTGACTCCAGAATGAAAAGTAGACTTTCCTCCCAGCTGTTGCAAGGTGAAAAATCCCAGGGAGGTGCTGTGATTGGCCCACCTCGGGCCACATGACTACTTCTGGGTCAGTGGGCAATCATGTTTGGCCAAACAGGTTGCCCCTCCCTGCCATGGCCACGATGGTGGCCTCCTGTGAAGGGAAGCCCTGCCTGAATCGAGAGTGGAGTTGGGGGCAGTTTCCTAAGGAATTCTTGCCAGAAGAAAGGGGAGAGAGGATACTGAACAGAGAAAGAAAAGCAGTGACCGTGCATTACCCTGGGATGGATGAAAGCACTGAGTCAGTGATGACGTGATGCAAAATATGTAAGTCATTATATATTGGCTTATCCCTTAAATATTACAGATAGGGAAACTGAGGCTTGGAAGCATTGTGTGACCCTGCCACGCTCCCACAGTGAATTTCTGAGACACTGGGCCAGAGTCTGAGTCCCCTGTTCTTCCCCCTTTACCTGCATGGGGAAACTATCCCCCGCCATCCCCAGCCTCACCCAGGCCTCAGGGACTGCTGAGAAACACCTAGTTGCCAGGCGCGGTGGCTCACGCCTGTAATCCCAGAACTTTGGGAGGCCAAGGCAGGTGGATCACGAGGCCAGGAATTCAAGACCAGCCTGGCCACTGGTGAAACCCTGTCTCTACTAAAAATACACAAATTAGTGGGGCATGGTGGCACATTCCTGTAATCCCAGCTACTGGGGAGGTTGAGGCGCTTGAACCTGGGAGGCGGAGGTTGCAGTGAGCCAAGATGATGCCACTGCACTCCAGCCTGAGGGACAGAGCAAGACTCCATCTCAAAAAAATAAAAAATAAAAAAAACCTGCTTGGCAGAGCTGGTCGAGGGGAAGCAGGGTGATGTGGCATTAGATGTTGCCTGGCCATTGGCAGTTCCTCAGCTGTCCTCAGTCCCCAAGACCCTATGTCACCTCAGCTCCATAACATTTGCTGTGTCTGAGCTGGGCCGTGTGGATACACCCTGGAGCCGCAATCATCAGCAGAGCCTATGGCCTGGTTCTCCTCCCCATGGGCTCGCCCACCACCCCTGCACACTTTCCTTTAGGCCCATATTGAGGGCTGAGTTTGAATCATATTCTATGCCAGGTGCAGGGAATTCACGATGAGTGATAAACTCTTCTGGTCTTCCTAGGGAGGGCTCAGCAAGCTCTGAGTGGAGACAGCACCTCCGTACTAACATCACAGGGTGATCAGTTCTCTGATCCCAGGGCTGGGCATTGAGAAACAATCCATGTGGGATTCCATGGTGAGCAAAGCATACATGTCACTCTCATCTGACAAGACTGCACACAGAAATAAAAGTTACAAATGCTGCTACTTGAGAGGCCCTGGAGAGGTGATGCCTGGTGCTGGGGAATGTGCACAGGGCTTGGTTTAGTTGGGGCAGGGGAGGGCTTCCATGAGGAGGTGACATGCAAGGGGAAATGGAAAGGCTAAAGAGGAGTCAGCTGGGTGTGGAAGGGATGTACGAGCAGAGTGTTCCAGGCACACACACAGCATGTGCAAAGGCCCGGAGGCAGGGGGCACTGAAAGAAGACCCTATGCCCCGGGTGGATCGAGGAGGAGATGCGGCAGGAGGGGCACGTGGGGTCACTGAAGCAGGCCTTGGACACCATGTGGAAGAATTTGGCCTTTGTCTCAATAGCAGAAGGAAGCCATTGAGAGGATTTAAGCAGGACAGGCCTGGAGCACACAGGGGTACGGATTAAAGCCTGGAGTCAAGGACATTTGGGGTACCTGTGCGGGGACAGGGACACCCATGGGAAGGTGGTTCTATAAATGAGAAGCCAGCAGAAGGCCTCTGAGGGCCTTTCTAGGCTACGTGTGCCAGCATTTTAAGAATTCCATGGCCATGAAGATGGGGTGCAGAGGATGGGACCTGTGATGGGGAAAAGGGGAGTCCCTGTTCTGTTCCAATAAGTGTGGACTACAGATGAGCTGTTTTCTTTACCCGCCCCTCTCAGGGCTTTGTGCGTTGCTGTGTACATTGGGGAACTCCAAGATGACTGCAGAATAGGCAGTGTTTTCCCAACATAATTGACCATGGGAAAGGCTGCAGACAAAGGGACTCCTCAGAGGTGCTTGAGTGGAAAGGCGGCTGGATGTGATCTGTGATCTCAGCGTGAGGATTCCATCCTGGTGGCTGGCAGCTGGGTGGGGCTGGGATAACCCCGGACAAAGGATACCTGTTAATAGGCCATTGTAGGAAAACCATCAACGGGCAGATCTACTGCAAACTCTATGGAGGGGTCCTGGGTACAGGACAGGGAGGAAGTGCCAGAGCAGGGAATCTCTCGCCTTCTCTGTCCTCATTCCTCTGCCCTTTCTCCTTTCCCCTGGTTCCTGCACTGAGAATCCCATGTCCTTGAAATATTCCAGGCTCCAGTCAGCACCCTGAGAGCTCTGGACAAGCTGTAAGCATGAATGCCACTGAACAGGATGAAGCGTCGCTAGAATAAATAAATTCGTGTGAAGGCCATCCCTTGTGTCCACAAAACAGTGGCATGGGTGGGGAATGGAGGAAAGAGAAGGGGAGGATGTAGTGGCTCCTTGATGCCTCCTTCCTCTTCACCCATTGATTTGTTTAATGGTCATTTAACAAACATCAGGCACTGGACTGGACATTGGAGACCTGGCGGGACGTGAGACAGACTCAGGGCCAGCTTTCTTGGCACTGGGATTATGTCTGGGTGACATTCAATTCTCCTGACAAACCTGCTTCTGGCTTTGTCACAGGCCCCTCTGGGGAGGTTGGCCCCAGCCAGCTGGGTTTAGGGAAATGCCCCGCCCTGGTGTCAGAGAGTCCGGGGTTAGAAACGCAGCTGTGCATCAAAGCTCGCTGTGTCTGTTTCCTTTTCTGCAGAAGAAAGACAACCCCACCTTCTGCACAGGCTGGGGCGGGGGTTCAGGGAGGTCCCACACTCCTGGCACCTAACGTGATGCTTTTAACGAACTGGCTTTTTGTTCTCATCCTCTCTCTTCACCACCAGGACTTGGCCAGGAAATTTCTGATGGTTTGGTTTTTCCCAAACTGAACATTGTATCCCTTCTTCCCTAGCTCAACAGCATGTGCAATTTAGACTCACGACCAAACTTGATTTATTCATATTTAGGGAGTCCTCAAAAGTACCCTGCCAGATAAACCTTCAACTTTGAGAAGCTAATACAATCTTGGGGAAAAAAAAATGCTTAGAGTTCAAGAAATTGGGCTCAGGCTCGTGGTTTTGGTTTGTTTCAAGCAGTGAGATACAGTGAGGAGAAGCTCTGGGTGTGTAACCAGGAAATCCAGGTCGTGGTCTGGTGCACTGCCTGTAAGCTGAGCCGAGCACCCAGCCCTCCCCAGCCTCAGCCTCAGCCTCCCCTCCTATAAAATGGGGGTAATAACCCTTTCCTCCTGTGGCTGCTGGGGAAACTGAGTGAGGTTCAAAAGCAACAATGAACTGAAAATGCTGTCTGCCTCTCCTGAGCTACTCAACATCTTCTCTATAAGTACTTACAGGTCCTCCTGGGAAACTTGCATTCTCTCACTGCCTCCTTGCACCTGAGACCACCCATCTGGCCTCTGGGAGACCCCAGCCGTTCCTGACCCAGCTGTTTGGCTCCAACTGTCCTGTGGTTAGAGCAGCTAGCCGGCTGTTCCAGGAAGTCTCTTTCTCAGGCTGGGCCCCTAGGGAGGGAGCTGAGCCCCATTTGGTGGGGGAGAAGACAAGGCCTGGGGTGGAGGCAGGGGGACCGCCAGCCTGGGAGAAGCTGTGCCGTATTTTTCAAATAACTCCATGTCCACAAAGCTAAAAATGTGGTCTGGCTTTACATATTTTATATATATGTGTATTCCCGGTACATTTCCTTCTAATTTTTAAAACCATACGTAACGTCAGGGACATTTAATCCATATGGTTCTGATTCCTTAACACTTAAATCATCCAAATGTTGTTTTGTAGAATCTATTTGCAAATCTCTTTACATAAGTGTTTAACTCATTCTTTCTCAAGAGAATCCAGGCATGGTCCCTGGGTGAGTCTTCCTCCTCTTTCACTCTCCTCACTCCCCACTCGAACTGGCCAGATGTCTTGACTGCCTCTGCTCTGGGCATCGCTGCTCAAGCCCTGCCCTCAAGGCTGGGGGAACCTGGTGGGAGAGGACAGAGAGGCAGACAGCCAGCTGTCCTTCCTGGCTATGTGATCAGTCACAAATTAAACTCATCAAACCCCTTTCGTCACCTGTAAAAAGGGATAAATAATAAACATCTTCCAGGATTGTTGGGGGATAAAGCAAGGTGATGTGTAGAAAGTCCTTAGCCCAGAGAATAGGGCTTGCCACCCACAAACAGAAAGGTAGGGAGAGGCACGTGGGATGCAGAGTCATTCTTGAGGAATCTTGAGATAACAGCTCCAGGGCAGAGAAGCTGAGGCCAGAGAAGCAAAAGAACACTGCCCATGGGAACTGGGGATTGAGACAAGGGCCAAGCAGTGGCTGCAGCGGTCAGAAGGGTGGGAGGTGATGGGCCTGATTCCAGGAGATGCGTGGACAGAGCTCAGGTGGGAGTCTGGGAGGGCACTGAGCACATCCACAGTGTGCTCTGCACATGGGGCCTGCCCCACATGTGCCAGGGAGGTGGGGAGGGCCCCAAAGGACCTGGCAAACCATGGAGGAAGTCAACAGGGAAAGTGGTTCTCCCAGAGGAAAGGGTCATGGGCTCCCCACCTGGGAGTCTTCCACACCCAGCTGTCAGAGCACATGTATGCCCTAAGGGCCCCCAGAGACTCTCCCACCTGCAGACACAACTCCAACTGCTTAGCCTGGAGTTGTGGCCCAACTCAACTGCACCCAGCCCCTGTCCAGCCCCCACCAGGGTCTCCCCACTTTCGTCTCCCTCCCTTCAGGCCATTCTCCAACTTTCATATTCTTTTCAGCTGTTTCCGCTGCCTCCATGGCTTTTCCACTGATAAATACCTACCCACTCTTCAAAATCCAACTCAAAACTCATCTCCTCTGACAAGCCTTCCTGGGAAGATTTGCAAACAACTGGCCCTTCCTTTGTGCTCTCCTAGTCTTGGTCTGACTGAGCCGTACTCCCCTGGGACGAACTCTTCGGGATCTGTGCTGGGAGCTGTGGTGTGGGGATGGATAAAAGTCACTCCTGTCCAGGAGGTCCCCTGTTCTGCAGGAGGCGGAGCCCCATTGGACCTGTGGCTTTCTGAGAAGGCAGAGTGGGACTCCAAGATGGCAGCTATAGGACTCTGTGGCTGTTGGTGTGAGATGGGAGCTCAGCTAGGAGGACACAGGATGGCCAGGGTGGCACAGCTCCTGAGGGCTTCCCCATGGCAGGGACCTATTGGTCAGCTCTGATCTGGACACCATCAGTGCCTGTACCCATAGAGCAGGATTCGTTTCTCCGGCAATTCCAGAAGGAGCAAATCCCAGACAGAGCTGCATCTCTGGGATGGAAGAGCAGATGCTCAGTCTAAAATTAGGCTGCTAACTGCAACTTCATCTAGGTTTCGGAGCAGATCTGCTTCTTGCATCTGCCAGTGTGTAGTAAAGGAAAGGCAAAGTCCCTGCCTCCCTGTTGAGGCTGGGCAGTGATGGTGATAGCCAGCTGGAGCCCAAGCATTCTACAGGCTACCTGTAATGCTTTCCTGGGCTCAACTGCATTAACTCCTCACAAGTCCCCTGAGAGGGAGGCTTAGGAGGTGCAGGGTGGGGAGGGGCCTGTCCCCTACCCCGCAGGAGCTGCCTCTGCTTGGGGGTGTCTGGTTGAAGCAGAAAGGGATGATAATCAGGGAAAATTTCTTCCCACCTCTTCTTTGTCTACTGTTCCCACCTCCATTCAGGCATCCTCTGGCTCTCTATTGTCTGCCTTAGCAGGCCCCACTCTCCAGGAAGGGTAGAATCTGTTGGAGGCCTCTGTGTGGGACTTCTTTTATCTCTCTGAAAGCCACAGCTCTCACGGTGGCCTTCCAAGCCCCGTGTAATATACCCAACGCAGGGCCTTTGCACTGGTTGCCCCTTTGCCTATAAAGGCCTTTCCTCGTAACTGCGTGGCTTAATTCTTCTCCTTTTCAAGTTGCTGCTCAAATGCCACCTTCTCAATGAGGCTGACTCTAACCACCCTATTTAAACTTGTGACTCATCTCCCACCCCTGCATTCCTGGTTCCCTTACTCTGTTCTGCCTTGTTGCCATAGTCCATACCTTCTGCTAATATGCTCTATAGTTTACTTACTTACTCTGTTTCTTGTTTACTCTCTGTCTCTTTCCCCTAGAACATAAACTCCATGGGGCAGAGATTTTTGTCCATTTTGTTCACTGATGCACTCTAAGTCCCTAGAACAGGGCCCAGCCAATAGTGGCTGAACATGTGTTACAGAATGCATGAATTCACGGGGGACAGAGGCACCTGGGCTCAGGGCAGCTTCCTGTTTTTGCTAAACGTGGGCCATGGCTGCTCCAGAGAAAACCCATGCCATGGAGATACGGTCCCTCTGCTGGAAAACTGCTTCTAGGTCCTCTCTGGGCCTCTGCTTGCTCATCTATTAACTGGGGCTGATGGTCCCTGCCCTGCCCCTCACAGAGCCTTGGGATCACACCCATGAGGACGTGGGTGTGATTATGCGCCAAACCATAAAGGGCTACCCAAATAAGTATGAGGTATGCATTTATTCAGTCAATATCACTGTGCACCTACTGGGTGCTAGGACCCATATTGAGTGCTAGGAGTCCACAGAGGAGTGACAGCTTGTGCAAAGAGGCCCTCCCAGGGAGTGAGGCCTCTGCTAGCTATGAGAAAGAAGGAAATGCTCAGTTACTTCCGAGTTGTTGGAGATGTGAGACCCCAAAAAAGGAATAAGAGGTCCTCCTGGCATCTGGGGGAAGTCCTGATTTAGCCATCTATAAGGGTTCTCTAGAGAACCAAAATCAATATGATAGACATAGAGATGAATGTAGATATAGATACAGGAAGAGACTTGTTGTAAATAATTAGCTCATGTGCTTATGGGGGCTGAGAAGTCCCATGACCTGCTGTCAGCAAGCTGGAGATCCAGGAAAGCCCATGTGTATTTCCAGTCTGAGTCTGAAGGCCCGAGGCCCAGGAGAGCCAATGGTATTAAGTTCCATTCTGTAAGTGGGTAGGCTTGAGACCCAAGACAAGCCGATGTTTCATTTTTTGTTTGTTTGTTTGTTTGTTTGTTTTTTGAGACGGAGTCTGGCTCTGTTGCCCAGGCTGGAGTGCAGTGGCGCGATCTCCACTCACTGCAAGCTCTGCCTCCCGGGTTCACGCCATTCTCCTGCCTTAGTCTCCCAAGCAGCTGGGACTACAGGTGCCCGCCACTGCTCCCGGCTAATTTTTTGTATTTTTAGTACAGACAGGATTTCACCGTGTTAGTCAGGATGGTCTCGATCTCCTGACCTCGCGATCTGCCCACCTCGGCCTCCCAAAGTGCTGGGATTACAGGCGTAAACCACCGCTCCTGGCCTCAGCCTTTTCATTCTGTTCAGGTCTTCAGTAGATTGGATGAAGCCCTCCCATGTTAGGGAGGGTAATCTGCTTTAAGTCTACTGATCCAAATGTTCATCTCACCTCCACAGACACACCTGGAATAATGTTTGGCCAAATGTCTGGGCACCACATGGCCCAGTCAAGATGGCACATGAAATTAACCATCACACCCTCCTCCCACCCCCAGACTGCTCTTGATCTTTAACCTTCAAACGAAGACCCAGCCACCAAATTCACACGCCTGCCTCCCCCTCCCCAGGTCTCCCCTCAACCCTTCCACCCTGCCACCCTTTGGGACATTGCCTCTGCTTATAAGTTTGCCTGACTTAGCGCTTTCTAAATAGGACACAGCAGGTGCCCAGGATCCTTGCTGGGATTCTCATGCTTCCAGTCAGAATTCAGGGTGGGTTTGAGGAGCAAGTTGCAAGAGATCAGCAGAAAAGCCTGGGGAAGGCAGCTCTCAGAGGGCTTGTTTTCAGGGTGGAAGGCACATGGCTGACTGGACTAAGAGCCTGGAGTTCCTGAGGGATCATGGAAGCTTCCTCTGCACTCCCAGGCAGAATGGCAGAGGCTGCCATTTTCCACCCCAGCTATGGGAAGCCTCAGGAGAAAGCCTTCCAGGTGCCCTGTTTATTGAGCACCTAGTAGGTACCAATCATAGACCCCAGTGCTCTCCTAACCTGGGGCACCAGACACAAATACTTTACTATAATGTGAGAAATACTTTGATGGTATATACAAAGCTAATTACCAGAGCATCATTGAGAAGGGGCCTTTCAATTCTGCTAAGAGTGGAAGTCAGGAAAAAATAAGAAAACCAGGACATTTGAAGGAGAGCTTATAGGATGAGTTCACTAAATAGGCAAGAAGAATTTATAGGGGAGCTGGAGGGAAGGGTGGATGGGGGATAGGAGAAGGAAGGGCATGCCAGGTAGATGGAACAGCATGGGGAAAGGGTGGAGTCTACATATTCACATTGTGTTTATGGACTAGTGAGCTGTCTGGCCCAGGCCACGCCCTTCCTGGGCATGACTGCAAGTGGGAAGATTGCAAGGATGAAGGCTGAAGGATTGGGGTTCTTACCTCTGGCCTTGAGAGGCCAGAAGGGCTGCAGTGGGAGCAGAGCCTGAGCAGGGATGGGGTGAGGCCACTTCCACAGTCCTTTGCTGTGGATGCAGGTTTTTGAAAGTAGCCTTTGCACCAGGCCCCACCCCCTCCTGTATTCATCTCTCTCTCCCATGTCTTCGGCAGCATTCACTGCTTTTATCCACTGTTGTCATAGTTATTTTCTGTACTGTGCAAGGCCTCTCCGGAACCAGACTGTGAGCTGCCTGAGCACAGGATCCTTCATGCCTCATTTGTCTTGCCTTGGGATTCCTTCCTGCCCACCCCCTGCCCTGCCCAGCCCTTCGCCCTGGGCTAGCCACGTGGGTTATATCAATCGGTTGGATGAAAGTCTCAGGAGAGAAGAAGAATATAAGGGCATCTCAGAATTCTTCTCTCCATCTGCTACTCCCAGAACTCTTTTTTGTCATTCCTGTTGCTGTTTACCTTGTGTTCATGTTTATAGGGTCTGATTTAATTCTCATTTCCCCCTTCCCTCACTTCATGAGCTGTTGGCAAGGACTAGGTCTTATTCATCATACTATCCCCCAAAGAGCTTGAGTTGGGGGGCTTGGGGAGCTTCTTTATTGAGTGACTAATACATATTGATTCTGTTATTGATACTTGAAATGCATTTTCTCTTTTAATTTCATCTGCTCTAATTTAATCCTCTAATTTTTTTTCCTGGAATGTCTTATTCTCCCCATTTAGCAGCTGTGAAAACTGATGTATAGGGGAGTTAAGCAGCCAGTAAGTGTCAGGACCAGGACATGCACCCAGATCCGTCTTGATCCAAGCCATGGAAGTTGATGCTGTACTTATGCACCTCCCTTGGTGGGCACAAAGCCATGGGCAGAGTAAATATTTGTTGTTATTGATGATCTTGCAAGTCCCTTGGCTTGGGGAAAACCTGTTCTCACAGCTGCCAGGGGAGTGTGGCTTGACTAATCTTCTGATTTCCTGGAACTGAAGGCCCCGCCTTCCCCACCTGGGGCCTGCTGAGCCCTGTGGGAGTCCCCCAAAATGCTGGTGAAAAGCCAGAATGAGGCAGTCCCAGGGCCCAGGCCAGACCCAAGTCTCAGTTTGAAGTATAGGAAAAGAGGATGCTTTTGTCATTTGGGGAAAACTATTCCATGAGCTTCAGGCCAGCTGGCCTCCTGTAGTTGCTGGTTACCAGGCAGGATGGTCAGAACAGCCGTGTGTTAACAGTTCAGTATGATCTGAATATCTGTGACATTCCTGGAGCTAAGATTTGGTCATGCACAGAGATGCAGAATCTAAGGGGGCAACAGACACATGAGAAATGACTCTCACAGTGGGACACAAGCCAGGACAGTCTGTATCAAGTGCTGGAGGCTCATGGCGAAGCAAGTGGCCAACACTACCTGGGGGCCAGGGAAGCCTTCACAAGGGAAGCGGCCTCAGAGCTGGCCTGGAAGGCTGAGTGGGAGCCAGCCAAGTAGATGGGTGAGGGGAAAACTATAGGGAACTGCATGTGCAAAATGCACCTGGCAGGCTCAGAAACAGTGAGAGATTCTGTATGGTGGGAGCATAGGGTGGATGGGGAGAGTACAGAGAGGGAGGTTTGGATTGGTAAACTGAGGCTCTGTTGTTAAAGGCCCTAATAGATCGGGTGGTTTCGCTGAACAGGGATCCACTTGAATGTGTGCTAGAGAGTTCTACCTGTGTGGAGAATGGATTGCAGGGGTAAGCTTGGCACAGCGCTAGGGAGAAGGCTGTTGGAACTTGTTGGTGATGGTGGCCTGAACTGAGGCACCAGGCATGGAGAAGGGCTTCTGGCTTCGGGCTTGAGAAGATTGATGCCCACATCCATGAAGATGAGCAGTATAAGAGGAGGAGGATTCTGAGTCACCACATGGGAGGACAGTAATCAATGCTACTGTTCACTGAGCACCTACTATTGTGTACTTTGAAGAGTTCTATTGCACTATCTTGTCAAAACTTCCCAGCAGCCCTTGGAGATGAGAACGTCAAGATCAGTGACATCAACTAACATGCCCAAAGTGACACACTAAGTGTGGGGCTGGAGTCTGAACCCAGGTCTATGTGGCTCCAAGGCCCATGCTGTTATCCACAGTATCGGGTTAAGGACTGAGTCAGGAAGCTGGAAACACGGTTCTCAGGCTGGAGAGAAAGGATGGGAACTGAGTCTGGAGGGTTGGACCTCAGGAAGGTGATGTCCATAAAATGCAAACTCTAGTATCTGTCCTAGGACAGAAGCTTCATATGTGCAACAGGTCTATGACGAGCACACCTACCACACACGTGCGCATGCACACACACAAACACACACACACCCCAAATAGGAAAACAACCAAAGCATCTGAGTCCAGGAAGCACAGCAATGGGGATGGAGGATGGAGAGGGGATGGTTGCTAAGTCAGTATAAGACCTAAATATAATTAACCCAGAAGGCCCACAGGGCCTGGTTGCTCAGCTCCACCCCACCTTAAAAGTGCTCCCAACACACTGTGGTGGTCCCTAGCTCCTTGGGGGCAACAGTGGGTTCCAGAAGTGTGTCTAATTTTGTCGTTATAAGCTGGAAACAAAACTCCACAGAGATAGTCTTCTAGATGGCAGATCAGATGCCAACACTGCCCTCTGCTCTAATCTCTTTTAGCTTGTAAAATCTCTACAGTGTGATGCTGGCTTTACAGCAGATCCAGGCCGTGTGTGTGTGTGTGCGCGCGCGTGTGTGTGTGTGTCTGTGTAACATTTCCATGGAAACAAGCATTCAGCATTCTAGCCTGGGACACCTGGATCACAGTTTTCTTGAATTGTAGCTCCAGAGGTAGAATGAATCTTATCTTTCCATCTCGTATGCCCCCTAGTCCGCCCCTCTCCAACCTTGTCAAACAGCAGTGTAACATTTAGCGAGTTACACTGGGATATCTGTTTACCTGTCAGTCTCCATCCGTGAACACAGGCTTGTGTGTTATATGTTCCCAGCACAGAGATGGTGCCTGATTCATGTGTGAGGAATGGAGGAATGTGGGAAGGCCCCTAGGGCCAAGTACTGGGACTTTCTCAAGACCTGGCCCAGTTGCTTGCAGGGGATGGGGAGGAACTGGCACCTGGTACCACCTGCCTTTCAGATACAGTGTGGGAAAGGTGACCTGCACCCCAAGTCTGCCTTTCTGCAGAGCAGTGGGGGCCTTGTCCGCAGGTGGGGGCTCGCAGAGCAGAGTCGAGGTCAGGCTGATAGCCTCTAAGCAGGACTGCCCACCCCCACCTTCTTTCTCTGAGCTCTGAGGCTGGAGTCCTGAAGACCTTCTGGCTTCCAGTGAGAATTGGCACCGGAACTGAGGTGGGGGCTGCGTCTTGAAGTGGGGACAGATGGTTGTGGGAGGAGCTAGGTGAAGGCTCCCCAGCTGACACTCCTGGCCTGGAGAATGACTACCGCTGGAAAGGCCCATGTGGCTTGGAAGGCTCAGGGGAATCAAGTCTGACTGTGTCTGGTACAATGAAGGGACTTGACAAATTGCATTTTCCTTCATCCTTCCCCTCCACCTCGTTAGGGCCAGCTCAGGACTCCGTGTTTTTGGGGGTTGGCAGGGGGATATCCCAGGCTTGCTGATGGCTGCAGAGGAGTTTGTCAAGAGCAAGGAGGAAGGAGACAAATCCCAAGCCACCCCAGTCTCCTGAGCATTCAAGCCAGTCTAGCTGAGAACCCCGCCTTTCATCCCAGCCCCCACCCAGAGACCGTAGGACATCAGCCACAGTTCTGGGTTGGGTAAATTCTTCCCCTCCTCTGGTTAGTTTGTCTTAGGATTTGCTCCTCAGGAGCATTCATTCACTTAAACATTTGTAAACTTATCAGTCCTGGGAGGGGAGAAGGATCAAGATGGAAAGTTCCCTGAAGCTCCCAGTCTGAGGGAGAGGAGGCCCCCAATAACTGACTTCAGTGTGAGGTGATGGGCAAGTCTGTAGAGGGAGGAACTATTGAGTTGCCTGTGGCATCATGGAAGGTGACCAAATCCATTGGGAGGGTCCCTTGAGGCCAGGCCACCTCTCAAAGGGGAGGAGGATGTCCTTCGATTTAGGGCAGGAGCAAGGCTGTCATCTGAGCCTGTGTGTGTGAATGATAAAACGTCACCCCTCAGGGCATATGAATTATAACAAGGCACCCACCTCCTCTGCCTGGAGTTGCTTTCAGCCAGAAAACAGGAAGCAGGACAGTGGGGGCAGGGCAGGAGTGGAGTGAGGAGCAGGCATCTGTCCCAGGGGGCACCCCACCCCAGTTGCCCTGCTCAAGAGAAGGACCCGTATAAAGGGCAGGCTTGGATTCAGGGTATGAAGGACAGCCGGAGGGGTGGAGAAGACATTTCAAAGGGAAAGCCTGTGTGAAGACCTCAAGAAGTGGAAATTGGTGCAAAGTGGTGCGTGTTGGGGGTGGTGGCTGGGCAAATGGCAGGGTGGACTGAGCTCTGGGAGATGCAGCTGGTCCGTGGGGCCTTGCATGCCAGATCAGGAAGTGTGGTCCTTCCCTTTGGGGCTTTGTCAGAAGGAGGATGACCCAATTAGAGCTGGGATTGGGCCCTGGGAGCTGATGGAAGTTGAGAGAGACTGGGGTGGTGGTGATCCACAGAACAGCTGGGCAGCTTGGCAGCTGGTCACTGGGTTTGCAATCGTGTACGTGCGTGTGCAGACCGGTGTCCAGCTGCAGTCACACCTGCCTTGACTCTCTGCAAGCCCTAGAGCCATAGCTTCCTCCTCTCTGCCCCTCGGAGTGTAGTGCCCCTTAGAAAGCGGGAGTTCCCTCCATTAAAGCCGGGGGTCTGGGAGGAGTCTATTTGCTCTGGTTTTGGAGGAAGGGTGGTGGCTCCATCAGAGGCTGTTGTATGAAGACACACAAATGCCCAAGGCCACCAATGCGCCCTTTGGGCCTAGAGAAGTTGAGGGCATGACTTTGGAGCCAAAGGAAACCTGGGGCCTCCAAGGATCCCCCTGGAAACCTGGGTCAGCATAGTGCTTAGTTCTCCTGTGGGACCTCAAACTTTCATGACCCTAAAAGGGAGTGGTTGGTTACATTCTGTATCCTAGGCACTTAACTTACCTCAGTCTAGTCCTGGCTTAACCCCACTCTACACCCTCCACCCCCAGCTCCATTATCTCCTCCTGAGGCTGTTTCTGGAGTCAGCCAAACCTAGGGCCAGCCCTGGTACCACTGTGGCAGAGGGCTGACCTCTGCCGAATAACCGCTGGTGGGCATCAGTGAAATAACAGATCACAGAGAGAGATCTCAGGATCTTGGCCTTCCCGCAGACCTGTGGGGGCCTGGCTGGGAGCTGGCTCGAGTGTTCTTGGTCCTGGCCAGAGCAAGGACCAGAGTGACTCAGGCCCAAATCCCGGGATCCAGCAGCTTCTGGTAAAGTCAAGCCATTGGGAAGCCCCGGGGTGTCCCCCGCCCCCACCCCAGGCCTGAGCCCAGGGAGGCCCTGGCAGGCCCGCCCCGCCCAGAGCTCATTAAAGCGGATTCCCGCCTGGGGAGGCGCGGGCTACCCGGGCCGGGCTGGCACCCAGGGGGAAGGCGGGGAGCGCACACTTTGGGGACGGCGATGGACGCCCGCTGGGCCCGGGTGCGACCAAGGCGTGGCGCCGAGCGGCAGGGCCCCGGCGGCGGCGACCGGGGCTTCCCTGACTGCCTTCCCTAGAGGGCCCAGGAGGAGAAGACAGCGCGGGAGCCGGGGCGGGCGCGGAGGGAGGGGCGGCGCCCGGAGTGACACGGCCTGTCACCGAGGAGGCCGGCGCGCAGACCCTCCCCGCGGCCGCCGGCAGCCAGGGATTCCCCGGGCGAGGAGACCCTCCCCTGGCAGCCGCCAGCCGCGCCCGGGCCCATCTGCGACCCCGGCCGCGAGGGCATCCCGGAGTGGCCGGCAGTGAGGCCAAGCGGGCGGGAGAGGCGCCGCGGGCCAGCGGCGGGGTCCCCGTGCTCGGCGACAGGAAACTCTGGGGAGTGAATGGAAAGAAGTGGGTGGTCCGGCCCCTGCGACTTCCCCTGACATCACTGCCCAAATAAGGAGCTTCCAAGCGGCCGCGGGGCGGCCCGGAGCCGCGCCCGCCGCCGGCGCCCGCCCGCCAGCCCGCCCCGCGCCCACCCCGCGCCGCGTGGGCCGCCAGCGAGCGCCCGGGGCACCGCCGGGCGGAGCCGAGCCGGGCGGAGCCGAGCGCGCGGGCGCTGCCGAGCCGCGCGGAGGCCGGGCGCGCAGCCCAGCGCAGCCCAGTCCAGCGCGGCGCAGCCCAGCCCAGAGCAGCGGAGCCGCGGCCGCCCGCAGGTAAGCAACGAGCGCCTCGCGCGCCGCGCCCCCGCCGCGGCCTGACAGCCCAGGGAACGGGCATCGCCGAGCGGGCGGCAGAGGGACCGGAGGGAGCCGCATCGGTGGGAGAGGGCTGGGCGCGGGCGCGCGTGCAGTAGTGCGTCGGTGCCAACTCTCGGGACCCTTGGAGTGAGGGGCCCCGGCTTCTTCGCAGTCTACGGTGGCCTGATGCACGCGCTCTCAGCCAGCGTTTCCCAGACACTACTTCTGTCACCACCCTAGGGCGACACAAGCGTTCCCGCGTTCACATACTTCTCTGGCACACTTGCGCCTGGCACGGCCGTTGGCGTGTACAGCCTCCTGTGTCCAGTGCAGATTCTCACCCTGGCGCAGCGCTCACCCTTCGCACCCTCGCACATCGTGGGACACGGCACACCCGGCGGGAGCTGCTGAATGGGTTTGGCAGCCCTAGCTTCCCCCCAGGCCATGCAGTTTCAGTCTGTCAGAGCCCACCAGCCTAGGGCTCCTCGGGCTCATTGGGAGTGAGTTAAACTAGCATTGCTCTGGATCTTCCCGAGGAGCCCCTCCTCCCGGCATAATGACACCTGGCACTGGGGGTACATCCTATCGGGTTGTACCTGGCATGGTCAGGAGGGTGTGGCGACTGGGAGAGAGCTACTCCCACCTCACTGCCTGGGTGTTTCCAGAGCGGCTTCTACTCCAGGGGCATTTCTGAGAGAGCACCCTCCGCAACCCCCCTTAATCAGAGCAGGGTGCTTGGGCTTCAGACAGAAGTGGTGGTGGCTGCAAAACAGGTGCAGATGGCATCAGCCTTAGCATCTTGCAGGGATCTCTGCATAGTGACCACAGTTGTTTATCTATAAAAATATAATGTATTGACTGATGTTTCATCAAGGACGTAGGGGAAACTGTTAGAGCCAAATTATGGGTCTATCCCTTAGTGACTCTGGGCAGACTCCTTCATCTCTTTCAGGCTGTGTTTTATCAAAAATGGAATGAGTGTCCTCAGAGGTATGTTTTTAGGAAAGATTGAGATCACGTAAGTAAAAATTGTTTTGTAGATGTAAAGCCTTGTGCACGTGCCAGTAACTGTGGTTTGGATGATTTCTGGGCTGGTAGTTGTCATGGCTTTGCTCTGTGACTTAGAACACGCTTTCTGTTCCATCATCTGCAAAAAAGGGGTCACTAAGAAGTGTCCTGTGTGCCTAGTAGCAGATTTTCCCAGTGTGTTCGGTGGATTGTTAGTTCTGAAAGCTGTTCCACCAGTAAAGGTTTCCCTGTTAGAGTAAGAATGGCAAATTGTGCAAGCTCTGTATTACCCTTTTGGCCAATTACAATCCATACTGGCAAATGAAAGGCTCTGAGAAGTCCTGCAATAAAAGAATCTGTTTAACTTTGTCCAGCCCAGCATTTTTTTCTAGTTGGCTCTGGGGCCCTTTTCAAGTTAGTAGGCTTGCTCTCCAAGGAAACAGTGCTTCAGGGGCTACCCACAGAGATGATGTAGTGTTGTACAGTTGCAACCAAACTTTGAGAGCTAAATTCTAATTGCTCTGTTTTAATGGAAAGTAAGCAGAAGCCCAGAACAGTTAAGAGGCTCATCTGAGGTCACACAGCTGAACAGTGGCCCAAGATCACCCAGTAGTTAGTGGTAAAGCATGGACCACATCGTGACTCCCCATCCAGTGCTCTCACCTCACTGAATGACATTCAGAAGTTGACAATTCTCCTCTAGAACCAGTCTTGCTGCTTTGTATGGACACTTCGCAGAATGTGTTTAAAAAACATAAAGATTCAAATGATTTATTGTTGAATGAATTAAGTGATGATCAGTTACCTACTCTGTGCCATTCTTTTTGGGGACTTTAGCATGTAAAGTTCAACCAGATGTGGAGCCTGTGGTGAAGAGCTCGGTAATGGTACGACAGTCATCTCTCACACATGCACACATACACACGTGTGTGCACTCTTATACACTCAAACACCCATTTCTACACACAAGTTTGTTCCTGCACGTGCACACACCCACAGCCCACTCCAACACACTCACACATGCCATCGTGTACACTCATTTGCACACACAACCCTGCTCCTCTACACACACCTGCTCCCATGCACTCTGGCTTATGCAATCCTGTATACTTGTTCACACTTACACATCTGCTCCTACGCACACTCTCACACACACATTCATCCCATTGTATTCTAGGCTGCAACTATGAGGTAGTTGTGGTAATGGGGATGTCTGCTTGTCCCCATGTCCCCAGAGCTGGTGGAGGGGGGCCTGGCACCAGCTCCCCAAGATGAGCACATGGGAGTGATTTGCAGGGCCAACCCAATGCCACATTTCCTCCATGTCTCCCAGTTTCTTCCATTTTCTGCCATACTTGCGGATATTGGCCAGCTATTGCTTAGTTGCATGTGATTGGACAGCCACAGCTCTGGCTTCTCCTGTGCTGTTTGTTTTAATCAATGTCAAAGCACTGTGAGGGCAAGGACTGCAGCATCTAGCAGAGGGCCTGGCATAGAGGAGAGGGTCAGTAGCATTTATTGAATGAGTGTCTGCCAGATGCTAGGATGGCCATGACCCAGGCCAACATCCAGGGGGGTTTGGTGAACATGTTTGCTGAGTGCCTGCTGGGCCCTGGGCACCATTCTAGGGACTACAGCAGTGAAAACTATTTAAGCCCTTCTTTCAGGGAGTTTGCGTTCCAGTGGGAAGAGAAATAATATTAGTGAATCAGATAAAGCTAAGTCATCATATACACGCTGAAGAAACTCAAACAAAGCTGTGTGATGGAGAATGCCAGGGAGGAATGGGAGAAGCTACACGTGGGGGCCCAGAGAGTTCTCTGAGGAGCTGACATTTATCTTGAGATCTGAGTAATGAAGAAGTGACAGCCTTGCAAAGCTTTGGGGAAAGAATATTTGTCATAGATGAACAGCAGGTACAAAGGCCCTGTAGAAGAAAGGAGCTGGGCTAGGGACCAGGAAGAGGCCGTACTTGCAGTTCGCTGCTGATTTTCTTGCCAGCACCCTTTGGAGGGGGTAACTGCTGGTGTTTGATCTGAGACCTACTTATCTTCCTGGTTCAATCACTAAAGCCAAACAGTGCATCCTGGGCTTTGTGGGGCGGGGCTGCCCTCTAGATCTGTCCATCCCCAACCCCTGTAAATGAGGAGAAGGTCAGACTTCTAAGGCTCCTCTTAGCTCTACTGTTACAGAATTTGATGCTGTGTTTGCAGGAGGTTTGCAGGAGACCACTCAGGTGGTCCATCTGGAAGGATTGTGAATTAGTTGTGCTGCTTCCATTATTAATAACCATGATGTCATACATCTGTGCGGTTCCTGATCGGCTGCAGAGCACTCTCCCTTATTATCCTGTTCACTCTGTGGACTAATCTGCCAAGCGGGGGATGGGATGGAAAGAGCGCAGACACTGCCACACACTGCCGCAGGCTCACCCAGGCCACTTCACCCCCTTGAGCCCCTGCTTCCTCTGCTGCAGAGCAGGATCACAGGAGAACCTGCCTCCCAAGGCTGTTGGTGTGGTGAAATGAGAACATGCACTTCAAGGCCCCAGCATGTAGTAGGCACTTGGTAACTGCTGGTTCCTGTTTTACAGATGAGGAACTCAGAGCTAAGAGGGATCATGACTTTTTTTGTCTGCTTCTGTGTCCCTAGTCTTCCCAGCCCAGGGCTCTGGGTCCATACTTTTAATAACTATTGGGTTGAGTTGAGTTGCCTGTGGTCAAATAGCTGGTAAACGGCAGAGCTAGGACTCTGGGCTCCACAGTCCTTTTTATAAACATCACGCTCTTTGGGAATAATTGTCATGGTTAATAAAGACGAACCTTCACATGCATTTCTGAATGAGTTATTGTTGCTTGGGAGAATCTTAGAATTGGAAGGTCTCAGGGGTTTTGAGGTGTGATATTCTTTGTAAATCAATTAACAAATTTCTTAATAAACATTTTAGAACCTTCCAGAAAAGGGTGTAGTTGTAAGAAAATGGTCTGAGAATTGAGAGCAGTGGTTCTTAACCAGGGGTACCAGATGCTGTCACCTGAGGGCTTTGAACAGAAGAGCTACAAGTTCCACCCTGATTGTCTGGGGAGAGTCTGGGGACAGCATGTGGGCATGTGGAGAAGTGCCCCGGTGCTAGATGTTCTGCCTGGGATGAGAAGCCCAGCCAGCAGGAGGCCCAGGAAGTCAGGCAGGCCTTCCATCTGCCTCCCATTTCCATCTGTCCTTGGCTGTGGCTCCGACCCCCTTGTCCTGGACCTACAACGGCCACATGGTAGGAGCATGAGCGATGGTGTCCCACAGACCGGAGTTTACATCTCCCGCTTTCTAGCCCTGTGCCTTTCCTATTTGCTTTGCCTCTCCTACACCTCAGCTTCCTGATCTGTGATGTGGGAATGCTCACAATTACCTACAGGGTGACAGATGTCTCATTAGATACTTGTGCCTGGCACTTAGTAGGTGAACCATAAACAATAACTAGTTTCAGTTGTTAGGATGAAAAATTAATGAGAATAATAAAAACTGCAGTATTGCGAATGAATCAGCTGCTCCTAAAGGGGGCAATAAAATAGACCAATTTGCCCCAAACACCAGCCTTTGGGAGGAAGGTACATTCCATGCCATAAGCATCAGCCTTTGGGTGAAAGAATTACCAGCTCCACCATCTTCCTAAACCTCTTCATTGCATAACCATTGCTCCATGGAGAGCTGAGGGGCTGAATGGGGACCAGGGCCAGCATCACTTCCCATGCCTCTGACAGATCAATGGGCTCAGAGATGAGGAGGTGAGCTTTGGATATCAGTGTGAGTTCAGGCTTGTACTCACCTATATCAGCCTGGTCTCTTGCTCCTGAGGCCACCATGTGGGGAAATTGGGGTGTAAACACCCAACTTGTGGGAGTCTCGGGAGGTTGTGCTTCTCACTTTAGTGTCGTTTATTCATTTATTCAACAGTGGATTGGGTCCTTCCGGGGGCTCAGCTCTGGGCTAAGCACTAGGAGAGATCCTGTGTCCTCAAGAAGCTCAGAGTTGAACAAATCCACCACCCACAAGCCACATGGCCATGTGCAAGTTGCATTTCCTCTCTGGGTCTCAATTTCCTCATCTCTAGAATGGGATCATTCTGGTTACTTCCCCAGAGGAATATTTTGTTGTTTTTAGGGACCCAGCCCAACAGGCTGTGGAGTGCTTTCTAGGCCTTAGGATCTCTGATAGAGTGGTCAGGCAGAGAGAACAAGGGCTTTCTTACCAGGAGGAACTGGATTCTGATGCTGGTCCTCCCTTTTCTTACTGCGTAATTTGCTGCATTTCTAAGTTCTCTGTGTTTCATTTTCTTCATTTATGAAATGCAGTTATAATGCTTTCATTGCAGGGTACTGTGAGTGTTAGTTGAGATGATCATATGAAGTACCTGGCTCTGAACAAATGCAACCCCCATTTCCTTTCTGTCTGGCTCTTAACTCTGCTGCCTGGTGCATTGCTGCTTTGGAGAGTCACCTCAGCCCATCAGTTCCCAAGTTCCAATACCCAGGAATGGTCAGGGTAGGCAGACAATCAGATTAGAGCTCCAGGTAATAAGCACGTACGTGTCCCTTGGTGAAAGGTGTGCATGGGGAGATGGTTCCAGCCCACAAAGGAATCGGGGCCAGGGTACAGAGCTGGGAGTCCTGGGTTCTGTTCCTGGAACTGCCTCTAAGTACTGTGTGTCATTTGCCAGTTCCCTCCCCTGTCTGAACCACAGTGTCCTCAGCTGCAGGCTGGCCTGCGGGATCCCCTGGGTTTCTTCCTGCTCTGAGAAGTCCATAGGCCTTTGATGTGCAAGTGCTGAGTGAATACAGTAAGGAAGTGAACTGGCTGCGTGTGGGGGTGTGGGGATTTTACCAGCTTTTTCTAGCCTGGACTCTGTTGGAATTGATTGTGTGAGGAAGCCAGCAGACAGGCTCTGGACAAGGAAGAGACTGTGGTTTCTAATTGGCAGAGCCACTTATGGGAGAGAGGGCAAGCAAAGAAACGTTAATGACATTAAATTAAATTAAAAGAAAGGCATTACCCTATTTTTTTTTCTTAAAGAAGACCCAAAGGGCTCTGAGCCAAAGAGCTTTGCTCTTATTTGAATTCAACAGTATGTTTAGGTGTAAAGAGTTGTTTTCAAGTTACCAGGGTGGAGGCAAGAGATTACAGAGTAAAACCAAACATATAGTCATTTATTTAGCAGACATCTGTTGAGCCCTCACTATATGTCAGGGGCTGCTCTAGGCACTGGGGTACAGCAGTGACCAAAACAGACCACAATTGGGGCTCTCAGGTAGCTCATAAACTGGTGGAGAGAGGCCAATCGTGAACAAAGGAACACGGCAATAGGGAATGTGTCAGATGGGGGTCAGTGCCGTGGAGAAGCATGAAGCAGGGTGGGAAGTTAGAGAATGCCATGGGGAGGGATTCAGGGGCTCTTTTCTCTCTCACTTTCTCTCTCTTTTTTTTTTTTTTTTTTGAGATGGAGTCTCGCTCTGTCACTCAGGCTGGAGTGCAATGGCACAATCCCTGCTCACTACAACCTTCTGGATTCAAGTGATTCTCTCACCTTAGCATCCCAAGTAGCTGGGATTACAGGCACCCGCCACCACGCCTGGCTACTTTTTGTATATTTAGTAGAGACAGGGTTTCACCATGTTGGCCAGGCTGGTCTTGAACTCCTGACCTCAAGTGATCTGCCCACCTCGGCCTCCCAAAGTGCTGGGATTACAGGCATGAGCCTCCAGGCCCGGCCTCAGAGGCTCTTTTCTGTAGGATGGTCAGAGAAGGTGTCACTGATACGATGTCCCATGAGTGGAGCCGTAAAGGAACTATAGAACTGAACAGACTAAGGAAAATTTCCTTTCTCTATGGGGCACATGGAGGTCTATGGAAACATCTCATTTGAAGCTGGAAGGGTCAGCTCGGTCAGACAGCTCAGTCTCTGGGCTGTCCTGCTTTGGAAACAGTGTATCAAGTCTGCTTAATGATAATCGTTACAGCAACATTAATAATAATAATAATAGTGAGCCACATGGGATAGGGCTTTAAGCCTTCAAAATGTCTTTCCATGTAGACCGTCTCATTCAGCTCTGTCACAAGCTGGAAGGTATTATCTCCAGACTGCGGTTGAGGAACCTGAGAATTCTAGATGTGGGGTGACAAGCCCAGGACTGTATCAGAAATGAGGGGCAGAGTGGACACTCAAGCCCAGACTTGCTGTCCACTGGACACCGTGTTTCTCCCTGCAGGGCAGCTGGGATCCACCACAGTACCCAGCATACCCCCTTGCATGCAGTAGAGAATGGTATCTATTTCTTGAAAACAATAATAAATCCACAGATGAAGAAGGCATGACAACTAAATACCATGTTCTATACTGGCATGAATTCTGGAACAGAAAAAGGACATTAGTGAAAAAACCGGTGAAATAGTTACTAGTAATGTACCAATGTTAATGTCTTAGTTTTGACAAATATACCTGTTATGTAAGATGTTCACATGAAAGGAAACTGGGTAGAAGATATATGGGGTCTCTGTTCTATCTTTGCAACTTTTCTGTCAATCTAAAACTATTCCAAAATGAACATTTTATTTAAAAATAAATGAATGAATCCACATACACTTCCACTAGCTGTCCTCCTTTGGATTGCTTAGGAAAGCCATAAAGAGTCAGTAAGTAATTAAATCTCTGCTACTGGTCACCCCGAGCATACTATCCCGAGTTGCCTGTGTGAGAAGGAGCAAAATTATAAACCAGTGCCTGTAACAACACTGGCAGAGGAATTTTCTGTTGGAGATGTCTCCCCCAGGGACTGCCCCCAAGTGAATTTCATGTATACCGTATAACTTACATTTTAACCTATGCCAAGTATGCCCTTTGTATTTGGTGAAGGTTCACCAACTCAATTTCACTCGATGCTATAACAGACAGAAACACGGTTTTACTTGTAGAGCTATATCATGTGACCATATATCTATATAATGAATTGCAGTGACTGATAGCTGGGAAGGAGTAGGTGCAAGGAGAACAGAGTCAGAAGAGTCAGAGGGCTGGAAAGGCTTTAAAGGTGATCTGGTTTTCTTTCGCAGTAGAAAACATTTAGGCCCAGGGAGAGGTGTCTCATGGAGTGGATGAAAGAGAACAGGGGCCAGGGGATTTAGGGGCTTAGTGCCTCATTCTCCATTCACAAAACAAGTGAGTTGGCTTAGGTGAGTCTCTGGGGACCCTTGGGCTGAAAGCCACTGAGCAAGGGATTGATCCAGGCCCACCCAGCAACTGCTGAACCACACAGCTCAGCCTGTCCGGGACACCTGGCCTCCTAACGGTTTCTTGCCTTGGCTTGCGAACATTTGGTGTCACCCTGAAATCTAGGAGAGGCGCAAGATGCCCAGGTGGGCAGGAAACCATCATTATCATGGGTTGATTAGAACCCATCTGTTTTTTAAAAGGGTAGGATATCTGGGCTCTTTATTTTAAGCAAGCTCTGATCTTATGAAATAAAGCAGTCCAGCTTTTCCCATGGTGTGTTTGTAGACCACAAGTGTCATGGGGTCTAAAAATGTGTTACAGGGAGAAAATGAAAGTCCAATGGCCAATAAAGATCCTTATCCTGTAGGAATTCTCAGTCTTTAATATGCAAAAGTGCATTGGGTATCTGCAAAATAGTGTGTATGTGTGAGGGTTGTGAACGTGAGTGTGTGTGTAGAGGTGGGTACTATGTGCAATTTTTTAAGATTAATTGATCAGAGAACAAATGTATATATATGTTTCATACACACACACGCGCACACACACACATTTAGACACACACAGAGTAGCTGGAAAAGAGTTCCACAGAAAAACATTTGGGGAAATGCTAAGGTTATCTGAGGTCAAAGCTAAAAAAATTAACGTGAATCAACAGTGACTCAAAACTTATTTCTGCGTGTTAGTTTCAGCATGTCAGTTTCTCACATTTTTTCCCACTTTGTTAGCTTAATTTCTTTTTTCCTCAGAAGAAAAATGGCATGCAAATGATCCTTCTCCCTTCCCTACGTGCAGTGCTCATGGGAGGCAGAAGTATTGTGTGTGCTTATTGAGACGAGGGTAACCAAGCTCATGTGACAGATCAATGGTGGGTTTGTAACCCAGAAACCCACATGTGACGTTGGTGTTTAGGAGCTAAAAAATAACCTTATTTTAAAATGCCGCTAAAGACCAAAAACCCTTTTGTCAAACCTAGCTTTCACACGCGGAGTTGCCAGCACCTGCATGGACACAGGTGTGTTTGTTACCCCGCAGGGCAGGCTTCTTCACTGGTCAGTGTGCCTGGTCCGTGGAAATGCCCAGTGAGGTGGGACACCCTCTGATTTGATGATGATTTCTCACTAGGCCGATCTTCACCTGACTCCTGATCCCAGCCTTTCACCGCTCCACGTTGCTCATGGGGTGAGTCCTGTAGACTGCCTGGCCTGCTCTTTAAAACTCTTCCCATCCCGGGCCCTGCCTCAGCTTCCACTTTCCCTGATCCTCGGCCCCATGCGTAAATCCTGCCCCATCCCAAATCCCGCTCCTCACTCCTCCAGGCACGTCCCCAAGCATGTCGGGGTTAGGGGCCAATTTCATGCTGTGATAACCTCTCGTCAGAAACTGGACTTCAGTTTCCTTTCCTGGCATATGAGAATAATACTCTCTTAAAGGCTCTGCAAATAAAGCAAAGGATAAATAACAGAGAGGGAAATTTTAAGGGAGAATTTTCTTTCTCTGTGGATTAGATGGCAAGGGATATGTGGGAAGGCTTCAGAAACAACTAATTGGTGATGATGTGGTTAGCTTAGCTAGTCCTTAAGACTCTGGCGTGTTCTTATCTGACCTGTGTGACCTCAAACAAGTTACTTGACATCTCTGAGCCTCCCTTTCCTTGGCTATAAACATGGACTGCTGTGACCACCTCTCAGGGCTTTGAGTCAATGCTGTGAAGTTTGTCAGGAACCCAGAACAGTGCCAGGTGCATAGAAAGCTATGTATTAGTTATTATTTAAAGAATTCTTAGTTAGAAAATTATCGTTCTATCAACCAACTAAAAACATAACCAAGTTTTAAAAAATGTGCAAAAGATAAATGGATAGTACACAGATGTAAAAATGGCCCGTAAATATATGACTAATGCTCTAGCCACTAAAAAAACCAAAGGATTGTAAATTAAAAATGAGATTATTATTGCCTAGAGGTAGCAAAATGTAAAAAAAAAAAAAAAAAATTAGAGAAGATCTGGTACTGGCAAGAGCCAAAGGTCCTTAAGAATCTAGATTGGTGTCAATGAAAATTATAAATGCATATACAGTCATTCCTTGGTATCCATAGGGAATTGGTTCCAGGACACCCTGAGGGTGCCAAAATCCACAGCTACTCAAGTGCTTTATATAAAATGGTGTAGTGTTTGCACATAACCTACACACATCCTCCTGTATACTTAAGTCATCTCTAGATTATTTATGATACCTAATACATTGCCTACATATCACTTCATTTATGTGGATCACATAGTCCTTGGCACACAACAAATTCAAGTTTTGCTTTTTGGAACTTTGTGGATTTTGTTTTTTGTTTTTGTTTTTTTGAGGTGGAGTTTTGCTCTTGTTACCCAGGCCAGAGTGCAATGGTGCGATCTCAGGTCACTGCAACTTACACCTCCCAAGTTCAAGCGATTCTCCTGCCTCAGCCTCCCAAGTAACTGGGATTACAAGCGTGCGCCACCATGCCCAGCTAATTTCCTGTATTTTTAGTAGAGACGGTGCTTCACCGTGTTGGCCAGGCCGGTCTCGAACTCCTAAACTCAAGTGATCCACCTGCCTTGGCCTCCCAGAGTGCTGGGATTACAAGTATGAGCTACTGCACCCAGCTGGAATTTTTGTTCCAACTATTTTTGATCCTTGATTGGTTGAATCCATGGATATGGAACCCACAGATAGAGAGGGCTGACTGTGCCTACTTTGGTCCAGCAATTCCCTGGCTATAGAAAAATATGTACTCAAAGATATATGTGTACAAAGGTACTCCCTTGTAGCATTGTTTGTAGAAGAGAGAAATTGGAAATGACTTCAGTGTCCAGCAGAGACAATGCTTAAAAGGTTTATGGTACATTTGTGCCAGAGAATACTTTGTGGCCATTTCAAAAGAAAGACATGATCCTTCAGGTGCTAATGTGGGAGGATATTAAGAATGTATTCTTAACTGGAAAAAGGTTTCTGTATAATATGTTTAGGACAATCTCATTTTTACACAGAAAAAGTTAAACAGTTAAGTCTGTGTGTGCACATGTAGAAGTGTTTCTGCGCTCGGGGAAACAGCCTGGGAACATGCCCAGTGAACTATGCCTGGTGGTTTCATCTGGGGAATAGGCTTTGCAAGGATGACGCAGGACTTGTCTACTTCTTACTTTAAATATCTCTTTATTTAAGAAAAAAAAATAAACACAGAAAACAAAAAAGAAAGCACAAGAAAATAAAGAGAAAAGAAAAATCTTTACATTACAGGATTGTTATGATGATTACATGAGATCATAATACTTGACAAATATTTAACACAGTGCCTAACACTTAGCAAGTGCCCAGGAAATGCCTCTAGCCTCTTCTTCCTTCCTCAGAGTCTGTACCTCCCCTGCCCCCACCATGCCCATCCCAGTGTTTTTCCCTGACTGTGAGATCAATAAGCACGCAGTGGTGCTTCAGCAGCGTCAACACACGTCACCGTCCACGTGTCTGTCCTTGTAGGGCCGCCAGTCTAAAGCACCCACCCCTCCCATTCCCTGGCAGTCTCTCGGGTTCTTTCTTCTTGACCTTCTTTTGAAGAGCTGCCATCCTTAACCAGGTGCTGCCCAGCCACACCTCCTGGCTCCCAGAAGGAGCCTCTGGCCACCTTGCAGTGTGGGGCTGCCTTTGTTACCACCACTTTCCAAGGGTGAATCTTAAGGATTTGGGTCATTTCTGTTTGTTTCTTTTCCGTTTCCGTTCCCGGCCAGGCTTTCCCACCCCCGGGGATGTGGGCTTTCCTGACTCCCTTCCCCCATGAGCTTCCACCTGGCCCTGATGAATTCCATCATGCCTGCTTAAAACCATTTTACTTGCAATTTGCTAATTTAATTCTAGTCTTACAGAATTTTGGCAACCCTGCCAAATTGGGTGCCAGATGCAGATTTAATGAGCATATTTTCAGTTATTTCTTTCCTGTCTTCATGAAGATGCTGAAGAGAACAGGGTCTGGAACTCATCCCCAGGGGACTCCGTCTCCAGAGCATCCCTCCCCGCATTTGATCCTGAGCCACTGTGCGTGACTCTCCAGCCAGGTCTCTCCCCATCTAATGGGAGGAGCTCGTTGGAGAAGGAAGCTATTATCACATCGTCTCCTAGTCTTAGAAGCCCCAACCCAATTCCCATCATTTGGAATTCATAGGAAATGTATTTGGGGAAAATTACTTATTTCCTTCAGCGCATGTCTCCCAGCAGCCATATGCAGCTCAACAGATGTTCAAGGATTCGTGTATTTAACAAACACGTATTGAGCACTTTTTAGAGGGATTTCTTGCAGTGTGGCCTGTTGACTAACTACAACAGAATTATGATGGGGAATGAGGAGATTGGGGAAATACAGATTCCTGGGCCCTGCCCCGCAACTGTAGAATCAGACAGTGGGAGAAGGTGGAGCCTGGGATTCTGCAACCCAGAGGATTCTTACGCCTTCGGCGTTTCCACACGTGTTACCTCTTTTCAATTCATCCCAACCCCTTATGGGAGACGTTTTTATCTCCCAGAGTAAGACTCAATGAAGTCAAGGGGGAGGCTCAGGCCGCAAAGTGATGAGCATCAGAACTGGGACTCTACTCGAGGCTTTTGAGTCTAAATATAGAGCTCTTTCCATCTTCCCGTAGCAGCGGCTCAGGGCCCAGGTCTGTTACCCATGATCCTAATATTACATGATCCAAAGCAGGTCTGTGCCTTCTCAAATAAATCCACATCTGCTCTGCTGTGCAGACAAAGACTCAGAGGCTCTGAGCATTTGAGCTACCAAGCCATCAAGTGTGCAGCACTGTCAAAGCAGAATCCAGGACGCATACCACATTGGACTCTAAATTCTGTGCCAAGCAGTGCCAAGGGCTAAATGGAGCATACGATGGCCTTTACATCAAAGATTGGGTGGGAGAAACAAATAGAGTTCACCGGCTTCGATGGCAGAGGCCATGACTTTGGGCAAGTCACTTCCACTTCCATGCCTTGGTCTTGTCATTGGTACAAGGATGGGGTTGGCCTACAGTCCATGACCTCCAAACTTTTAAATTCGTGTAACCCCCTCCATATCCTCCCAACTTTTTGAAAACCCAAATAAAATCTTAGGCCAAATCCCAGTACATACAAAGAGACAAAAATTGGAGACACCTTGAGCTGCTCAGGGCTTTCTAGGAGGCAAATTGGACACATTTCATTTAGCATTTGCCATTGATCATCTCTGTGTCTCCTCACCTGGCCCCCTGAGTGGGACATGGTGGCTGCAGCCTCAGACTTTGAAGTCTGGCATACAGAAGTCCAGTCTGGGCCCTGCCACCTTCTAGCTGTGTGACCTTGGGCAAGTCAGTTGCTTCTCTGTAAGACGGCGGTGATGATGGTTGAGCGGAGGTGAGGGATGAAATGCGCCAATGCATACTCGTTTAATACTGTGCTCAGTGGCCAGCATGTAGGAGGTGCATTAACTTCATTTTCCTTTGTCAGACTGGGATGAAAGACATGAGAAATTAAACAGTCGTGGAGGACATTTCCCAGGGCCATAAAGACACAATGCCATATGAGTGAGTGGTACGGATGGTGAGGCCCGGGCATTCATTGGCCTCTACATTTCAGCAAATGTTTAAGCCCCTGCAGTGGGTGAGATCTTGTTCTAAGGAAAAAACCTGTAGAAAGAGGGGCTTTTGGAGAAGGTAGAGTTTGAGCCCAGCTTCCCAGATAGGGCTCCTGGTGCAGGGAGGCAGAGCAGGTTGGCAGGGCTCACCAGGAGCAAGGACTGGGCTGGGGGCTGGCAGGGCTTGTGAGAGTGGGTCCCAGGCCCACCAGGCAGGGCCACACCAGGCAGCGGCCTCCCAGAGGCCCAACGAGGGGGCCAGATCAGAACATCCCATGGGCTTCTGGCCCAAGAGACCAAGAGTGTAGATCCCAATGTTTGGTGGCAAGAGATCCAAGAAGGAGCGGTTGGGACTTGGTAGGGACTTGTGGCTCAGAGGCAGTGAGGCTGAGGGGAGAAGGAGACTCCAAGCTCACCACAGTGGTGTGGAAATGAGGTTACTAGGCCAGGCCCCTCAGTCAGATCCCTGTGTTCCCCCTGCTGGAGCCAGGCTGCAGGAGGAGTGTTCCCCAAGGCCTCAGCCTCCAACTTAGAACCCACTGGAACCTCCCATAATATGATGGGGGGAGTGGAGAAGGAGAGAGCAAAGTACCATGGGAAGGGGAAGTTTTCCATGTCAGTGGGGTTATTTCTGGCTTTGCTCCTGCTTTTGCAGTCACTGTGGAAACAGCCTATGCCTGGTTCAGTGTGGAAACATGACGAAGTGTTCAAGGGTGATGTGTGCTCAGCAGGCAGCCAGGAGGCTGAGTGTGTGTCTGCCTGCCTCCCTCTCCTGCCCGCCCCACCCACCCCATCTCTCTCATCCTGGGCCGCTTCCTCCCAAAACTCCATTTGGAGGAGATGTGTCTCACACAGTGTGAAAGGCAGAATAATGCCCTGCTCAAAGGTGTGTGCATCCTAATTCTCGAAGTCTATGAGTATGGTGGGTTCCAGGGCAAAGGGGAGGGAAGGTAGCAGATGGAATTAAGGTTGCAAATCAGCTGGCTTTAGAATAGGGTGATTGTCCTGGACTACCCACAAGGTCCCAGTGGAATCCCAAGGGCCTTTAAGTGTGGTGAACAGAGACAGAAGGGTCAGTGCCAGGGGGATGCATTGTGAGAAAGACTTGACCTGGCCATTGTTGTCTTTGAGGAGGCCACGAGCCAAAGAAGGAGGGCAGCTTCTAGAAGCTGGAAAAGGAGGCAACAGATTCTTCCCTGGAGCCTCCGGAAAGCAATGCAGCCCTGTCAACAGCTGGATTTTAGCCCAGTGAGACCCGTTTTGGATGTCTGACCTCCAGACCTCTCAGATAATAAGTTTGTGTTGTTTTAAGCCATTCAGTTTGGCTTAAATTGGTGATGATTTGTTACAGCAGCCTTACAAAACTAATGCATGCAGTACAACAGGGAGGCTGAGGCCATGATGGGGAGAGGTCCTTGGAATGCCCTGGAGGCAGAGGACTCTGTAGTTGTGCTCTTCTGTTTTATCTCCATCTAAGCTTTGCCTTGTGCCTCACTCTCATGGGTCCCCATTGGCCAGACCACTCTGCAAGTAAGAAAGTGGCCATAGACCCTTGAAACATGGTCTCCTGCAGGCACACCATGCAGACATCATCTCTTCTGCCAGGAATGCCACCCCATCCTCCTCCGTAAGCCCTCCTGTTTCTCAAGGCTCCTGTCCCATCTGCCCCAAGGAACATCTCCTTCCTCTGCCACTGTGTGTGCCTCTGCCAGCTGAAACTGGTTGTGCCCCACACTCATGGGAGCCAGGCTGTGCCCGCATGCCGAAGGGTCTGGATCGGAACACAGGGTGCCTGGGGTTTGCCCCTGGCCCTGGCACTTGGTAACTTGGATCTTGAGCCAACCCTTCCCTCCTTCCTTCCAGGTAAACAAGGCTGATGAAGAAGCCCTCTGAAGACACTGCTCTCCTGGGGAAGCACTGCTGTCTGTTATTTTTCTCTCCCAGAGATACAGCCCAGGAGTAACAACTCCTCTCCTAACCTTGGCGTCCCCTGCATGCTGCCTGGAAACCCCCCTCTTCTTACTTCACCGAGCATCTCCCATAAGCCCAGGTCTGGACAAAACCAGGAAAATGTAGAAAACCAGGGTCAGGTCATGATGGGTGAGGTGAGCAAGGTGCCCGGGGTGCAAAATTTAAGGAAGTGCTTTTCTTCGGGGTCGTGCAAATGTGGCATGGAGAGTAAACCCCACACTATTTTATAGATGAGGAAACAGACCTAGAAAGGGGAAATGCCTTGCTCAAGGGCACACATTGGTAGAGCTGGGACCACAACAGAGGCCTGTCACCTTCAGTTGCAGGGCAGGTTCACTCTCCTTCAAACTGAATGCATGAATGAGTGGTTGGGTGGGTTCGTTAGCGCAGCATGTGTTTATTGAGCACCTATTCTATGCTGGAGGCTGGGCTACAGCTTGGGAACAAGACAAACAGGGCCTGGTGCTCCCCTGAGGATTTATATTCTGTGAAGACAGAATAAGTAATGATGCAATTAGTTATTTAATTACAGTGGTGATACATGCTATGCAGGGGATGGCCAGAAGCCATAGGTTGTGAATGGTTGTGCAGGCTGTGCACTGCACAAGTGCATTTGGAGGACCTACTGTGGAGACTCTGTTAAGGAGTTTCCAGTAAAATATGGAAGACAGGATCAGTATGTTCTTAAAGTAACAGTACAAGACCATGAACATTAAGAAGAAGAGCCAGGTTGGAAGAAGGGCCTAGAATTGCAACCCTACTTCCTTCTCTTCTAGGGCCCTGGGCCCTCATCTTCTCTCCCTCCCTGTTTGGTGGTCAGATCACATGCAGTCAGTCCTCCCTTGGGAGTCTCAGAGAAGGAGCCCTGCAGCCAGCAGGGCCTGGGGGAGCAAGAGGAGTGAGGCATTGCCCTGTCTTGTGTGGCAGAGCTTCTGCTGCCCTGGATTTGATTCAAGGGCTTAGAAGCCTGGGATAGCAGCAGGGGCTGGAGTCTTCAAAACCAAGGATTCTCTGCCTGGACAAAGCATGGTTCTCAGTATTGCCTGTTCTCTAGAATGTTGGGTCTGGGTGGAGCCTGGCTTCTAGGAATTAGGCATCCCAACAGCTTACTGTGAAGCTTTGGGTACTCATGCCTCAGAGTGTTTCTGCATGCATGAAGAAAGCTTGTGTAAAAATACAGGGAGATGTGTGCTATTGTTTTATTTAAGTATCTTACCTGCCTGTTGGGTGAGGCCAGCTCCTAGGCCAACCACCTGGGCCAGCTGTGGTATAATATCCTGGGAGCCAGTTCCCCTTCTCCCTCACGCTTGCTGGGGGACTTTGGATAAGCCTCATCTCCCGGAGCCTCACTCTGCAAAATGAGAATGATAAAGGCCTAGCTTACCCAATTATTAACATCAAAAAAAAAAAAAAAAAAAAAAAAGAATGGATATGCAGGTGTGCTTTAAATCCCTGGGTTATATGGGCATGAAGACTGCCACCAAATGGAGGCATTCCTTCAGTCATCAAAAGGGGATCTGACTTATATTCTGAGAGTTAGAGGCCGTCCTGGCTTCCAGGAGCAGCAGAGAAAGACACATCGTTCTCTCTGTTTGTTTCCTTTAATTAGAAAGAATGATTCTGGCTGGTAAAGAAATCAACCTCCTGACAGGGAGTTAAACAGAAGGGGTCCTTAGAGACAGACTTGTTCAGATTTTCGGTTTGTCAGGAGGGGAAACTGAGGCCTAGAGGAAAATGTGATTTGTTCTTGGTCACATGACCAGTTAATGGTAGGGCTGTGGTCAGATCCCAGGTCCTGTTCACCCATCTCCTCACCACACATACTGTCCCATAAGTCCATGAGTTTAGCTACTTCAGGCACAATAGGTGGCCGCAGCCTGGCAGGGAAACAGGGAGGTGACCCTGGTGGGGAATAAAAGGATAGGAAGGTTTGTCAGGCACAGTGGCTCATGCCTGTAATCCCAGCATTTTGAGAGGCCAAGGTGGGTGGATCACTTGAGCTCAGGAGTTTGAGACCAGCCTGGGCAACATAGTGAGACCTCATCTCTACAAAAATAAAAAAAGTAGCCAGGGGTGGTGGCACGCACCTATAGTCCAAGCTACTCTGGAGACTGAGATGGGAGATTGGCTTGAGCCCAGGAGGCAGAGGTTGCAGTGAGTCATATTGTGCTATTGCACTCCAGCCTGGGCAACAGAGCAAGACCCTGTCAAAAAGAAAAAAAAGAAGAAGATAGGAAGGCAGGCGCAATCTGGGGAGGGGGTGAGTGGGGTGGGCAGAGGGGAAGGTAACAACATGGAAGGTCTTGGTACAGAGCGACTAGAGGTGGAATGCCCTTCAGGTTCCTTCCCCTCCTTCTGGAACGACCCCAAAACCTCTGTCCATCTCCAGGTTCCTAGGCCATGTAGCTAACACCAGCACAAGCATCTGCCCTGCTGACGTCAGGCCATCAGGGGTTCTGGGAGCTGCAGCACAGACAGAGGGATGTCAAGTGCCCTGGGACAACCTTTGGTCTAGGCAGACTGTGTATCTGTCACTTTAGTAACTTCACCTGTTGCTTGGTACCAAAAATGAGGTCCTGAATATGGTGGTGTCAGGGCAACACTGGAAGGCAGGGCAGTGGTAGTGTGTTTATTTGTTGCTATTCATGCACTCGTCTGTTCAGCATGCTTTCCCTGCAGGCTGACTGCATGCCAAGCACTGGAGGTACAGACAGTTCATGTTCTCGCCCTGAAGGCACTCCCTGTCTGCGAGGAAGACCCAGGTGCTGGGGATAAATGTCGTCGGACAGTGTGATCGGTGTTACACCAAAGCTCTGGATGGGGGTCAGAAGCGTTAGAGAAGAGAGAACCTCCAGCACCTTCCTAGGGAGTCTGGGTTTCTGATGGCAGTCAGCAGGCATCAGAAGTGGCAAAGGAGCATTTGTGGCCTAATCAGAGCTGTGATGCAGAAGTACCGCTTGGGGCAGTATGGAGGGAAGACCCAGGAAAGGATGGGAGTCACGTGGGGAGACCAGGGAGGAGGCAAGGATGCTGAAGCCTCGGTCAAGATGGTGGCAGTAGGGTGGAGAGGGGCTCATGGGCATAGGGACTTAGGGAGCTGATTTACTGAGAACCTGGTGGCATATGGAAGGTGGGGGCTGAGGAAGAGGGAGAAGAAGTCAATGCTGGTTCCTAGACTTCCATACATGCCTCAGATGCAAGGCCCCATGCTGAGACTTAGAGTCTGAGTAGCTGTGAGCCCCTAGGGGTCCTGGCCCTTGACTGACACCCCAGTCTGCCAGTTCCCTCAAGAAGAACCAAGAGGATCATGTGACACTGATGGGCTGCAGACTGATGTTCACCAACACACACCCAAATCTCTTTCCCTGTCGACAGGGGTAGTAAATTGAGAGAATTCAGTATTTATTCACTCAGAGTCACCAATTATGTTCAAGGCTCTGTGAGTGACACAGATGCATCACACATCCCAATCCCATCCTCAGAGATCAGATGGTTGGTTTGTGATGCCCACACACATTTGTATGTATTATATTGCACCCATACAGGGTAGAGAAGGTAAACACCATGACAAAGAGATCAAATCCTTAAATGAAATATCATTCCTGGCCAGAGAAAGAGTCGGGTCATGGAGGGCTTTGTGGAGGAGGTGGCCTATGAAGTGGGCTCACCCAGGCTGGTGTGGGTTGGATTTGGCCACATTAAAATGGAGAGAAATATTCCAGACAGAGACAACCACAAAGAGGCATGAATGTGGAGCATGGCAGTTGGCAAGAACAAGGCTTTGCAGGGGAGTGTGGATGCCAAGGCAGCCTGGCATATTTGTAAAGTGTAGACTTTACTCTCTAAGGGGAACCACTGAAGGATTTGGGATTTGGGGCGGGGAATGACTTGGTGAGAGCTGGCTATCAGGACAGCCTGTCTGGTTCTATGGATAAGTGAGCTGGACAGGACAGTGCAGACGCTGTTGCATGTTGGTTCACACAAGAGAGGATGGGGAGTGGGGTCTGAGCCAGGTTGGGGGTGGGAAATCCTTGTCCATTCATTGACATGGATTGAGGCTTTGGGCCAGGCCCTGTTCTAAGCACTTTATGTGCATTACCTGATTGAGTCCTTCCCACAGTCCAGCCAGGTAGGTGCTACTGTCATTCCCACTTTACAAATGATAGTTCACGGAGGCCTGGAGATGTCAGGTCAATAACTCAGAGCATAGCTGGGAGGTGGAGGAGGCAGGATTCAAACCTAGTAGCCTGTGCTCTTAAATCCTCTGAAATCTCACCCTAAAAATGGCATCCCAAAGGGACTGAGCATGCCAAGAGTGGCCCTGCCAGGGTTGGGAGTGGCTCTGAGGGTTGACCCAGGGCTGCAGGTCCTCTCACCATAGCCACTGGCTCCCCTCACCCCCTGTAAGCAGTGTTGGGCCCCACAGGGCCTGCTCTGGTTCACCGACTCGAAACCAGAGCCCACGTATAGGTGGTGACAATGTAAATAACTGATGCAATGGAAACTTTCTATGGAAAAAGGTACCCACTCAAACAGCCACAAAGTCCAAAAAAAGGAAGAACACCACAGCAGACCAAGAGGGCCCTGTGGCACACAATTTCCTTTGGCACAGCCTTTCTGTCTGGCTGAATCTCTGAACTGGTGGAGGTGGGGATGGGGATGGGGTGGAAGACAGGTTAGCACTGGGCAGGAGTGGGGCAGGTTGAGATCTAGACCAGAAGCCTGGCTGGGTCCCCGGAGGACTCTGGGTCTCCAGGCTTTCCCTCTTAGCTAAGGGGGCAGCTGTCGTGTGGGCAGAAAGCAATCCTGCCTCCAAAAACACACACCTGTTATCACAGTCTTCCTAGTAGGCATGAATTACTCCCTCCCCCTGCCCCACTATGGGCCAGTGGTGGAGGTTCTGCAGTCCCCGGGGTCTCCCGAGGCCTCTGCCTGCTTTGCTGTGAATAAGTTGCAGCAGTCTTGTTATGGGATCTGGTATCTTCTTATTTTAGAAAATGAAATAATCATAAGCATAAGTAAAGCTAAAAGATCAGAAGTAACCAGAAGAGGAAGAGGGAGAAGGTGGATTTTTCCGGGAAGCCAACTCTATCATTTTGTTCTTACCCCGGCCCAGGGCGTGCACTCTTGCTCTTGTTTCAGAGGTGAGGAAACAGACTCACGGATGTTCAAGGACTCAAAGAAGGCAACACAGTGTCTACCACCAGTAGTGTCCAGTTTTATTTAATGCCAGAGCCTTGGGCTCTCCTGCAATGCAAGGCTGTCCACATCTCTCTGTTTTCACAGCCTCAGTTTCCTCAGTTGTCTCCATCATGGTGATGATGGAGCCTGACTGTAGCATTAGTATGCCCGTGAAAAAATGCAGGGACAGACTTGGCACGTGGAAGACACTTAACAAATGTTGGGTTCTTCCTTTACCTCTGACTTCTGTGTCTACAAGCTGGGGAGATTTAGAAGACTTTTTGCGGGGAAGCAGCTCGGGTTTGGGGCTCCCTGGGAGAAAAGGCCAGAACCATTGATTTTCTTATCTATCTTCTCTGCTAGATCCATCACAGCCTGAGATATGGGCAAGGTCTTCACCTTTGCACCCTGGGGTCTAGCCCAGTGATAGGGAGTGTCTTGTCCAAGGTCACTTGGCTGGTTGCAGCTGGACCTCAAATGTGGGGCTGTCTCATGGGCTTTCTGTTGTACCCAGAGAGGGAAAATGGTGTCTTCTCTGCTCCCCTGTGGCGAGTGCCTAGTTCCAGGGGGCTTTCTATGAGAGAGGGCTGCGAGGTGTGGCCTAATATAGCAGGAAGTGACCTCACTGCTCCTCCCACCCGTACCTTCCCCCGCCCCGCAACCCCCACCCCAGCAGCTCTTGGAACCTTCATCTCCAAGCGCAGCTCTTCAAGTCTCGTCTGTTCCTCCTCCTGCCACTCCAGTATTCTCTTCGACTCCTGGGCTGGGTGCCCCCCATACACCAGCCATATCTCCCTTCCCTGTCCCTGTGGTGCCTGAAAACCATGAACCTTTCTTCTGCCAAATCCCAGTATAGAGCTTATGGGACAGCGTATTCCTGCCTGCCACTAAATGGAATATGTTATCTTGCACTTGGAGTTCCTCTTTTTTGCTCCTTCATACAATGGAAAGTATCACCATTCTCTATTTTTGAAAGCCCTGTCTTTCCTGGAAAACATTTTTGGGTATCCTCAAAGCAGGTCTTGTCGCTCTCAGTGACGGGGCTCCATTGCCTGTCTCTCTGCCCACTCTCCGTGTTGGGGATGCCTCACTCATCCGTGAGTCAGCTACCATGTGAGAGAGAAGCCTCTTGTCTGGAGAACACAGTCAGGGACCAGGAAGTTTCCCAAGGTACCCTCCAGGCTGTCAGCTGCATGTCACAGCGTTCTCAGACTAGAGTGCACTCAGCTGAAACAAAGGTGAGCCCCCCAGGAAAGTGAGAGGCGGAAGGCTGACCACAGAGAGGGAGGTAGGTCGCAGAACTGACCCTAAACCCCAAAAAAGAAGCCAGAAAGAGAGATTGACAGAGGGAGGGAGACTTGGAAGGTGTCCCACCATAACTGAAGAAGGGCACAGGCATTTATTGAGTGTCTTTTGCATACTGGGTTCATACTCATTTCACACACACTTTGTCGCATCTGATCCACGTGACAAACCCAGGGAGGGGTGAGAGTCTTCACTTCTAACTCATGAGGAAAGTGAGCTAGTAATGGATGAAACCAGGGTCTGAACCTATGTCTTTCTGATGATGTTAAGGCCAACTCTCTGTGCTATGCCATGCTACTTCTGTGGTGCTGGGTAAGTGAGGCATGCCAGTAATTCTCTCTGTTCCCCTCCCACCCACCCCATTGCCAGTATCCAGCATGAACCACCAGGATTATTCCATATGATTCTGCCATGTGTGACCCATGTCTTAGATTTCTGTGTTTTCTTATTGATCACAGACCACAATAACAAATAAAACTGAAAATAGAAGGATTCATCCCACAATTCCCTGCCCCATGCAGATCAAACTCGGCTTTCCATGTGCCAGCCTCTTCTGCAGATGTTCATTCAGAGTGGAGGGAAGGGCCACGTGTCAGGAGGGTGACAGGGGCCTCAGGGCCAGGCTTCCTCTCCACTTTCTTTAGGATCAGGGTGTGAGGCCCAGTGCCAGAGTCCAAAGCCCCCCTGCCTCCCTGCCAGCCCTTGGAAAACAGCTGTTATGACCCAGTGAGGCTGGCCCCTGCCAGGCATCCAGGATTTTTCTGTTATTAACCCTTTGTCAGCTGCAGTGATGCCAACCCCCGATGCCCAGACTGGATGCAGCTCCTGCCAGCTGCCCGCAAAGGCCTTGCTTTGATGCGTTGGTGGAGAGTAGAGAGCAAGGGCCGTCCCTCCTCATGATTTTGGGTGGGGCCAGCCGAGGAGCCGGCCCTGGTCCTTCCTGCCCTGGGTGGGTGCCACCTTGCAGGTGGGCCCCTCTACCCTTAGTAGCCCCTCCCTGTTCAACTGTTTCCTAAAAAGAAGACACTTTTATATCAGTTTCTCAGTTTTTATTATAGTAAAATACACATAACATAATTTACCATCTTAATCATTTTTAAATGTACAGTGTAGTGTTATTAAATACATTCATAAAGTTGTGCACCCATCACCACCATCCATCTCTTCTTTTCTTTCTTTCTTTTTCTTTCTTCTTTCTTTCTCTTTCTTTCTTCCTCTCTCTCTCCCTTCCTTCCTTCCTTTCTTTCTTCCCTTCCTTCCCTTCCTTCCCTTTCCTTCCTTCCTTTCTCTCTCTTTCTTTTCTTTTCTTTCCTTTCTTTTCTTTCTTTCTTTCTTTCTTTCTTTCTTTCTTTTCTTTCTTTCTTTTCTTTCTTTCTTTCTTTCTTTCTTTCTTTCTTTCTTTCTTTCTTTCTTTCTTTCTTTCTTTCTTTCTTTCTTTCTTTCCTTCTCTCTCTCTCTCTCTCTCTGTCTCTTTCTTTGTATAAACTTAAGGGGTACAAATGCAGTTTCATTACATGGATATATTACATAGTGGTGAAGTGTGGGCTTTTAGTATAACCATCACCCAAATAATGTACATTGTACCCAGTAAGTGATTTCTCATCCCTTACCCCTCCTACCCTCCCAACTTCAGAGCCTCCAGCGTCTATTATTCCATACTTTGTGTCCATGTGTACACATTATTTAGCTTCCACTTAAAAGTGAGAATATGCAGTATGTGATTTTCTGTTTCTTAGTTGTTTCACTTAAGATATTGGCCTCTTAACTGTTTTCATCTCGTAAAACTGAAGTTCTGTGCTTATTAAACACTGATCCCCCATTCTGCTCTGCCCCAGCTCCAGACAACCCCTATTTTACTTTCTGTCTCTATACTTTTACATCATTTTCAAATTACAAAAGTGATACATGCTTATTGCTTTAAAAAAGAACACTATGAAAATGTAGAAAGAAGAATGCAGAATGCATGTTTCAAGCCCCACCCGTTCTGCAGTCCCCCCAGGACAAGATTGCATCCCCCAGGTCCTTTCCAGCAGTCACAGCTACACAGATAGGTGTGTGTCTATGATTTTGCTTTTCACCATCCCACTGAGAGGAAGTGTGTGTCACAGCTGAGAGTGCAGGCTCCAAGAGTCTAACAGACCAAGGTTCACTGCTTGGTCAAGCCTTAGCCTCTCTAGGCCTCAGATGGAATATGGGGGCAGAAGTGGCATCTTCCACCCAGCAGGCTGTTGAGGGAGGGGGGCAGGGGGACTACCCGTGAGAAGCGCTGAAGCTTGTACATCACATAGACAAAGCTTGACACATAGGCAAAGTCACAATGAATCTCTATTATTGGTAGGAGTATATGTTTATCTTTAAGAAAAGTTATGTTCCCCTGACTATTCCATTGTGTGTATTTATCATCATTTACTTATTAAACCAATTTCCTGCTGATGGTCATTAAGGCTGCATCCATCCTCACTGTTAAAATAGTGCTACAATGATCATCCCTATGTGTGCATGTGTGTGTATGTTTGTGTATGATGATGTGTGTGCACACTTGCAAAGCTGCCGAGCCAACATACATTTTGGTAGACATGGTTAAAAGAGTCTCCTCATCTATACCTACCAGCAGTGTTTGAGAAGTATTTGATGACCACTCCTCTCTCCACCACTTGATGGTAGCAATCACTTTCCTCTTTGCTAACCAAATGGGGAAAAGTGATACTGAATTTTTTTTTTTTTTTTTTTTTTTTGAGAAGGAGTTTCACTCTTGTTGTCCAGGCTGGAGCGCAATGGCACAGTCGCTGCTCACTGCAACCTCTGCCTCCTGATTTCAAGTCATTCTCCAGCCTGCCTCAGCCTCCCAAGTAGCTGGGATTACAGGCATGTGCCACCATGCTCGACTAATTTTTTTTTTTTTTTTTTTGAGACGGAGTCTCGCTCTGTCGCCCAGGCTGGAGTGCAGTGGCACGATCTCGGCTCACTGCAAGCTCCGCCTCCCGGGTTCGCGCCATTCTCCTGCCTCAGCCTCCAGAGTAGCTGGGACTACAGGCGCCCGCCACCGCGCCCGGCTAATTTTTTGTATTTTAGTAGAGATGGGGTTTCACCATGTTAGCCAGGATGGTCTCGATCTCCTGACCTCGTGATCCTCCCGCCTCGGCCTCCCAAAGTGCAGGGATTACAGGCGTGAGCCACCGTGCCCGGCCAACTAATTTTTGTATTTTTAGTAGAGATAGGGTTTCACCATGTCGGACAGGCTGGTCTCGAACTCCCGACCTCAAGTGATCCACATTTTTAACATATATTCTTTATTAACAAGGCCAGCATTTTGCATATCTTTATTAGACATTTTTATTTCTTAAGCAATGATCTATTCATTTTCTTTCTCCATTTTACTGGCTATATGTCTTACTGTTTTGTGGATGTTTATTACATATTATGGATATTGACACTTTTTCATATATGTTGCAAATATTTTTATCCAATCTGTCATTTGCTTTTTGACTGTTGATTAACTGGGGTTTTTTGTTTTATGTAATGCTTAATATTTTTATGTAGTTAGATTTATTAATCTTTTCCATTAAGAGCACCGAGGTCCAATTTGGGCTTTGAAAGTTATTTTCCAACACTAAATTATAGAAATATTTAAATAGTTCTGGTATTTTCATGAACTTGCTTTTATAGGATGTTTATATCTCTAATGCATATAAATTTCTGTGTGTCTATGGTGCATGTATTCTATTTAAAATGGCATTCTTCACCCTTCCTCATTCTCTACCCCATTTTGCTGCTTAATTTTCATTATTAACACCTGCCACTATTTGCCATGCCGTTTGTTTTACCTGCAGGTTTGTTTGTTACTCATCTCCCCTCACCAGACTCAGCTCCATAAGGGTATCGACCTTTTCTGTTTTGTTCACTGCTGAATTCCCAGTGCGCAGAACAGTGCCCAACACATAGTAGGTTCTCAATAAATATTTGTTGAATGAATAAACAGCCAGCCAGTTGTCCTAGTGCTTTTACTTAAATAATCCATTCTTTCTCTGCTAATCTGGAATTCCATCTTTGACAGCCTTCTCTTCTATAGTTTCTTCTATAGTTATCAGAGTCTACCTAGGTTTTCTCCCTCTTCTTCAGTTTTATAATTTATAATTTTCTAGAAAATCACCAACTTGTAAATGCATTGACACAGTTACATATCAAATTCTCTTTAATTTTTCAAAATGTTCATGTGTATGTTTATATCACCTTTCTTAATGTTTATTTGTGACTTTGCCCATTACTGCTAGTCAAATTTGCCACCAATTTGTCCATTTTGTTGGTCTTCTCAGAAAGCTTAGTTTGCAGCTACATGTGTGTATATATACATATATGTGTGTGTGTATCTATGTATATATACACATACATATACATGCATGTATGTATGCAGCTATATATGTGTGTGTGTATATATATAGTTGTGGCTGCTGTCATTTTCTCGTTTACTCATTTTATTTTCAACTTTATTCATTTCTTCAAGATTATTTTGGTTTATTTCATTCTTTTTTAGTTTCTTGGGTTATGTGCTTAACTCATTTAGTTTCAGTCTTTCTTAATTTATCATGAAAAGATTTAAGCTTTGTATTTTCCTCTAGATGCAGCTTTGATTGCACTACACAGATTTTGAAAAGTAGGGTTCTCAATGTTGTACTTTTATAATTATCTTGCGATAGCTTTGCTGTCCTCATTGATTCAAGAGTTTTTTTAGAAAATCATTTTTAAATTATCATGTGTATCATTTGTTTATGTATTTTTATTTTTTGCTATTTGTTAATGTCTAATTTTATTTCATCAAGAACTGAGGCTGTGGTCCGCACAATTTGTGCATTTTGGGATTTGAGATTTTCTTCCAGTCTAGTACAGGGACATTTGAGAAAAAGGTGTTTTCTCTATTTCTTGAATGTATATGAAGTTAAAATTACTAACTACATCTTCAAACTCTTTGTATTCTTCTTTGGAGGTTACTCATACCATCAAGTTCCAAATAATAATTCTCAAGACATTTCCTGTTCTTTCTTTACCTCCTCCTTGTGGTTCCAAGAATGTCTTATTTTATACATTTTGTGGTTCTGTGTTTACGATTAGAGTAAAAGTTCATGATTTTTGTATCTCCTTGGAGAAATAGACTGTTTGGCAATACAAAAGGCCCCAGTTCAGTGTATTTAATTAACATTTTTGCATTTTGTCTGATATTAATATTGGCTTCCTTCTTTATTTTCATTGCCATTCGCCTTTTTTCCATTTATTTGATTTCCATCTTTTTTGTCAATTTGTTTTAAGTGTGTTATTTCCAAACAGCATATAGCTGGATTTTTTTCCTTTTATCCAGCCTGGTCTCTTAACTTTAAGTAATTTAATTTATTCACATTATTGTGTTTTTTGTCATCTTATTTTGTGTCTTTTGTTTACTATACTTTTTCTTTCCTGTTTAATTTTTCCTTTCCTACTCTTGGTTAAATTAATAGAATTTTCTTTGTTTCTCCCTTCCCCTTTCCCCCACACAGTGGTTTAAAAGGGTTGCATCTTGCTTTTCTTCTAGAAATGGTTAGTTTTTACGCAGATTTCTCTATTGATGTCAAGAATTAAATGGCATCTAATTCCCAACAAGATAGGATCGTGATTATCAACATTTGTTTAGACTTCACCTTTTTCTGCTTTTATTATTTCTCCCTGTTTCTTGTATATCCTATCTTGTCCTGTTTTGAATTACTTATTCTGGTACAATTCTTATTTCCTTGGAGTAATTCCTCGAGTATTTTTTTTTTTTTTTTTTTTTTAAGAAGAGATGCATGGGTGGTGGGTGGCACACTATTCTAGTACTTCTCTCTGGCTTTGAGACTTGGCTGAGTAACGGATCTAAGGGTTTTAACCCTTTTTACTCCAAGCTCAGAGGTCTTTGCCCTGTTGTAAATGACGCAGATATCAAGTTGAATGTCCATTTGATTCCAAGCATTTTTGTAGAGACTGTCAAATGCCGGCTTCCCAGATATCATCAGCAGACTCGTTGGTAAGGCAAAGCTGAGTTTATTTCTCACTTGCCGAAGGCGGGGCACCGATTCCAGAGTGCTTTGGCCTGTCTGGGAGGAAGGAGGCAAGGTTGGGTTTTCTGAAGCCAGGCAGTTCCCTTTAAGGTGGGTGTGTCAATGTGGGGACTTGGTTGGGGTTGTGTAAGGAACACAGTAGTCCAGGACTGGTGGAAACCATGAGGTAAGGGATTTTGAGGCCAGGCAAAGGATTAAGAGAATCCTAGGGCACCAGCTGTTGATTGAAGAGTTGAAGATGGGTCCTTCAGGAGGTTTCTGTGATGAACAGTCAAGCCATTTACCAGGGAGAGAGGCTCCTGGGATAATAAAGTCATGCAGTTGAAGGCAGAAAGGTGTGTGGGGAGGTACTTTCTGCTCCCAGTACCTCCCTGCCCAACTCCCACTTTGGTCTCTTTGGAAACTCAGAGGATCCACTCTTTTTGGGGAGGATTTCAAGACCCCACTCCAGCCTGCCCTGCTATGGAGAAACTCCGAGCAAGTCCTGGGGTGCCTGGCAGGTGGGCCCTCCCTGCCCGGCTGGGTGAGGACAGCTTCGCTCTGATTAGATTTCCTGTCACTCCCACTCGTCTGTTTTCCCTCGGACTTTCTGGCCAGCTGGTGCTACTGTGGATCTGTTCTTATTTGTAGATTTCTCCTTTTATTTCAGGGGCATAGAGGGGGTCGAAGAGGGAGATAAATGGGCTCAGTTTGCCATCTAGGCCCTCAGGTGTGTGTGACATTTTCTGGTGACCTGGACGCGGGTGTGGTGGGCAGCCCTCTGACCTGCCATGGAGGAGGAGACTGGGGGCAGTCACTGACACCAGCCTCACCCCTGCATCCCGAAGAAGTCTCTCTCCTTCCTCCTGATCCTTTCTCCTCAAGCCACACCCCTCATCCTGGCTTCAGGACCTCACTGATGAAAATGACCTCACTCCACAGCACCACCACATCCAGGCCACTTCATCTGTCAAACCCTCATGCCCCAGTCCCTCGCAGCACCTCCCACTGTCGCCGCCCCTCACCTCCAGCCATGTGGACACCATGCAATTTTCTTGAACATTCTGGCCATTTGGGGATCCTCTGTCTTTTCTTTTCTTTTCTTTTCTTTTCTTTTCTTTTCTTTTCTTTTCTTTTTTTTGTGAGATGGAGTCTCGCTCTGTCCCCCAGGCTGGAGTGCAGTGGCGCGATCTCGGCTCACTGCAACCTCCATCTCCCAGGTTCAAGCAATTCTCCTGCCTCACCCTCCCAAGTACCTGAGACTGCAGGCATGTGCACCATGCCCAGCTAATTTTTGTATTTTTAGTAGAGACAGGGTTTCACCATGTTGGCCATGATGGTCTTGATCTCTTGACCTCATGATCTGCCAGGCGTGGTTGCCCATGCCTGTAATCCCCAGCACTTTAGGAGGCCGAGACAGGTGGATGACAAGGTCAAGAGATCTGTCTTTTCTTACATGACTCCCTTTGTTTTAAATATCCTCTTTCTTTTTTCTCTCTCTCACACATTCAGACACCATCAAAACTGACTACCCCTACTCTGTGCTCCCCTTGAAGATAGGGAATAAATCTTTGCCATCTATTAATGCTGGCACCTACAACCCAGCTCTACCCAAAATAGGCATTGAGTGGACATCTGTTAAATGAATGAACAACCAAATTGGGCGCTAAAGAGAATTGTTCCACACTGACTGTGTGTGACGGGCCATACTCGGGGTGAGGGAGTGAGTCAGAATGACCCTGCCTGAGCTGTATGCAATCTAGAAGGGCTTTAAGCAGTGGCTGAGCACAGTGAATGCTGTTATTTACCTTAGGAGAGGCCCAGCAAATGTGCTTTGGGTATTCTGGGGAGGCAGAACTTAGGTCCAATTTTGTGGGAGCTGGCTGAGCCTCCTGAGGGAAGATGGGCAGGATTCAGCCAGGTGGGCATGATTGCAGAGGAAGGGGAGTAGCGTTCCATGCAGAAGAGGCTGCCTGGGCCAAAGCTCGGAGGTAGGAAACTGTAGATTGTGTTTGTAGAATAGCATGTTCTGAGAAGCGAGTGTTTCTACACTGGGAGGAAGAGAGCACAGCCATTTTGATGAATAACTGCAATCTGTTGGAGGGCACGAGGTCAGATTGGGGAGGACAGAAACCCGCAGAGTAGTGAGAAGTTGGGCTGGTTCAGACGGCAGAATCAGGAACTGATTGACAGACAGAGCCACAGAGCAAGCCTCTCCACTGTGTGGTGCTGCGATGCTGCCCTGGGGGTAGGATGGGACTGGCTGGGTTTCACAGCAGCAGGTACATTGGGAAGGGGACAGCAGGGGGGCATCGGTGACCTGTATGCTCTGTAGGAATCAGCAGTGTGATATGGCTGCCAAACGTGATTCTGAGGCTGTGTGAATAAAAAGCAGGGTGCCCAAGAGGAGAAAGGTAACAGTGCCCCAGGCCTGTGTGCAGGTTACTCCAGACCCAGATTATTGGGTTCCACTTTGAGATAATATTCAGAGCAGTTACATGGGCCATGCCAGGCATTGTTCCAGCCCTTTTCCACATACAGACTCATGAAAGTACGGGCCCTGGAAGGCACTCACCATTCTTAGCCCCACTTGCCAGGCACAGCAAGGCAATGCAACTTTCTCAAGCTGCAGATGTCAGCAGTGGAAGGGCTGGATTTGAACCAGGTATACCTGGCCCTGGAAGCCACTTTCTCATCCATCCCACCACACTGCCTGCAGTGGGCAAACCAGAGCATCCTCTAAAGAGCACGGCGTGGATATGACAGGCCACACCACCACTGACTGAAACAACTTGGCCTTTCTAGTTTACAAAGCACCTTCCTCTGTATTTCCTTATTTGATCCGTACAACAGCCCGTCAAGTCGATTATTAAACGCCAATACTCATTTGCGTATTCGTTCAGGAATCACTGTTGAGCTCCTGCCCTGAAACAGGCCTCCCTTGGCCTGTTTTATTTTGTGATTTGGGGAACACAATATGCTTTTATGTCTATTATTATATTTCATTGCCACACATGCTTGAATATGAGTCACTTTTCCCGATTGTATTAGTTTTCTCTTGCTGCATAACAAATTACCTCCAATTTAGTGACTTAGAATAACACCCATTTGTTAGTTCACGGATCTGTAGGGTAGAAGTCTGCTACAGAGTGGCTGGATTCTCTGCTCAGGGCTGAATCAAGGTGTTGGCGGGCCGAGTTCTCATCTGGAAGCCCTGGGGAACATTCTGCTTTCCAAGCTCATTCAAGGTGTTGACGAGACTCAGTTCCCTACAATGGTAGGACTGAGATCCTGTTTTTTGCTGGTCATCAGCCAGGGTTGCTGTCAGCTCCTGGAACCTGCGGGCCAATCCTTTCCATACGACCCTGCATCTTCAGGGTGGTGAGGGTATGGTGAAGCTTTCTCCAGATCCTAATCTGACTTCCTTTCCTGTGATTAGCCAGAGAAAATTCTGCTTTTTAAAAATAATTTCAATTTTTCTATTAGATTTGGGGGTACATGTGCAGGTTTCGGTACATTGTGTGATGCTGAGGTTTGGGGTAGAATGATCACGTCACCCAGGTAGTGAGCATAGTACCCACTAGGTAGTTTTTCAGCCCTTGTCCCTCCCTCTCTCTCCCCCACCCAGTAGTTACTAGTGTCTGTCGTTCCCATCTTTATGTCCATGTGTACCCAATGTTTAGCTCCTGCTTATAGGTGAAAACACATGGTATTTGATTTTCTGTTCCTGTGTTAATTCTCTTAGGATAATGGCCTCCAGGTACGTCCATGGTGCTGTCAAGGACATGATTTTGTTCTTTTTTATGACTGTATAATATTCCATGGTGTATATGTATCACATGTTCTTCACCTCGTCCACCACTCGTGGGCATGTGGGTTGATTCCATGTCTTTGCTATTGTGAATAGTGCTGGGGTGAACATACAAGTGCGTGTGTCTTTTTGGCAGAATAACTTATTTTCCTTTGGGTATATACTCAGCAATGGAATTGCTGGGTCAAATGGTAGTTCTGTTTGAAGTTCTTTGAGACATTTCCAAACTGCTTTCCACAGTGACCGAGCTACCTTACATTCCTACCAACCGCATATAAGCATTCCCTTTTCTCCACAGTCTCGCCAGCATCTGTTGTTTTTTTGCCTTTTTAATAATAGACATTCTGACTGGTGCGAGATGGTATCTCACTGTGGTTTTGATTTGCATTTCTCTGATGATTAGTGATGTTGAGCATTTTTTTCCTATTTGTTAGCCACTTGTGTGTCTTCTTTTAAGAAATGTCTATTCGTGTCCTTTGCCTACTTTTTAATGGGATTATTTGGGTTTTGCTTGTTGAATTGTTTAAGTTCCTTATAGATTCTGAATATTAGATCTTTGTTGGATGCACACACAGTTTGTAGACATTTTCTCCCATTCTGTAGGTTATCTGTTTGCTCTGTTGATAGTTTCTTTTGCTGTGCAGACGCTCTTCAGTTTAATTAGGCCCACTTGCCAATTTTTGTTTTTGTTGCAATTGCTTTTGAGGACTTAGCCATAAATACTTTCCCAAGGCTGATGTCCAGAATGGCATTTCCTGCAAATTCTGTTTTTAAAGGGCTTTCGTATCAGGCCAGGCCCGGATAATCCCCCTCTATTAAGGTCAGTTGTGCCCTGTAACATAACCCAACCATCCATCCTATTCACGGTCCTGGGGGCTATGGAGGTTCTGTGCACCAGGGGAACCAGAAATCTTGAGGGCCATCTTAGAATTCTGCCTACCACACCAGTGAAGAAATAGAGGCTCAGAGAAGTTAAGTGTTGGGTGCAAAGTAGGGGGATGTGGGGATCAGGCCCTATACCAAGTAAAGCCGCTTGGGAGCAGTTGGGGGCTTGGTCCTCCGGGGACCAGGCAGGGATTGTTCTGTGTCTAAAAAAGTTGACCAAGAAAACTCTTTGACCATGTTTCTCAATCATCTCCTGCAGGATTCGAGGCACAAACCCAGCAGCCTCAACCTAGTTCATGGAGGAGCCTCGCGGGGTCCCGGCCAAGCAAGCCCGCCCCTCTGGTGGGAAGAGCGGCGCCTAGGAGGAGGGCGGCTGCCGCAGGAGTGGACATGAATGCTGGCTTTCAGAGAGAACAGCGTTTCAGTTTTGGTCATCGGAAGTGGTGCCTTCAGCACAGGTGGGAAATGGGGGCTGTTGCTGAATATGCTTGCCAGGCGCCATGTTGGTCTGTCTTGCATGAGCTTGCTTAGTTCTTCCTCTGAAAAATGTATTATTGTTATTATTAGTGTTATCGTTGCCTTCCTGATGCCTCTGTGAAAGTTGTTCTGGAAGTCCTGAACCTTTCCTGGTCAGGAGTAGAGACCTTGAGTACCAGCCACTGGCTGCTCCTCCTCACGCTGTCTCCCATGAAATGCAGTCCTGCCCTTCCCAGTTCCTCAGTTTCAATTCTGTCCTGGCAAAGGACACATTTCCTCTCAAAGGACCACAGCCCCCTCTCGAGGGGCCACAGCCTCCACAAGCCAGTCCAACTGTGTCCTCCGGATAGCCAGAGCTCTACCCTCTTCTCCTACATAATGGCTCTTGCCTGAAGACCACCCACTGCCCACCCAATGCCTAGTCAGAGGAGCATCATGGGAGTTAGAGACATAACAGCAGGTCTTCGGTCCCCTTTCTCACCCCACCTGCCCCCAAGTTGTAAAGAATTGAAAGGATGTCAGGTTTGGGGCAATGATTCTTGGAATTTCAGCAATTTCAACAGCAGGGCCCCAGCTCCCGAGATAGTGATCAAATGGGCCTGGGGAGAGGCCGGGTATCAGCTTATGTTTATATATGCATTTAGATCTTCAGGTATGTGCTGTGGTTTCAGGCTAGATGTTCAGACTGCAGTACAGGTTAGGTGTGCAGTATTAGAAGCTCGTTGGGTCAAGAACAAGTCCTTGGATGTTTTCTCTGGTTTGGAGAGCCAGAATCACCCAGAGAGCTGGGGATCAGAGAGAGGGTGCCTGGTATGACGAAGGAAGGGAGGGAGGGAGGGAGTTCTCTGGCTTACCCGTGCCCTCTGCATCAGACTCTTGGGGGTTGGGGACGCAGGAATCTATGTTGATTCTGATGCAGTCAAGGCTTGGGTACTCCAGGGCCTCTTTCTGGGGCCCTGGAGATGCTCATCCTTTCCTGTGTTTGGGTCTGTGGTCCCAGCTGTGATTTCCAAGGTGACATTTCCCAGCCTGGCATGCCAGGAGCAGTGACTCTTCCGCTTCTCTGAAAGCTGAAGTTTCCTCACTGTATAGAGAAGGGGATGGAGCCACAGGCAGTCCTCAGAGATGACATCACTGTTGCTGCCTGGACTGTGGGTTGGCTGGGGCCTGGGCCTCTGCCCACAATATGACAGCTTGGGCCTACCAACCCCAGGCCTAGACCAGGGTTCTCCTGAGGAGGTAAAGGAATCATTCCCTGGATTCCAAGGAAGAACTGCACATTGGAGCCTCATTTTGAAAGGCGATGTTTGTTGTGGTACTTAACAGTGTAGACCCACCCTGAGTTCAAATCCCAGCCCCGACTCTTAGTGGTTGTGTGAGGCACTTACTGGTTTAAGAGGCAAATTGCTCCATCTCTGCCTCATCCTTCTCACTTGCAAAATGAGGCTGGCAGTGATACCTGCCTCGCAGGGTTGCTGGGGAAGGCCCCTAGAATGTTGCCAGCCACGTAACAGGGACTCCCCAAATGTGAGCCGCCCTTCTGGTGCATGTGGGCAGTTTGGCCACCACCCTGCTCTCCCAATTACAGCCCTGTGTCCTCTGCATGCCCTGCCCTCTGGCTCCAGTGCTGCGTACCTGAGGTCAGGGTGAAGCACGGGAACCGATGCTGCTGCCCACATGGTTGGTACTTTACAGACAGGTTCGAGTCCTTCCCAAACCTCAGTGAGTCTGGTCCTGTTGCCCCTGTTGTGCACATAAGGAAACTGAGCACAGAGAGGTTCAGTAGTTTAAAGACAGCTACACAGATGGTAAGGGGCAGAGCCTCTGGTTACAAAAGACCTAGCACTTTTTTCTCCACCAAGATGCTACCTGAAGAAAAACAATGGCAGCTTCAAGGATGAACCCTTCCCCAGGAATGTCTACATGTTCACAGGAATCAGTCATGCTGTAATGAGTGGGGCATCTGGCTCGGCATCCTGGGTAGGCACTTCCTGGTACCTGGATTTAGCACTTGTTTCCTTCTGTGCCTATCACTGCCATTTAGGGTCTCATGAGCAGTCTCAGGACAGGATCTGGGTCCATTCCATGAGGTGTACAGCAGATACTTGAACTAGTCCAGAAGCGGAAACCTCTGAGGGATGCAAGCCAGAGATATGGGGGAACTGTCCAGGGAGTCTAGATGGGGGGTCCTCTGCAGACCTGGCATTTCCCTCCCCTCCCCCCGCTTCATGCCCAGACTCTCTGTTTGTCCATGTGGGCTCAGCCAGCTGCTTGGAAGAATCTGTAGAGTATGGGACTTGCCCAGAGGGAAATGAGCTGTCAGTTCCAGTGAGAAACCTGGCTCCTGCCTCTGCCTGTGCTCTCCCTGGGGAAGAAAGTACCTGTGATTAATGAGGTGCTGACTTGGTGCTGCTGGAGTCCAGGTGATCATGGCCACTGCTGGCACGGCCCTCCCAGCCACCAGGGAGGAGCTGGGATATATGGCATCCAAACAAGACAGAGGCCTGCAGTGCTGCAAACGCCCCGGTGGGGAGGGCAGTGCGGCCCATCAGCACCATGGGAGGCTTGGGCACAGCTGTGTGTGGAATTACCGAGGGCAGGGAAACATGGAGTCACAGCCGCTCTTCAGAAGGGGCCAGAAGTGGGGCTCTCTCCAGAGTAAATGTGATTTCTGAATGAGGAACTAGAGGACAGATCTCATTTGAAAATGGATATGGAAGCAATTTCTCAGTAATGAGAAACTTGAGCAGTTTTCAAACTTTTATAGTCTTAGAAGCTATTTTTAAAAAGCCAAATTTTGCATGGAATGTCAATATATAAAACAGGTTAAAGTGACGGTTTATGAATACATTTATTTTTTAAGTTCAAATTTTTAACATTGTTTAAAAATTCTCATTTTTATTCCTATTTCTTATCTCCAAATGATTGCGTTTTAGACTTAGTCTAATTTAAGTCAGATGCAAAAGGCTTTTTTTTTTTTTAATTAAATATATACTGTCTTGCTCTGTTGCCCAGGCTGGAGTGCAGTGGTGTGATCATAGCTCACTGCAACCTCAAACTCCTGGGTTGAAGGGATCCTCCCACCTCAGCTTCCTGAGTAGCTGGGAGTACAGGCATGGACCACCACACCTGGCTGTCAAGTTTTTGACATTTGTATATTATTTATTATGGAAGTTACATTTATTATGTTATTAACGATGCCTCTGTTTTGATGCACGAACACATTGAAATCTGAGGTTCTAGATCAGGAGTTGGCAAACTATTGCCTGTGGGCCTAATCCAGGCTGCTGCATGATTCTGTAAAGTTTTATTGGAACATAGCCACACCATTTTTTGATGCATTATCTATGGCTGCCTGTGACTGTCTGTTTCACAAAGTCTAAAGTTCTTACTATTTGGCCCTTTTCAGAAGAAATTGGCTGACCTCTGTCCTAGATCATCATTGTATTGCTGTATCAGCTGCAATATCTAATATTCCTTTTTCTTTCTTGTTTCATTTGGCTTGGCTGCAAAGTATTAAGGAATTCTTTTTTTTTTTTTTTTTTTTTTTTTTGAGACGGAGTCTTGCTCCGTCACTCAGGCTGGAGTGCAATGGCATGATCTCAGCTCACTGCAATCTCTGCCTCCCAGGTTCAAGCTATTCTCCTGCTCTAGCCTCCCGAGTAGCTAGGCTTACAGGTGCGTGCCACCACACTGGCTAATTTTTGTATTTTTAGTAGATATGGGGTTTCACCATGTCGGCCAGGCTGGTCTCAAACTCCTGACCTTGTGATCCACCCACCTCGACCTCCCAAAGTGCTGGGATTACAGGCATGAGCCACTACACCTGGCCAAGGAATTCTAAATCACATCCTTAACATGATGTGAATGGTAACAGATTGTTAACAGCTTGCCTTAAAGCCACAGAATGGTCTTCAGTTCAGCATTGTCTGGGCATCTGGGGAGGAGTAGAAGGGAATTCTGGTTTGCATCAGTGACAATATCAAGCAACTGCTTGAATTCCTTCCTATTACACCATCTCACACACAAGTCAGACAGGAAGCCCCCCCATCATTTATGATATTTTCATGATAATCCACATAATACATTGCCTTATCATTGAAAGCTTCAGAGTGTACTTGCTTGTATGGTTTTACGTATGCATACACGGTCTTGAATTTAAAAAATGACAACACAAAGCTACCCAGTAAAGAGCTCCACTCTTCCTAACTGAAGACACATTTCGACAGTGAAGGTCACCATCTACCCAGACCTTAATCTGAGGTCTGCACAAACCAAATTAAACCAGCAGCACTTGCTGGCTGTATTCAGTGTGTTCCCATGTGATATAGAGCGTGTTTGAATATGTGTACATGGTCATTTTCTGTTAAAATTGGAGTCAAACTGTGCTTTTAGAATAACATTCTCAAGGAACATTTGAAGAGCCTCCGAAACACTTCCATGGAACACAATCTGGAGACTACCCCTTCAGCAAATATTGGTGGTTCTCATCTTTGTACTTGAGGATAATGGAGGGGCCATGGACGCTGAGAGCTGGAGGCAGAGGAGGAAGGAGGAGAGATGGGGAGGGGAGAAGTTGAGATGGTGCATGGAGAGAGCAGTCAGTAGTGGAAACAGTACTCTGGCAACCCAGGGAGGCCATGTGAGCTTCTGCAGAGGCTTGGGATGTCTCCCAGCAGTTGTTGATGAGCAAACCCAGCTCCTGGGGCTGCTTTAATGACTTCTGGCCTGCGCCTTGGAAGAAAAGGTGCAGAAGAGCATGGAGCAAGGTAAACATGTGTGCAGAGAAGTGGGGGTGGGGAGCATATATGTCACTTCTGATCGGCACGCAGAGAGCCTCTGTGGTCATTCAACAGGTCAAGGTGTGAGGCAGTGAGGAGGTAAAAGGACAGCAGAGGGGCCGGGAGAATCAGCCAGGGCTGGCACAGGAGGAGGAGGGCCTGGAGCATGGGCCGTGTTTGTGAGAGACCGACGTGGCCCCAGGACGGTGGTGGCTGGGATTGGACATTGGCCTTAGGCATTTGAGGCAAAGCCCACTGACCCAGGAATGAAACCCAGGAGTCCTGACTCCCAGGCCGCCTGCCCTTCCCTTAGTGGGTACAAGGAACAGAGCCAGGTTTTTGGAGGCCATGGGCTAGACAAGCCCCAAGGGGATAGAAAAGCCCCTGTGCTTTCTGAGGTTGTGCTGCTCACCCCATAGAAAAGGGACATTTTTAGGTTTTAAAAGGATGACCTCATTTTTTTCTTATTTACATAGCCCTGTTTGTTTATACAGCCCTTTAAAAATAGCAAGTGTGTGCTAAGCTTAGTGCTCTCTCTCCCACCACCAGTGGCAGAGCCACCGTGTGGGGAGAAACACCTTTTTATCTTAGAGAGGGGCAGCCTTGTTTCCGAGGACAGATGGGAGCAAAACGGGACAGGTAGGAAGTTTCGTGGTTTCTCGTGTCGCTTCTCCAAAATAGCCACACTGCTGCCTCCCACTTCCTGCCTGACTCGGCTGGGGTAGATTTTCTCCTTTAGAGGATTTGTGTTCTGTGTATTCCCAGGGAGGCTCGAAGGGATCTGTTGCCAAAAACATGCTCGACCCTGAAGCCCTGGGGCTTGGCACTGAGGGCCCCAGCTCAGGTTTGGAACACTGGGTTTGCATCCGGGCTCTGTCGCATACTAGCTGCGTGACCTTGGGCAAGTGACTTCACTTCTCTGTGCCTCTTCAGTAGGATGGAGATAGCAACTCTAGCTATATCCAGCAGTTACTGTGCAGATTAAATGAATATGTATGAAGGGCACAGCCCAGTGTGGGCACATAGCAACTCTTAATGAATCTCTTAATTAAAAAACAGCAATGTTGTTGTTGATCTCCATCCCCTTCCTGGACAACTGGACCAGCCTCCCAGCCACCTTCCCTTTCCCCTGGCTTGCCTGCTCCAGCGCATCCCAGCGTGATCCCAGAGTGATAGAAACATGAAACACAAATCTGACCCTGCTATCTGCTGCTTAAAATCCACCCATAGCTTCCAACGCCTATGGCAGGAATGAGCATTCTTTTGCTCTGAATGGCCAGATAGTATTTGAAGCTTTACAGGCCATTTGGTCTCTCTTGACTTTGTCATTGCAGCCTGGAAGCAACCACAGATAATATGTAAAAAATGGGCGTGGCTGTGTTCCAGTAAAAATTTATGTTTGAAAACAGGCAACCGGCTGGATTTGCCAACCCTTGACCTACAGGATGAATCCAGACCCTTAGCTCAGCATTCCTAGTCCAGCCTATTCCCGTTATCTCCATCCTTCTTCCTTCCCCACCCCTGCTCTTGTGCAGGACATGTCACACTTTAATCCTTTGCGTGTGCTCCTCCCTCTTTCTGAGTTTTCCTTCCCTGCCCCCTGAGTGCCCCTCCCCCATGGCATTAGGACCCTTACTCTGGGATTCTGTGGTACCCTGTCTTTATTTCTACCCTGGTCATATATGCAAGTTCCGTCTGTCTCTCCATGAGAGGGGCTCCCCTCTAGGCAGGGGTTGGGCCTTCCTCTTCTGTACACCCAGCAGGGTGCTGTATAGGTTTCTGCAGGTTCTCAGTAAGCATTTGTTATTGAACACAAGGATCTGCAAGATGGATGGTTGGCCTCACGGAGCTCACAGTCAGCTTAGGAAGCTAGGATACAAGCCAGTCAAAAGCCAGCCAGCAATCCAGGCAGGAAATGATGATGGCCCATGTGTTTGGCCCTAACTCATGTCAAGTGGCGATTCTGAGCTTGACAAAGGAAGGTGAAGGTATTTCAGTTGGTTGTTGCAGGATGGGAAAGAGACTTGCAGAGATAGGGAGGTCAGGAGGTCTCTCCAAGTTGGGGAAATCATAAGAGAAGAGCAGACCTGAGCAGGCCTGGAGGCTTAGGCCTCTAATCCCAGCTACTTGGGAGGCTGAGGCAGGAGGATCACCTGAGCCTGGGAGTTTGAGACTAGAATGGGCAAGGTAGTGAGACCTCATCTCAAAAACTAGAAAAATAAAAATTTAGCCAGGTGTAGTGGTCATACTCCTGTAGTTCTAAATATTGAGGCTGAGGCGGGTGGATGGCTTGAGCCCAGGAGATGGAAGCTGCAGTGAGCTGTGATTACACCACTGCACTGCAGCCTGAGGGACAGAGCAAGACCCTGTATCAAAAAACAAAACAAAACAAAACAAAAGAAGAAGAAGAAGAGCAGGCCCACTGCTGGGCTCAGGGTGGGGAGTGAACAGATCAGTCTGGCCATAGCTGTGGGCCCTCCATTGGAAGACAGAGGGGGCCAGTACTGGAAAGCAGGGCAAAGGTTTCATCAATGAGTTGGGGGTGGTGAGGAAGCTTAGACTTTATCCTGTCAGCCAGAATTTCTCCAAGTGTAGTCCACACACCCTCCCATAACAGAAATACCTTGAGTTTCTTTAAAATGCAGATTCCAGGGCTCTGTCCCATACTGGAGGCCAGGAGGCTGAAGGGGGTCAAGGCCATGGTCTGTGGGAGGAAGAGGCTGCACCATGGCTACGGGTGCACCACAAGTATTATTCAGACTGGTGTCACCTGTAGGAAGCCGGGTGATGCCTTTCCCAGCCGGACTGGGGACAGGTGAGGTGGGAGTGAATAATGCTCCCAAAGGGCAGATGGGAACACCCAAGCTTAGAGGTGGCAAGTGACTTGCCTAGCGTCACACTGTGAATTACTTGCAGGTGTGGGGCTGACCAGTTCTGGAACAGGCTTCCTCTCCCAATCTCAGGGCCTCGGCTGGTCCTGCAGGTGCCACAGGTGGAAAAAGAAAAGGCCAAGGGGAATGCCTGTGGTACCCAGCACTGCCTAGTGCACAGTAGTGGTTGGTCAGTAACTGTTGAACAAATGAGGGTTTCTGTTTGCTTGAGGGAAAGGGTAGGGGTGGAGGGTGAGTGGCTGGGTGAATGGGTGCTATGAGGACAAAGGAGAGTGGAGTTTAGATGTAGCGCTAGTGTCGCAAGCGTGAAGGTTTACCAGACAGAGGAGTGAAAAGATGAGTGGGGCACTAAGCATATTGAATGTGAGAGCTGCTGGAAATGCAGGACTGGGGAGTGCTGGGCGGGGCAGGTGATGTGTGCAGCTGTGGAAGCTGCTACCAAGTCAAGGAGAGCAGTGCAGAGAGAGAAAAGCAGGGGATTAGAGACCAACACTTGAGGACTGAACACAGGCATCTAGGAAGAAAAGGCTTGGATGGAAGAGTCAGAGAAGTGCTCAGACAAGTGAGAGGAGAGGCAGGGCAGGACAGGAGATCAGAAAAGGGAGATTTGAACAGCCAGTCACCTAGGCAATTTAGTTTGGGCCGCTCTTTAGAATAAAGCCAGCTAACCTAAAAGAAATTATGTCATGGGTAAATAAAAATGTCAATCAAACTAAAACTGAAATCACGAGTTTCTGTTTGCTTGAGGTTTGTGCTCCTGGCCAGCGTAGCTGCAGGTGTGGGAGAGCGAGTGGAAACTGGACCCACCTGTGCCACCTGTCAGGACAAGCCCTGCCGTCTTGCCTCTGTTCGGGCTCTGTTTGGCATGCCTCCCTGGGATCGTTTCGGTGCTCCCAAGCCTTTGTCCTCCTCTCCTGTGTCTGCCTTAGCACCTTTCCTCCTTTCCTTCCGTCTCTTTTATTCATTCAACAGATATTCTTTTTTTTTTTTTTCTTGAGACGGAGTCTCGCTCTGTCGCCCAGGCTGGAGTGCAGTGGCTGGATCTCGGCTCACTGCAAGCTCCGCCTCCCGGGTTCACGCCATTCTCCTGCCTCAGCCTCCCAAGTAGCTGGGACTACAGGCGCCCGCCACCTCGCCCGGCTAGTTTTTTGTATTTTTTAGTAGAGACGGGTTTTCACCGGGTTAGCCAGGATGGTCTCCATCTCCTGACCTCGTGATCCACCCGTCTCGGCCTCCCAAAGTGCTGGGATTACAGGCTTGAGCCACCGCGCCCAGCCCAACAGATATTCTTGGGACTAAAGCTTATTCGAAGGAACTTAGCTGCGGCCCCCAAATCCCGCAGGGCCTTTGAGTCACCCACTAGAGAGATTGAAACATGGAGACGGAGATTCCTAGACCTGCAAATTCAGGAGTGGCCAGCCATGCCTGGTTGCTCACTGCAGCTAATCGGAGCAGCCTGTCTGGGGCTACCTCTGCGAATTTCCTATTCTGGAGCTGCTTTACTGGGGCTGGTTGGGAGTGGGGGACTGAGGCCCAGGTGCCTGGGTGTTTATTCTATATGGCTCCAAAAATATAGCATTCGGGAAGCCTCCCAGCTAACCTCCCTGGAGCCCTGGCTCTCCCTCTGATGAGCCTACATGTGCCACCAAAATCGTCCCCTCCCCCACTCCTAACAGACATATCAGTCAGTTGACACCACAGCCACCATCATCATCCTCATCCATCCTCAAAGAGATAGTCATCCTTACCTTTGGCCCTACTTAGACATAAGGGACCAAGCACCATTCTGGGTGACAAAGCACAAAACACCTGCCTCTGGGAGTTACATTCTGGAAGGGAAATAAACAAACATATCGTCACTACACACACATGCACACTCTCTATAGACTGTATTTTGTGAGATCTTAAATACCTAAGTGTATGTAAAATAAATGTAAAGATATTATCTTCTTAAGTAACATACATAGTATGTGACAAGGTGGCAGTCAGGAAAGGAATAGGGGGTGCAGGGGCTGGCAGGTTGTCGAGGTTTGGAAATCAGGCAGTCAAGACGGACGGAGAGTAAAGACCTGAGGGAGGCGAGGAGCAAGTGCTAGGGGTATAAGAGAAGAGTATTCCAGGCGGAGGCAGGATCAGCCTGCTGGGAACAGCAAGGAAGCTGATGTGGCTGGAGGAGTGGGGGTGGGGGCACAGGAGCAGAGGAGGCTGGAAGGGAGGCAGGCACAACATCCGGAAGCCCTGGGAGGCCTGAGCAGAGAAGTGGACTGTCCTGCCGAAGGAGGCTGTGGAGGCTGCCCTGGAGAGGGCGGGGGCAGCAGCCCGAAGCCAGCTAGGAGGCGGGGACGTGACAGATCAGGAGGTGATAGAGTCGTACACCAGGGCGGCAGCTACGGGGGCCATGGGGAGGGCTCTGATTCCAGTTCCATTTTGAGGTCGAGCCAACATGATTTGCTGACAGATGGGACGTGAGGTATAAGAGAAATAGTTCTGAGAGGGGAGCCAGGCTGACACTCACATGTGTTCAGTCTTCTCTCAGACTAGTCAACTTCTTCAAGCCTCAGTTTCCTCATCTGGAAAATGGGCCAAGTGGATAGATAACTTCCTAGATCCCTTTTGGCTTGGGAAACTCATCCTTGAGCTCAGGTCACTGGGGCCTGGTGTGGTCAGGGAAGGCTTTGAAGAAGTGAGTGGAACTCGGGCTTAAGAAAGGAATTAGACCAGACACCACCGAATGGGACAGGGGCACCCAGGCAGAGGGTTGCCAGGCCTGTGAGTGGTGCCCGAGGATGGCAGGCAGACACTGCTGTAGGAGCACTGGGCCTCGGTAGGAGGCTGCCAGGAGCCACAGGGATAGGCACACCAGCTCTTCAACACTACGCCCTTTAGAATAAACCAGCAGGTTCAGGGCCCGAGCACATTTTGCAAACACTGAGGCCCTCAATTTTCAGCATTTTCAGATGGACATGCTTAGGCAGGAAGGAACAAGGCTTGGCTCCTGGCCGGGGGAGAGTTAACCTCCTGGCCCGGCATTGCATAACCGCAGAGTCTGCTGAGCGCAAGGAGACTCTTCTGTGTGGCAGCCAGAGTGGCAAGCCTGGTGGCTCCGGGCTCTGGCACCGTCCCGCAGCGGAACAAACAGCCCTCCCTTCCCAGATAATGGCCCTCATTGAGCATTGTGTCCATGGCCAGCGCCCAGCACAGGGCAGCTCAGCCTGGGTAAGTTTCCTCTCTTGGCTGCTTAGCAAAATATTTATACTACGCCTTTCTAGTAAGACGGTTCCTAGGAACCAGCAGGCAGAGAGCTGGGGAAATGCACCCACCAGTGACCCTGGTCCCAGCTTAGGGAAGTGCTGCCACACACCCAATGACATGTGAGCCTGGTGCGGTCATTGCCCTCCAGGGCTCTTTCATAAAAGAAGACACTGAACTAGAAGATGCCTAGAAGCCTGTCCAGTTCCAAAGCCATTGGCATCTTCTCTAATTAAAGAGCGAACTCCAGTTTCTTATGATTTGGCCGGTCTTTAATATCTCACAAAGGGCCTCTTTCTCAGGAAGGCATGTGTGTGATTTGGGAGAGGTGAAGATGAGAAGTCTGAATCCTGCCTACTTGGTTCTCTCCTGCACACCATGAATGTCAGGAAACACTGTTGGTATCTCCTGTGCACTGTCAATGTCCCTCTCTGTTTCTTTGAATGGGGAGCAAGGGGCATAAGCCAGATCACTCCAGGCGGTGCTGCACTTTAAGAGGTATCTGGACCAGTCCTCGGAAACATGCAGCCCCTGTCAGAAGAACATTTGAAGAAACTGAGTAACAGAATGCTTGAGAGGCAGACTTGCTGTCCTCAACCACCCCAGGGGTTGTCTGGAGAAAAAGGGTCAGAGATGTTCTGTGTGGTCCTTGGGACAGGATCAAAACCAGTGAGTGAAAATCACATGGCTCGTTATTAGGACCATAGCCCAAACAACAGGCCCCATACGTATTTTAACTGAAAACACACACATTGACCCGTGTCTCCACCTCTGGGAATCCGGCCCATGGAACAATGCATCAGTCTGTAAAGATATGTGTATAAAGGATGTTTATGGCAAAATTCTAGTAGGAAAAATTAGAAAAAAATATAATAGTAAATGTAAAGGTATTCCATCCAAACCACGGTCCATCATTCAGCTGTTAACAAGATTGAGGACAGACCCTGTCTCTCTGTTTAGAAAGGCAGTACAGGAGAGTGGTTAGGAGCACAGGGTCTGAAGACAGACAGCCAGGGTTCAGATCCAGATCCCACCACTTACAAACTGTGTTGCTTGACCCTCTGGCCATCACACTCCTCTTTGGTAAAGTAGGGATTGCAATAATGCCTGTTGTTTAAGCTTGTTAGGAGCAGTAACTGAGTTAATTATGTGAGGTGCTTATAACTGTGCCTGGTACAAGATAACTGCTCAAAATCTGTTGGCCTGTAGCCTAGAAAGACTGTCCATGAGGAAGGCAGAGTGCTGAGGAATGTACATAGGGTGGTGCCATTTATAGAAAAACCGAGCAGGTGCAGTAGCACAAGCCTGTAATCTGAGCTACTCAGGATGCTGAGGCCGGAGGATCATTTGAGGCCAAGAGTTTGAGACCAGCCTGGGCAACATAGTGAGACTCCATCTCAAAAAACAACAACAACAACAAAAAAAAGTCTCCCAATCTTCCCTGCTTCCCATATCCTGTTTGGGGGAAAAAAAAAAAAAAAAAGGAATTGCTATTACCTCAGGCGGAGAATGGCCTGAGAGCAGCCTCTAAGGAAGGCTGGAGTCTCGAATGGCAGCTTGGACCTGTGCCCTTGGCAGTCCCTTCAACCCCGAGACTCTGTGTCACTCTTGGAAATCTCAAAGTACGTCCTACCCTGCCTTTAACTGAACGGGATAGTCTGCTGTTTGCAAAAATATACTTGCCAAGACACGTCCTTTGTGCAGGTGGGGAACAAAGATGTTGGCTGGGGGTTAGTTCTACAGACTGCCCATTGCCCTGTGGTGGCACTCATCAGTGGAGCCCACATGGTTCCACTTGGGGTGCTCTAAGTTTCCTCCTAGACCCATGGGTTTGTATGAGCCATGCCAACCATGACACCATGCCCTGTCTGAAATGGACTGCACCTTGGTCGGGTACATCATGCTCAGATCCACCCCCGACATGCCACAGGCTTTGGGAGTGGAGGGAGAGGTCACAGAAGCCCCCCAGCTGGGGCCTGTCTCTTGTGGAAATCAGTCATTTCTTCTCCCCTTTGGTTAAACCACTTGAGATGCGGTTTAGAGTGCCATATTAGCAGAGAGAAAACACTTAAAGGAGTCTTGGAGTTACTCATATATTTAACAAATATAAAAAATTTCAAAATATTTCAGCCAAGCAGCAATAAAATACATAATATAACACTAGTGAACTCACCACTCTGCTTAAAAAAAAAAAAAGACTTGTCAAATACAGTGGAAGCCCCTGCCTCGCTTCCACAATGTGGGCCCTTTTCTCCTGTGCTCCCAGGAGCGACCATCATCCTGAACTCGGGGTTACCATCCCACGGTTGTTTTCTGGGTTTACCCTGCCCCCACTGGGCTTGCCCTGAGTTGGGTGAGGCCCTGTGCCTCTCTGCCCACAGTCCTTTCCTGTTAGACTCCTTTGGTGAGTTTCAGCCTTTGGGTTACATCTAAACGTCCACCGATCCTGACACTGTTGCTGGGCAGTCCTGATGCCTGTCCTGTCACTGGCCTTGTGGTCTTGTGCGAATTCCTTTTCTTCCTTGGGCCCAGCATCTTCACCTGTCAAACATGGGCTTTAGACCCTGCTTGAGCTCCCTCTAGCTCTAGGCTTGTGTGGTGGGATGGGGAAGCCAGGCCCAGGGCTCGCCAGGTGGAGGAGATGAGAGGTAGCCCCAGTACATCCCAAGGTGAGGGACGGGCCGATTTCCCAAGTGCAGGACATAAACCACGAGTAGAAGATGAGCTGAGTTTAGGAGAACATACTGGAAGTTCTTTAACTGAATAGTATAATTATTTATTTGATTCAATAAAAAATACTAGTTGGCAGTTCCTCCTGTGGTCCCTATTGCTTAGGAAGAAGCAATGTTTAAACAAGTCAAATTCAAGTCAAAGTAAATTAAACTATTACATAAATAGCAATATGATACGATGGCATTATTTCTGACAAAACTTGTAACAGTGGTCACCAAATGGCACAGTGTTTCCCAAACAGGAGCTAATGACTTAAAGGGTGGGGCCCACCTGGCCTTCTGAGATGCTGGGAGAGCCAATCGCCTAGCTCAGTGCTAGATGTCAGAGCCCCGGAAGTATTGGGAGGATGACTTCATGGAGGGCTCCCTACTTAAAACAACATGGAAGAAATTTCCTTCAGATCTTAGTGCCAAGAAGAGCTTTGCTTTTCCTGAGGAACTGGCCTGTGTATCATCAGAACACAGAGATTGTGCAGCTACCTGTGTTGCCCTTCTTCCTCTGACTGCTGTATACTAAATCTGTGGCCCCAAGAGAGCTACCATGAGGGGCCTTCTAAGTGACTTATCCATCTTCTTCCATCCCTTCTGGTCTTTCATTTCCCCTGGGTTGATTTTTCATTTTAAATTTGTGTTCCTATTTTGTGTTTGTAAATTACCTCAAATATGCTGTGGAATAAAGCAAGTTAAAATCGCAAAAAGACAAAAAGGGGATTAACTAATTAGTTAATCTATCTGTGCACAATCTGTACATGACCAAAGCACGCTTGGCTCTGCTCAGCCTGTTGGGACCTCCTATAAGGAACCGAAGCCCTGTAGAAAGGAGGCTTGCCTTCGGCAGAGAGGGTGGGAAAGCGGTTGGGATGGCCACTGCCTGTTTTCCACCCCTGGATTGGAACCATCTAAACCCTTGGGATTTGCCCCCCCTGTTGAGCTTTGAGATCATCTCAGAAATGGGACTCTCCCTGCAGACTCAGAGCCTTTAGACTCAGGGCTGGTGGCCCTTGACACGCCTCTCTCGCCACCAGAGCACTGTATTTTCAGGCAACTGTTCCTTGGGGAGGAATATTGAGTACCGTCCCATGTGCCATCTGTTTCTGACCATTCTGGTTCTGCTGCTGACCCCAGACTGCCCATGTTGTGGCTACCTCTCCCATCTGAGTCCCTGCACTGCCCAGTCACAGACATCTGCTGCCGGACCCCACGCTGCCCTGATGGCTCAGAGCGGCCCGCTCCAACCTGCATGATCTCACAGGCATTGTGGCACGAAACACTGATATTTTTAGTGCAAATGATGAAAAACGTTATGCTAAGTGAAAGAAGCCAGACACAAAAGGACATATGGTGGGTGATTCCATTTTTATGAAATGTCCAGATAAGGCAAATTTATAGAGACTGAAAGTAGCTGAATTAGTGGCTGCCAGGGGCTGGAGGGAAGGGAATGTGGAGTGATTGCTAATGGGTACAGGATTTCTTTTCAGAGTGATACACATATTCTGGAATTACATCATTGGGATGGTTGCACAACCCTGTGAATTTTATGGTATGTGAATTATATCTCAATTTTTGAATAATCAAACGACTAGACACCATTTAAAGAGTTATGTTTATGAGAAAGATATTCAAAGTTTACACAATTCTACTCATTAGCAAATTAATAGGCCCCTTTTCGCAGGAGGATTTAAAGTGACTTCTGCAAACTATTAACTGAAGCTTTCCACAATTTTAACTTCATTCATTTGTTTATTCATTCATCACTCACAAACGTCCATGAGTGCCTACTGTGTGGCAGGCACAGAGAACATGAAGGTGATTAAAATACAGCCCCTGCTCTCCAAAATGTGTAGCTGGGGAGATGGGCATGTGAAAAGATTAGTACAGTGAGGGAATACAATATAAAATGTCACGAGGCCAGGTGTGGTGGCACACGCCTGTAATCCCAGCACTTTGGGAGGCTGAGACGGGTGGATCACAAAGTCAGGAGATCGAGACCTTCCTGGCTAACACGGTGAAACCCGTCTCTACTAAAAATACAAAAAAATTAGCGGGGTGTGGTGGCAGGCACCTGTAGTCCCAGCTATTCGGGAGGCTGAGGTAGAAGAATGGCATGAACCTGGGAGGTAGAGCTTGCAGTGAGCCAAGATTGTGCTACTGCACTCCAGCCTGGGCAGCAGAGTGAGACTCTGGCTCAAAAAAAAAAAAAAAAAAAAAAAGTCACAAGACCCGCCCCACACGTTCCAAAGTAAGCAACAAGCAGCCAAGAATTGACAACTGTCATTGCCACCAGAGAGGGGAGCTGTGAGTGGCCTGGGCTGGAAGGCAGGGGTATGTTCCTGCTCAGGAAAGAAATCACTCACTCAGGCCAAAGCCTATTGGGAAAGCCACTTGGAGAGGATGCAGCTTGTTAGAAGGATTTGGAGCTCTTGGGAAGGGAGGGGGTGTTCCTGCAGGCAGTGAGCCCCCAGCAGCTGACTCAGCGCCCAGCGTTCCTGGCTGTCCTCCACTGCTCCCTGCCCAGGGAATCCTCTGCCCTGTCCACGTCCCTCAGAGCCTCCTTGGGCACTTCCTGGGAGGAGGTGCTACATTCACCTTGCTAGGGCCAGGTTGGGACAACGAGAGGCAGAGACTGCCCCATTTCTGTGTGGCAAACAAGAAACATGGTTATAGGTTCTTCTGAGGCTTCAGTTGAACCTCAGACCCTAAAGGGCCCAGCTGTGCCCATCTCTTCCATGCAAAGATGAAGGGAGGGGACAGGAGCTGGCACTGTGGTACACTGAAGGAGGCACTTAGGAGGGTGATGATTGTAGGTTCTGATGAATTCATTTTTTTATGCCAGCAAACTCTCCTGGTCCCCTGAGTTCAGGATACCGTATTTGTCCAGGCTAAGGATAGCTCAGGAATGCAGAAATGAGTCTGATCCTGGGCAGGACTCAGGGAACACCATGAATCCTTGAGAAGCATGGGATAGAGAATCAGAGTCCTGAGCTGTGGATCCAGTCCAGCCACTTTCCACCTCTCTGAACCTCTGTTTCCTCATCTGCAAAATGAAATGATAAGGCCCTTCCCAGAGGGCTGTTTTGAGGAACTTCTCAGTTGTGAAGTATGTTCAGACGTTGTGTTTGCAGTCTAAGGGGGCATTTGGAGCCATGAACAGGAGGTCTGCAGGGAGGAACTTGGGTGAAATTAAATGAGATGGTGGCTACAGGGGCCTTTGGTGAGCTGTAGTCACTGCCCTAACATAAGGGGGCATTGTTAGGATTATGATCCATCTGAAACAGGGGTGTAAACACCTGCCAGGGGAAGGCGGAATGGGTTCTGTCTGGGATGGTAAGGGGCTCCAGGGAGAAACTGGCGGGGGTGACAAGAAGGATTCGGCTGAACAAAGAAGGGAAGACGGGGGACTGGGCAGCAGGACAAGGGAGGGGCTTGAACCCTGGCGGGAGGCAGAAAGGGTGAGAGAAGCTGGGACACACGTGGGTGGGAGTGGGAGGAGGAAGGTGGGGAGGCGGGAGGAGTGGAGGTGGGATCACAGGGTGGAATAGCCAGACTGCCAGGCAGGAAGGTGAGGTGAGGTTGGGTCCTGTAGAAAAAGCCTGGGCCATCGAGAAGGGACAGTTTATATCCTCACAGACCTAGTCAGGAGGTTCATCTGGGGCCAGAATCAGGTGCTCTGGGGTGAGCCGACCTCAGGCAACCGGAGCTCCGAGGCTAGGGAGAAAAAGCATCCAGAATGTCAGGACGGGAAGGGTCCCCGGAACCCAACTCTAGTCAATACCATATTTTTGCGATGTGGGATCAGGCAGCACAGTCTCACGGAGGACTTGCCTGGTTGCTCGGGGCAGTGGGAGAAAGCCAGGCAGGTCTCTAGATCCCCAGGCCTGAACAATATTTGAGTTTTCCCTTGCTTCCTTGATTAAAGGCTGCTGGAGCCACACATGGAGGTGAAATGGGGAAGTGGTTAAGACACACACTGCAGACCCCCTGCCTGCCTTGGCTTGCAGTCTCACTCTTTATTAAATGTGTGCCCCGGGCGCATGATGGAACTTCTGTGACTTCGTGTCCTCATCTGTGAGATGGACGTAAAAACATTGCCGGCCTGATAGGATCATTCTGAGGACTGAGGACATGTCAGGTTCTCGGCAGAGAGCCTGGCACGTGGCGCTCTGTCCCCGTCAGCGTTTCTTAGGATTATTATCCCAGTTGCTCCACAGTTTGTGTCTTTGTTACGAGATGGAATTTGCCTTCCTTAAACCACCTTTGGTTTAAGGAAGTCCCTTTGCCCGTGGATAGCTTATCTTCTGGCTTTTCTGTGTTTCTCAATTAAATGTTCTTGACTTGCGCCTGGGTTACATTATCATCCATTCAACTTAGCATTTGTTTATTTGTCCACTCACTCATTCATTTGCTCATAATTCCCTGGACAACCCGTGACCTGTGTTTGGAACAGGGGTGTAACATACGCTAGTAATTTTCTCAAAGGGTCACCCTTCTGCCCCACACCCTGAGCCCATGGCCGCCTTTCTCCCAGTATGGGATTTTCAGAGTTCGCCTGGGTGAATGGAAGAAAGGCTATATGAATTGCAAGAGCTTATTTTCTGGAAATGCAGCCCCAGGAAATCATACTCGACAACATCATCTTGCTCAGGGAGCACAGAGTGGGAGCTTAGGGGGTCTCAGGGCAAGTTTAAGAAGGCTGAGGACTGCTCCCCTCAGGCACACAAACAGTGCATTCCCTGAGTGCTTTTGAGAGCTCAGATATTGTCAAAAAAGGAAGATCTGGAGGTCAGATCAGGACCTAGAGTGAGAATGCCTGACAAGAAATTGCGTTTGGAATTCAGTAAGTATTTATTGAATTAAACCGGGCTCCCTGGGTGGGGCTGGAGAAGCTGGACAGGTGGTACCCTGGTCTGTGGGGTCCTCTCCTTACCAGAGCTGAAGGAGGTTGTGGGCCACTGCCCCACCAGTGGTCGATATTCAGGAGTGGTGCCGTGAGCCTGCTTTGCAAGAACCGTCCCTCTCTGGCCTGTCTTACTGGGTCTCTTTCAAGAGGCTCAATGGGAATGCCCCTCGCTCCATCCAGCAGGACTCCCCTAGGCCACCAGCCTCAGTACTCTCTTGTTCTCACAAATTCACCCACCTAGGGATGTAATGGTGAATGAGGCTCCTTGACCTAAAAGAACCCTGTCCTGTAGGAGGAGAAGAGCTTGTAAACAAATACATTACCACAAGGTGTAAGACGTGTGATAGGAGCAAAATGTCTAAGGTACAGAGGTGACTGACCGAATGTAAGGGGGCCACAGAAAGCTCGCTGAAGGATTTGATGTCTGAGGTTGTGTATTAGGGTTCTCCAGAGAAACAGAGCCAATTTTGTGTGTGTGTGTGTGTGTGTGTGTGTGTGTGGTGTGTGTGTGTGTGTGTATACAGAGAGAGAGATTTTAAGGAATTGGCTCATGCAGTTGTGGAGGCTTTTCAAGTCCAAAATCTGCAGGATATGCCAGCAGATTCTAGGAAGGAGGAGCCGAGGCCAAAGGCAGTCTGCAGGACCTCCCCTCCTCTGGGGAGGGCACTCTTAGAATCTGTTAAGGCGTTCAACTGAGTGGATGAGGCTCACCCATATTGTAGAAGGTGGTCTGCTTTACTCAGAGTTTACCAATTTAAATGTTAATCTTGTCTAAAAAATGCCTTCACAGAAACATCTAGAATAATGTTTAACCAAGTGTCTCGGCCTATGGCATAGCCAACTTGACACAAAATTAACCATCACAGGTGGGTTTAAAGGACATTGAGGAGTTTGCTACATGTCTAGGAGGGAAAGGGCATTTCAGCCAATGGGAACGGCATGTGTTCTGAGAATTCTCCAGCTCCGTGTGGCTGGAAACACAGACGGAGGGAATGAGAGAGGTGAGGCCTCCAGAGCCACGCCACGGGGCCTAAACCAGTGGGGAGGCTGAAGGATCTTAAAAAGGGGAGTCATTTTGGATTGGAGACAGCCTTTGAGCAAACTTAGAGGTTAGGCTGGAACCCTTTCTCCTGGTACACTTAGTGTAAATAGCTTGCTGAATCTCAGCTGTGGTAGCTAACAGTGTACAGTGACTTTGCTGATTACCCACCTCCAAAGGCAAACACAGCCTGCCGGGTGCCCACACAGAGGCTTGCAGGCCCTTAGGCGGTCGGGTCATTGACTGGTGTCCACGGACTACCGGGCTGCCCAGGTGAACAGGGCTGGCTGTTCCTACCCTCAGTGGAACTAGGTGGGCATTGTGCATCGGTGGGGGCCCAGGTTCAGGAACATCAGAAGTATTCTCCCTAAGGGCAGACACTGTGGAGTTCTGAGATGATGCCCTCAATGCGAAGAGTTCATCTTCCTGTCTGGTGTCCACATCCTGGAAGGGACGTTGACCTCAGCCAACGAGTCATGAATGCATTGATTTCCTGACTCCTGGAGCACAAGTGCCCACCTCCACTTCTTCCCTAGGAATTGGTATGATGACCGTGAAAACCTTTTTTTTTTTTTTTTTTTTTTTTTTTTGTGAGACGGAGCTTCACTCTTGTTGCCCAGGCTCACTGCAACCTCCACCTCCTAGGTTCAAGCGATTCTCCTGCCTCAGCCTCCCAAGTAACTGGGATTACAGGCATGCACCACCACACCTGGCTAATTTTTTTTTTTTTCAGTATTTTTAGTAGAGATAGGGTTTCACCATGTTGGTCAGGCTGGTCCCAAACTCCTGTCCTCAAGTGATCCACCCGCCTTGGTCTCCCAAAGTGCTGAGATTACAGGCGTGAGCCACCGTGCCCGGCTGAAAGCCATTTTTGAAAGGATGACATCATAACAGCATTAGAAAACAAGATAAGAAGTCATCCGTGGGATGGAAACATTCCTAAATCTTAGGAAGATTGAAAGCCCATGAGGTTGCACAGACAGATAAATCAGCGCAGGAAACATTGCAGCCTAGGACTCCAGAAGTCTCAGTGATTTTTGTCTCAGAAGAGCCAAGCATAGTTCAAACTGAGAGCCAACAAAGCACAGAAGAGGAATGGGTTAGCAGTGTTCTCCCCTGAGAGCTCTTCCGAAGAGCAAGTACAGTTGGACCCCTCCCCGCCTTCTTCACGAAGGGGCAGGCAGCCAGTGGCCGCCAAATTCCCCAACAAATGCTCTCTGAGGAAAGTCTGAGACAGCAGCTGAGCAAGGGTGTTTCAGACCTCTCCAGCAGACTGGATGTGGGGCAGGAAGCCAGGAAAAGGATTGGCAGCTCCATCTCAGGGTGAAGTATACCATTATGCCCACCATGGAGAAAAGTCCTTCTTTTGGCAATTGTGGGAGTTCCCTGGCCACTTCCTGTCCACGGTTGTTACTGGGAGACTTGCCACACTGCTTCACCCTCTTACAGGGAACCTTTCCGTGACTGCCACTCTCACATTCAAGACTGAACTGGTCAGAGAAATAGATGAGATACCTCACAGGAAGCCCTATGTAGTTAGTATTCCACTTATATCTTTTTTTTCTTCTTCTGTAGTGATGGAAATTTTAGCCAGGCACATGGCCGCTCAGCTAAACACTACACTGCCTCACCCTCCTAGCAGCTAGGGGTGGCCATAGGCTTGTGTGAGCTGAAATGACAAGTGCAACTCCAGTTATTTCCTCCCCTTTCTCATTCCCACTGAGTAGGGTGTGGATGTGATGGTGGGAGACAGAAGCCACATGCTGTGAATATCAGAAGACCAAGATCAAAGACGCCCACACGGTGAAGCCACCATATCAGCCATGGCCACTTAAACTCAGATTGCACATGAGACAGAAATAAACTGTCTCATCTAAGCCACTCCTGCAGTTAGGTCCTTGTTATAGGAGCTAGAACCTGTATCCTAATACATATCCTAACTTTGCAACATAATCTCTCATTCGTAAATACATTGGATAACCAAAATCACCAAACATTGGAAGAAAACCAATAGCATGAAAGAGAAGGCCTAAAATGGGGGGGGGGGGGGGGGAAGGAAGAGCTTATTTCAAAGGAAACAGTTTGAATATAAGAGAGCCCAAAACTAAATTATCAGTAGTATGCTTAACAATAAGTAAGAGTTCTTTCATTCACCTCCGTAAATGAAATAACCTGTAATATAAGAGGAACAGGTTGCTATGAAGATGGCACAATTGGAGAAAAGGAAATACTTGTCGAAATTGTAAAATATGATTATGGAAAAAACTTCGGTGGAAAAACTAAATAACACAATGGATATGCATGAAGACCAGATTGGTCATTTCAATATTAAAACCAAGAAAACCTCCCAGAAAGTAGAGCAGAGTCTCAAGAAGAAAAAATTAACACCCATGGAGGATAGATCCAGAGGTTCAGTATCCATCAACTAGGAGATCTAGAACTAGAAGCCACAGACAGTCAGGCAGTGGGTAGAAATAGTCAAAGATATAGCCAAAGAAATTTCCTCTGAGTTGAGAAACACACATGGCCAGGCATGGTGGCTCACACCTATAATCCAGCACTTTGAGAGGCTGAGGTGGGAGGATTGCCTGAGCCCAGGAGTTCAAGACCAGACTGAGCAACATGGTGAGACCCCATTTCAATTTAAAAAATAAAAAAAGAAACACACACAGATTTTAAACTAGAAAGATCTTACTGAATTTAGGGCAGGAATTAGTAAAATGAACATTCAGACCCATCTTGGTGAAATTTCAGAACATCAAGGATAAAAAATAAAAAACTTCCAGAGAGACTCAAAACTTACCTCAGAATTTCGCACTAGTAACACAAGATGCTCCAGTACAGTGAAGTACTTTCACAATTCTGGAGGATAAACTAAGAATCATCCTGTCAAACTTTGAAAAAAAATAGTTTTTTAAATGTGTAAGATTCAGAAAGTTTATCACTCGGTCACCTATATTTTCTGGAAGATAATAAAACCTCCTGGAGTTATTTCATCAATCAAAAAAGGAGTCCAAAATAATTATTAAATGAGGTTCAAAAAGAAGTGAAGGAAGCTATCCATTTTTCTTCTTGTGACCAAGTTTCAGTAACGTGGAACCACTTGCCTTTCTCGTGAGTTCGTTCATACTAAGTGGCTCTGCAGGCAATGATATGTTCATAATCATATTGTTAACTAGCTTCACTTTTTAGAATTATCCTATAGAGTAGGCTTAATTATACTGTCGACGAGAATGTAAATGTTATGTGAAAGCAATAACATATAACTAGCAAAAATCCGAAGGTGGGCAGGGGGAAGGAAATGGAGAGAAGAGAATGTGGACAAATTTTATTGGTCGTAGTAGGAAGTGAATAGACACTGTCTAAAGTTGATAGATCAGAAAATCGCAACTTAAGTATATTACTTGACGATGCTAAAAGCAACTGCCAGAACCACCAAAAATTGGTAACTACCAAAAATTGTGAGATGGGGTGGAAGAAAGTTGGGAGAGAGAGTTTGAATGCAAAAAACTCTGCAGTTCACAGCAGAGTCAGTACTGTAACCAAGTGAGGATGGTTTGGAATTCTGGGGCTTAGAAGACATCAGATTTTAGAGAGATTAATAATTTGAGAAGAAGTGGACTTCATAACCACACCACTACTATATCTCTTCAGTACTTGCTGCCATCCTAACACATCTGTCCTACCATTCCAGACATCGGATGTATCATGACCATGAGAAGGTTCATTTGCTCACTCAAAAAATGTTATGGGGAATTTATTTAAATAAACAAATCTGAAAGCTGATTTGATTCATGCCCTCAGCCTCACCCCTCCACTACTATGCTCTGCACACCCAACACTCTAATCACATTGGACTTTCTCATACACTTAGGATTTCCCCCAGCATCTTTCTGTCTTTCTCCCACTCATCCGCTTTTCTGCTTGGTGAGATCCTGTTCATCCTTCAGAGCCCAGTGTGTGTATCTCTAAAGCCTACACTGGTGAACCCTCCCTCCCCAACCCCAGGAGTCAGCCTCTCCCAACCTGTACTGGGAACCTGTTTCTATCATGGCATCTACCACCCATTATTATCTTTTTGGTTCTTTTTTCTCTTTCCCTATAAGCTTTGTATTTTTCAAGTGTAAAGCCCATGTCTTTTCAAAAATTGAGGTATAACATACATACAGTTATGTACACAAATCAGAAGTGCACCACTGTACTGGAATAGTTTTTTTTTAACATATGTATGTGTGTGTGTGTGTGTGTATGTGTGTGTATATGTGTGTGTGTGTGTATATATATGTACATATATGTGTGTGGAATAGTTTTTTTAAACATATGTAGGTATGTGTGTATATATATATATGTAATATCTATGTAACCACATCAAGATGTGGAACAATTGAACACCCAGAAAACTGCTTAATGCCCCTTCGTAGTAAATACCCACCTGCCCCATCAGAAATCAGAAACCACTATCCTGATTTCTTTTCTTTCTTCTTTCTTTCTTTCTCTTTCTCTTTCTTTCTTTCTTTCTTTCTTTCTTTCTTTCTTTCTTTCTTTCCTTCCTTCCTTCCTTCCTTTCTTTCTTTTTTTCTTTATTTCTTTTCTTTCTTTTCTCCCTTCCCTTCCCTTCCCTACCCTTGCCTTCCCTTCCCTTCCCTCCCCTCCCCTCCCCTCCCCCCCCTCCCCTCCCCTTCCCTTCCCTTCTTTCTTTGTTGGAGACAGAGTCTCACTCTGTCACCCAGACTGCAGTGCTGTGGCATGATCTCAGCTTACTGAGATCCTCTACCTCCTGGGATCAAGCGATTCTCCCACCTCCACCTCCTAAGTAGCTAGGACCACAGGTGTGCACCACCACACTCAGCTAATTTTGTTTATTTTTTTGTAGAGATGAGGTCTCTCTACATTGCCCAAGCTGGTCTCAAACTCCTGGGCTCAAGCAATTCACTCAGTTCGGCCTCCCAAAGTGCTGGGATTACAGGCATGAGCTACTGTGCCTGGCCTATCCTCTTTTCTAATACCATAAGATTAGTTTTTCACCTATCCTTTAACTTTAATTAAAGGAATCATATAGTATGTCTTAGGCTGCTAGTATAGAATACATAAAGCTGGGTAATCTATAAAGTAAAGAAATTTGTTTTTCGCAGTCTGGAGGCTAGGAAATCTAAGATCAGGGTGCTGACATCTGGTGTCTGGTGAGGGCCTTCTTGCTGCATTCTTACATGGTGAGAGGTACCAGGGCAAGTGAGATGAAGTCTCCTTAGCAAGCACTTTTATGAGGCACCTAATCCCATTCACTAGGGAGGAATCTTCGTGGCCTAATCACCTCTTAATACTATCACGTTGACAATACCTGAATTGTGGAGTTTCCACATTCACATAGTAGCACGGTATATAGTCTATTGTGTCTGAATTCCTTTACTTATTATTGTATCTGTAAGATACATATTTTTGTCTGTAGCAGTACTTTGTTCTTTTTTATTGCTATATAATAATTGTTATATGAATATACCACAATTTATTTATCCATTCTATTTTTTGTTGGCCTTTGAGTTGTTTCCAGTTTGTTTTGTTTTGTTTTGCTATCATGAATAGATCTGCTATGAAAATTCTTCTTTGTGTTTTTTGGAGGACATACATAGTCATTTCTATAGGATATAGTCTTAGGAGTGGAATTTCTGGGTCTGAGGGTAGGTGTGTGGCATTAGTCTTTGCCAATCAATTGTCTAAATGTGTCTATTTACCTTTCCACTAACAATGCACAAGAAGAGTTCCAGTTACACCACATCCTTGCCAACACTTGGCGTCATTTTGTTTGTTTCATGTTAGCTGTTCTGGTGAATGTGTTGTAGATTTAATTAACATTTCCCTAATGACAACATTTTATTGAGCATTGTTTTATATGCTTCAATAGCTCACTTTTAATAATGGGTAGAATATCCAGATAGAAGATCAACAAAGAAACAAATGACTCAAACAACACTATACACCAAATGAACCTAACAAATATATGCCAAAAATTCCACCAAATAGCAGCAGAATACACATTCTTTTCAAGCACACACGGATTTTTCTCCATGTTAAGTTACAACACAAGTCTTAACAAATTTAAGATTGAAAGCATACCAAATATATATTCTGATCACAATGGGATGAAACTAGAAATCAATAGCAGGCCAGGCACAGTGGCTCACACCTGTAATCCGAGCACTTTGGGAGGCCAAGGAGGATGGATCACTTGAGGTCAGGAGTTCAAGACCAGCCTGGCCAACATGGTGAAACCCCGTTTCCACTAAAAATACAAAAATTAGATGGGCATGGTGGCAGGTGCTTGTAATCCCAGCTGCCCAGGGGGCTGAGGCAGGAGAACTGCTTGAACCTGGTAGGCAGAGGTTTCAGTAAACTGAGATCACATCACTGCACTCCAGCCTGGGTGACAGTGAGACTCCATCTAAAAAAATAAATAAATAGGCCGGGCGCGGTGGCTCACGCCTGTAATCCCAGTGCTTTGGGAGGCCGAGGTGGGCGGATCACCTGAGGTCAGGAGTTTGAGACCAGCCTGGCCAACATGGTGAAACCCCATCTGTACTAAAGATACGTAGCTGAGCATGGCAGCACACGCCTGTAATCACAGCTACTCGGGAGGCTGGGGCAGGAGAATCGCTTGAACCCGGGAGGCGGAGGTTGCAGTGAGTGGAGATTGCACCACTGCACTGCAGCCTGGGTGACAGGGCGAGACTTGGTCTCAAAAAATAAAAAATAAAAATAAATAAATAAATAAATAAATAAATAGAAATAGAAATCAATAGCAGAAGGAAATGGAAAATTCAAAAATATGTGGAAATTAAATGACACACTGTAAACAACCATTGGGTCAAAGAAGAAATTAAAAAAGAAATTAGAAAATACCTCGAGAAACGAAAACAAAAACACAACATACCAAAACTTACAGGATTCAGCAAAACCTGTACTTAGAGAGAAGTTCGTTGTGATAAATGCCTACATTAAAAAAGAAGAAAGATCTCAAATAAACACCTAACTTTATACCTCAAAGAGCTAGAAAAAGAAAAACTTAAGGCCAAGGTTAACAGAAGGAAAGATATAAAGATTATAGAAGAAAGAAACAAAATACAAAAACAATAGGAAAAAAAATCAATGAAACTAAGAGTTGGTTTTTTGAAAAGATTTTTTTTAACTGACAAATCATTAGCTATGCTAGGAAAAAAAAGAGAAGACTCAAATAAATAAAATGATAAGTTAAAGAAGAGACATCACAACTGATGCCACAGAAATAAAAAGAGTAAGAGGCTACTATGAACAATTCTATGCCAACAAACTGGATAACCTCGAAGAAATAGATATGTTCCCAGAAAAATACAAGACTAAATTATGAAGAAATATAAAGTCTGAACAGACCTATAACTAATATGAAGATTGAGTCAGTAATCAAAAACTCCCAACAAGGAAAAGCCCAGAACCAGAGAGCTTCACTGGTGAATTCTACCAAATATTTTTTAAAGATTTAACATTGATCCTTCTGAAACTCTTCCAAAAAAATTGAAGAGGAGGGAACACCTCCAAACTCTTTTTATGAGACTAATATTACTCTTATACAAAAGCTAAACAAAGACACCACAAGAAAAGAAAACTACAGGCTAATATTCTTAATGAATATAGATGCAAAAATCCTTGACAAAATACTAGCACATCAAGCCAAACAGTGCATTAAAAGGATCATACACCATGACCAAGTGGGATTTATCCCTGGGATACAAAGATGGTTCAATATACAAAAGTTAATTAATGTTATGCACCACAGTATCAGAATAAAGACTTAAAATCACATGAACATCTCAGCAGATGCAGAAAAGGCATTTGACAAAATTCAACACATCCTTTTATGATCAAAGTTCTCAAAAACTGAGACTAGAAGGAAAGTACTTCAACATAATAAAAGCCATATATAACAAGCTTACAGCTAATATTAAACACAGTGGTGAAAAATGGAAGTTTTTTCTCTAAAATCAGGAATAAGCTAAGGGCAAGAATGCCCTTGCTTGCCTTTTCTATTCAAGATAGTACTGGAAGTCCTAGCCAGAGCAATTAGGCAAGAAAAAAAAATTAAAGACATTTAAGTCAGAAAGGAAGAAGTAAAATTGTTCCTGTTTGCAGACAAAATAATAGAAAATTCTAAAGATTCCATTAAAAAAAAGTTAGAACTAATAAACAAATTTAGTAAAGTTGCTGGATACAATATCATTTACAAAAATCAGTGGCATTTCTGTACACTTAACAACAAACTAGCTGAAAAGAAAATTAGAAAAATAATGTCACTTATAATAACACCAAAAATAATACTTAGGAATAAACTAAGGAAATGAAAGACTTGTGTACTGGAAACTACAAAACATTTAATAAAGAAATTAAAGAAGACACAAACAAAGGGAAAGACATCCTGTGTTCATGGATTGGAAGAATTAATATTGTTAAAATGTCCATACTACCCAAAACAATCTACAGAGTTAATGAAACCCCCATAAAAATCTCAATGACATTACTTTGCATAAATAGAAAAAACAATTCTGCGATTTGTATAGAACCACAAAAAAACTCAAATAGCCAAATCAATCCTCTGATAGAAGAACAAAGCTGGAAGCCTCACACTTCCTAATTTCAAAACATAAAAAATTACAGTAATCAAAACAGTATGGTACTGACGTAAAGAGAGAGATGTAGACCAATGAAACAGAATAGAGAACCCAGAAATAAACCCAGTATATATGCTGACTGATCTTCAACATGGGTGCCAAGAAAACACAATGGAGGAAGGATAGTCTCTTCAATAAATGGTGCCGGGAAAACTGGGTATTCATATGCAAAAGAATGAAATTGGATCCTTATCTTACATAAAAATTAACCATACATAAAAATCACCATACATAAAAATCAACTCAAAATGGATTAAACAGTTGAATGTAAAACCTAAGACTGTAAAACTCCTAGAAGAAAACATAGGGGAAAAGCTTCATGACATATTCTTATTGACCATTTAGATAACCTCTTGCTTGTAGTGCCTGTTAAAATCTTTTGCTGTTTTAAAAATTGTGGTAAAATAGATATAACATTTACCGTCTTTACTATTTTAAATTCAGTAGTGTTAAGCACAGTCACATTGCTGTGCAACCAATCTCTAGATTTCTTTTCATTCTGAAAAGCTGAAACTCTTTACCCATAAAACAACAACTCCCCATTCCCACAGCCTCTGGCAACCACCAGTTGACTTTCTGTCTCTATGAATTTGATTACTCGAAGTACTTCATATAAGTGAAATTATGCAGTATTTGTCCATTTGTGGCTGGCTTATTTTACTTAGCATAATGTCATCAAGTTTCATAAACATGATGGAATATTATTCGGTCTTAAAGAAGGAAATTCTGACACATGCTACAACAAATTCATAAGAAAATGAATTTTTTTATCCATTCATTCATCAATGGACATTTGGATTGCTTCCACCTTTGGCTGTTGTAAATCATGCCGCTATGAATATAGATGAACACATATCTCTTTGAGACTCTGATTTCAATTCTTTTGAGTATATACCCAGAAGTGGAATTACTGGATTAGATGATAATTCTATTTTTTATTTTTTGAGGAACTCCCACAGTGTTTTCCATAGAGGCTGCACCGTTTTACATTCCTACCAGCAGAGTGCAACAGTTTCACTCACTTTCTCTACATCCTTGCCAACACTTCTTTTTCTTTTTTCTGTTGTAGCCATTTTAATGTGTGTGAGGTGGTATCTTCGTGGTTTTGATTTTTCATTTCCCTAGTAATTGGTAATGGTGACCATCTTTTCATGTGCTTGTTGGCCATTTGTAGATCTTCTTTGGAGAAGCGTCTTCTTCAAGTCCTTTGCTCATTTTTTAAAATCATGTTGCTTGGCTTTTTGTTGTTGTTGAGTTTTGGAGCTCTGCATGTTAATCCCTTATCAGATATATGATTTGCGAGCGTTTTTTTTCTCATTCTTTAAGTTGTCTTTTTACTCTGTTGGTCTTGCCCTTTCATGCATAGAAGTTTTTAAATTTTGATATAGGCAATTTATCTATTTGTACTTTTGTTGTGTATGCTTTTGGTGCCACATCTAAGAAGTTATTGCCAAATCCAATGTGATAAAGCTTCTTCCTTATGTTTTCTGAGTTTTATAGTTTTAGCTCTAAGTTTAGGTCTTTGATTCATTTTGTGTTAACTTTTGCCATTTTCAGGTGGGTTGACTGCCTTTTTCTTACTCATTTTTAGGAATTATTTTTCAAGCATGTGTTGCAAATATCCTCTCCCAGCCCATGGTTTGTCTTTTTACTGTGTTATTAGAGTCTTTGTTGAACAGAAGTTTTAAATTTTAATGAAGCACAATTTAGCTTCTTTCCTTTATGATTACACAATTGTGTTTAAATCGAGTAAGAAATCTTTGCCTACCCCAACTTCCATGAAGATATTTTCTTGTTTTCTTCTACAAGCTTTATTGTTTAATCTTTTGTATTCAGGCCTATCATTTATTCATTTCACATTCTTTTTTGTATATGGTATGAGGTCGGGGGTCAAGGTTCATTGTTTTATATGGATATCCAATTGCTTTAGCACCATTTATTGAAAAGACCATCATTTCCTCTATCAGATGCATTTTTCTTATAAATCAGGTGACTGAGACTGGGTGTGCTGGCTCACACCTGTAATTCTAACACTTTGGGAGGCCAAGGTGGGTGGATCACTCGAACCCAGGAGTTCAAGACCAGCTTAGCCAACATGGTGAAACCCCATCTCTAAAAAAGGATATAAAAATTAGCCGGGCACGGTGGCACATGTCTGTAGTCCCAGCTGCTTGGGAGACTGAGGTGGGAGAATCACCTGAACCCAGGAGGTGGCGGTTGCAGTGAGCCAAAATTGTGCCATTACACTCTAGCTTGGGCAACAGAGTGAGATCCTGTCCCTAAATAAATAAATAAATAAATAAATAAATAAATAACATCAGGTGACTGTATGTGTGGGAGCATGTTTCCTTACCCTACTGTGTTTCCATTGATCTTGTGTCTGTTTGTATTGATACTATACTGTCTTGATTACTGTAGCTTATAGTAAGGCCTATGATTTATGTCTGTTTTGATCTTACTGGCCTGGCATTGAGAAGGCCCACGTAGTACTTGTAGACTTAGTGGAGAAGTGAAGAAATGAGTTGCAGTAGAGTGATCGTTATAACTGCTTTATCATTACTATACAGTTATATCTATCCTGCCATGTGGGCAAGAATGACAGAAGCCACAGGCAGTCGCTGCCTCTTCTGTTGGACTACACTCTATGTCACCCAGTCTCCCAGCCATTTTTTCTTCTGTGGCTCATCTTATAGTATGTGTGTGTATATTATTGTGTATTCTATGTATTGCCCTCCATAGTAGACACAAGAACCTTAACTACCTAGGAAGCTTGTAGGTAGGTGTGCCTTTTGTGGTGTATGGAAACAAAACGCCATCAAATGAACAACTAGAGACCTGCCAGAAACTGACAAGAGATCAGGCCACTGCAGCAGATGTGGAATTCAGGTGTTTCTTAGGCAGCGTTGATGAGAGACTGACTGGACACAAATGGCCGGAAGACAAGCCTGCTGGGCCTGCCCAACTCTCATTTCAGGCTTTGTTCTTCCCTAAGCTCTTTCACCCACAAGCACTTCCTGGACCATTTAAGATAAACAGGTCGAGTTAAGTTCATAGATGCCCACTGAGTTCTCATGGGTGTCCAGAAGCCTCTTTTAATCCTCACGGGGAAAAGTGGATATAAATAAACAATGAGATAGGTAGGTGGATAGATAGCTATGTCCATTACATTAGATAACTTAGTAGATGAATTAGCTACAAGCATCTGGGCTTTGTTTGTAGATGCGTGTAGGCGAGGTAAGGCTATAGCGGCTGATCTCAGTTCATTTTCGGTCTCAAAGAAAGTGAGGCTTAAACACTGTAGATACTTTTCCAGGTAAAAGGAAAAAAAAAAAGTTAACAAGTTTAGCCCTTATGAAGGAAAGGCAGGCTGCTAGAAACAGTGTTTGGCTACCTGCAGTGTCAGGACTGTGATTCAAATCTGTGTCCTCTTTGTGAGGCTGATGTGGCCCAGCTGCCTTGAGGGTCACCACTGCAGGAGTCACCTGACGGTCCAAGTTCAGGTTCTGTCTCTGCTTCTGTTGGATTAGCAGTTTTGTGATTTTGGCCTCAGTTTCCTCACCTGTAAAATGGGAATGATAATAGTACCTGCCTGATAGGGTCATTGTGAGGAATAAATGAGCGAATTTGTGTAAGGTATTAAGAACAGCCCTGGCACATAGTCAGAGTTCATTTGCTCGGTCTAGGCACAGGACATTGGTTTGGATGATCTTCCTCTGAATTATCACAACCACAGACAATCAGGGGGAAATCTGGGCCTCTGCAAGTCTGGCAGAGTAGAATTTTTGCACATCATTGCTTGATCTTGACTGTGAAACATGTTTTTGCTTTCTATGGGGATGTCACAGGAGACTTCATCCTCCTTGGTGATATCAGTTTCGCCTGGATCCCTGAGCGCTCTAACAGGAAGACAAACACCAGCCAGGTCTAACTCGTCTAGGATTGCGTAGGCTTCTCTTTGCTTTCAGTAGAATTTGCTTTTTGACCAGTGTGCAGAAATTCCAAGCCCTGTTTAGGTCTTGGAGTTGGGAGGGAGGAGGAGAAGGAAAAGTAGGAACACGGAGACCAGTCATCCAAGGGAAATTATTTGAGAGCCTCCCAGACAGTGAAAAATCCATCACTCATTATTGAGGGAAAAAGCAGTTAACAAGAAACTCAGCCTTAAGGTTAACATGGTCATGCAGAGTGACTTGCATGCAGGGAGGACTTTGATGCAACTGTATGTAGGTGGCTGTAGTTAACCAGGGAAGACTTCCTGGAGGATCTCAGATACAGGGAAGGAAGGTAGGATTCACTTGGTCATTCTGACAAGATCAGGGCCCTCGGGGGTTTCCTGGATGTTGGCCAGCACTCGGGGTTCAAATACTGCCTTTGCCTTTTTGTGTCTGATCTAAAGCCATTAGCCTCAGCCCCGCATCCCCCCGGCATCTATAAAAAGGGGATGTGTAAGAATCAATATGTTTGTTTCGTTTGGGCATAGTAGGTGGTCAGTTAAGTTTTTTAAATATTTTTAGTATTTTACTGAGAGCTGAGTTCTGTATCAGGCACTGGAAATGCAAATCTGAATGAAGCCCAGTTCCTGCCCAGGCTAGCGGGAGGCAGGTTCACCTGGAAGACACTGATGAACTGGTTAAGCCACGGGCCTGGCTCAAGGCAGACATCCCAGGCTTCTTGGGGGAGCAGAGCTGTTTGACCTATTGGATTAGCAGAAAATCTCCTTCCAACACAGGCTATCCATGGACTCTAGGTTGTGCTGGGTTTCCATGAATGAATCCAGGTCAGAGGGTGTGAGGGGCTGGCCACCCTGGAAGCACGGTCCAGCCCAACAGCAGCAGCAGCACGTCCTTGCCCGCCCCATGGGGACCCAGTTGTGCCTTCCACCTGCTTTCAGAGGGCAGTCACTGACCATAGCTCTGTTAGAAGGTCTGCTTGACATAACTGAATCTTCACAGTTTTCGACTTTATCTCATCATTCTGGGGCCTAGGAGGGGACGTGTGGAAACACCTCCCAGTGTCCAGAAGCCATCCCAGCACATCGTGGGGCCCCTGCCTGGAGCCCTGAAACAACATTTCCTGTGGCCACGTTCCAGCCTCCTGTGCTTTGCATACATTGAACCTTGTATTAGTCAGGGTTCTCGAGAGGGACAGAACTACTAGGATAGATGTATATATAAAGGGGCATTTATTAAGGAGTATTGACTCACACGATCACAAAGTGAGGCCCCACAATAGGCCGTCTGCAAGCTGAGAAGCAGGGAAGCCAGTCTGAGTCCCAAAGCTGAAGAACTTGGAGTCCGATGTGTGAGGGCAGGAAGCATCCAGCACGGGAGAAAGATGTAGGCCGGGAGGCTAAGCCAGTCTAGCCTTCTCACGTTCTTCTACCTGCTTTTATCCTGGACACACTGGCAGCTGATTAGATGGTGCCCACCCAGTTTGAGGGTGGGTCTGCCTTTCCCAGTCCACTGACTCAAATGTTAATCTCCTTTGGCAACACCCTCTGCATCCTTCAATCCAATCGAGTTGACATTCAATATTAACCATCACAGACCTCCCACCTAGAGTCTCTTTCTTGCAAATCTCACCATCAACATTTTCCCATAGTTCAAAACCCAGCTCAAAGAGGGGTTCCCTGACTCCTCTGTGGAATGTCTCCAGACTCCTTTCTTGGCATGTCCCACCAGGAACAACAATGTGTAAAGGCAGAGAGTTCAAAGTGTAAAGAGCAGGATGGAGAGAGAGGAGGCCAGGAAGACTGGGTGGGCCCAATTTTGACAGAACTGAAACGCCAATGACTGAATCTCTCTGCCCTGGGGAGCCATTGAGAATTCTTGATGAGGGGAGAGGCCTGGCGAGGTTGGCAACTAAAGAGATTTCTCTTTCCACAATGAATGGTGGTCTGGGAGAAGGCTAGAAACCTGGAAGCAGGGTGATTAGGAGGCAGTTAGAGGAATTTCATCAGCTTCCCCAAATGCCCGTAGAAAAGTATATGCCGGATTTATAATATTCACATAGGAAATTAGCAAAAATATAGATTCTGGGTCCCCTTTCCAACAAATTCTATTTCAGTGGATTTGGAATGGGGCTAGAACCTGTGCTTTTGGCAGACACCACAGACATTTCAGAGGTGGGGAGGTGGACTATTCAATAATGCGGTTGGGACAACTGGCTAGCTAGAGAGAAAAAACACTTAAGCTTTATCTTTACTCACTCCTTACACCCAAATAAGTGCCACATGGAGCCAAGATGACAATGGAAAAGGAAGGAAACAAGGAAAGGAGGGGAAAAATAAATCATAATGGAACTAGAAGAAAATTTGGGTGACATTCTAAAAAATAATATTGGAAGTGAAACCTAAAAGTCATAAAGGGAAAAATTAATGGTATATTTAACCACATGGAAACAAAAAAATTTTCTGTACAGCTAAGACTAATGATAAAGAGAAGATATCTGCAACCTATATGTAAAGGGTCAATAGCTTCAATATCAAAAGAGTTTATGTAAACCAGAAAAATAATCTCCCAAATGAAATAACTGGTAAATACGCTTATGCAAAAATGCTAAGCCTCTCTAGAGATCAAGAAACAGATTTAAAAACATAAGATATCAGTCAGGCGTGGTGGCTCACACCTGTAATCCCAGCACTTCGAGAGGCTGAGGTGGGGGATCACTTGAGGTCAGGAGTTCAAGACCATCCTGGCCACCATGGAGAAACCCCATCTCTACTAAAAATACAAAAATTATCTGGGTGTGGTGGCACATGCCTGTAATCGCAGCTACTCAGGAGGCTGAGGCAGGAGAATTGCTTGAACCCGGGAGGCAGAGGTTGGAGTGAGCTAAGATTAAGCCACTGCACTCCATCCTGGGCGACAGAGCGAGACTCCATTTCAGAAAAAAATAAAATAGAATAATTATAACTGAAACTTAAGATATCTTTGTGGTAGGCAGAATAATGGATCCCCAAACTATCCACATTCTAAGCCCTGGAAACTGAATATGTTGCCCATTATGGCAAAAGATAATTTGTAGATGTGATTTAAATAAGGATCTTGAGGTGGAGAGATTATCCAGGTGGACCCAATGTAATCACAAGAGTCCTTAGGAGAGAGAGGGAGACAGGGGTCAGTATTAGACTGATTTGTTATGAGAAAGATGTGGCCGACTTTTACCAGCTTTGCAGGTGGAAGGGGAGCCTTCCATGAGCCAAGGAATTCAGGCACCCTCTAGAAGTTGGGAAAGGCAAGGAAAGGGATTCTTCTCTAGGGCCCCCAAGAGAAAAGTGGCCCTGCTGACACCTTGCTTTTAGCCCAGTGAGACCTATTTCAGACCTCTGACCACTCAAACTGTAAGGTAATAAATTTTGCATTAAGCCACTAAAGTTGTAGTAAATTGTTACAGCAGCAGTGGGAACCAAATACAACCATTTTGCCTTTCTTATTAGTGAATGTTAAAGAGATAGTTTATACTCCAGGTAGGCAGGAGGTTAGGGAAATAGTGCTCACTCACCATTGGCGGAAGTGTAAATTTCTGCTTTTTGAAGAGCTATTTGCCAGTCCCCATGAAAAGCTTCAAGGTGTATTCCCTTTGATCAAGTATTCTACCTTCTAGGAGGTTAGCCTGTGATATACTCATACAAGTATGCAGAAGATATTCGATGTAGTATTTATTGGAATAGAAAGAGCTGGAAACAACCTTCATATCTATCAGTAAGGGACTGGCTGAGTTTGAGTACCGCTCAAAATGGAATACAGTGCTGCTGCCTCCCAAAAGAAAGAGGTGAACCTAGATATCCATACATAGATTTAAAAAAAAGCAAGTCGCAGATCAATATAAATACATTAGGGTGTTGGGAAGAACATATTAAATTAACTGTAGCTTCCCTGGGGAGGGGCATGTGGGGACAGGGAGATTCACGGAAAAGAACCAAGAATGGTACAATTCTGCAGTGGTTTAAAATTTTTCAAGTAACTTTTTTTATTTTTATTATACTTTATGTTCTAGGGTACATGTGTACCACATGCAGGTTTGTTACATATGTATACATGTGCCATGTTGGTGTGCTGCACCTATTAACTCATCATTTACATTAGGTGTATCTCATAATGCTATCCCTCCCCCCTCCCCCCTCCCCCACCCTACAACAGACCCCAGTGTGTGATGTTCCCCTTCCTGTGTCCAAGTGTTCTCATTGTTCAGTTCCCACCTATGAGTGAGAACATGCAGCGTTTGATTTTCTGTTCTTGCGATAGTTTGCTGAGAATGATGGTTTCCAGCTGCATCCATGTCCCTACAAAGGGCATGAACTCATCCTTTTTTATGGCTGCATAGTATTCCATGGTGTATATGTGCCACATTTTCTTAATCCAGTCTGTCATTGAGGGATACTTGGGTTGCTTCCAAGTCCTTCCTTTTGTGAGTAGTGCTGCAATAAACATACGTGTGCATGTGTCTTTATAGCAGCATATTTATAATCCTTTGGGTATATACCCAGTAATGGGATGGCTGAGTCAAATGGTATTTCTAGTTCTAGATCCTTGAGGAATCGCCACACTGTCTTCTGCAATGGTTGAACTAGTTTACAGTCCCACCAGCAGTGTAGAAGGGTTCCTATTTCTCCGCATCCTCTCCAGCACCTGTTGTTTCCTGACTTTTTAATGATCACCATTCTAACTGGTGTTAGATGGTATCTCATTGTGGTTTTGATTTGCATTTCTCTGATGGCTAGTGATGATGAGCATTTTTTCATGTGTCTGTTGGCTGCATAAATGTCTTCTTTTGAGAGGTGTCTGTTCATATCCTTTGCCCACTTTTTGATGGGGTTGTTTGTTTTTTTCTTGTAAATTTATTTGAGTTCTTTGTAGGTTCTGGATATTAGCCCTTTGTCAGAGGAGTAGATTGCAAAAATTTTCTCCCATTCTGTAGGTTGCCTGTTCACTCTGATGGTAGTTTCTTTTGCTGTGCAGAAGCTCTTTAGTTTAATTAGATCCCATTTGTCAATTTTGGCTTTTCTTGCCATTGCTTTTGGTATTTTAGACATGAAGTCCTTGCCCATGCCTATGTCCTGAATGGTATTCCCTAGGTTTTCTTCTAGGGTTTTTATGGTTTTAGGTCTAACATTTAAGTCTTTAATCCATCTTGAATTAATGTTTGTATAAGGTGTAAGGAAGGGATCCAGTTTCAGCTTTCTACTTATGGCTAGCCAGTTTTACCAGCACCATTTATTAAATAGGGAATCCTTTCCCCATTTCTTGTTTTTGTCAGATTTGTCAAAGATCAGATGGTCGTAGATGTGTGGTATTATTTCTGAGGGCTCCGTTCTGTTCCATTGATTTATATCTCTGTTTTGGTACCAGTACCATGATGTTTTGGTTACTGTAGCCTTGTAGTATAGTTTGAAGTCAGGTAGCCTGATGCCTCCAGCTTTCTTCTTTTTGCTTAGGATTGTCTTGGCAATGCGGGCTCTTTTTTGGTTCCATATGAACTTTAAAGTAGTTTTTTTCCAATTCTGTGAAGAAAGTCATTGGTAGCTTAATGGGGATGGCATTGAATCTATAAATTACCTTGGGCAGTATGGCCATTTTCATGATATTGATTCTGACTATCCATAAGCATGGAATGTTCTTCCATTTGTTTGTGTCCTCTTTTATTTCATTGAGCAGTGGTTTGTAGTTCTCCTTGATGAGGTCCTTCCCATCCCTTGTAAGTTGGATTCCTAGGTATTTTATTCTCTTTGAAGCAATTGTGAAAGGGAGTTCACTCAAGATTTAGCTCTCTGTCTGTTATTGGTGTCTTAGAATGCTTGTGATTTTTGCACATTGATTTTGTATCCTGAGACTTTGCTGAAGTTGCTTATCAGCTTAAGGAGATTTTGAGCTGAGACAATGGGGTTTTCCAAATATACAATCATGTCATCTGCAAAGAGGGACAATTTGACTTCCTCTTTTCCTGATTGAATACCCTTTATTTCTTTCTCTTGCCTGATTGTCCTGGCCAGAGCTTCCAACACTATGTTGAATAGGCGTGGTGAGAGAGGGCATCCCTGTCTTGTGCCAGTTTTCAAAGGGAATGCTTCCAGTTTTTGCCCATTCAGTATGATATTGGCTGTGGGTTTGTCATAAATAGCTCTCATTATTTTGAGATACGTTCCATCAATACCGAATTTATTGAGAGTTTTTAGCATGAAGCGCTGTTGAAGTTCCTCAAAGGCCTTTTCTGCATCTATTGAGATAATCATGTGGTTTTTGTCTTTGTTTCTGTTTATATGCTGGATTACGTTTATTGATTTGCATATATTGAATCAGCTTTGCATCCCAGGGATGAAGCCCACTCGATCATGGTGGATAAGATTTTTGATGTGCTGCTGGATTCAGTAGGCCAGTATTTTATTGAGGCTTTTTGCATCGGTGTTCATCAGGGATATTGGTCTAAAATTCTCTTTTTTTGTTGTGTCTCTGCCAGGCTTTGGTATCAGGATGATGTTGGCCTCATAAAATGAGTTAGGGAGGATTCCCTCTTTTTCTGTTGATTGGAATAGTTTCAGAAGGAATGGTACCAACTCCTCCTTGTACCTCTGGGAGAATTCGACTGTAAATCCATCTGGTCCTGGACTTTTTTTGCTTGGTAGGCTGTTAATTATTGTCTCAATTTCAGAGCCTGTTATTGGTCTATTCAGGGATTCAGCTTCCTCCCGGTTTAGTCTTGGGAGAGTGTATGTGTCCAGGAATTTATCCATTTCTTCTAGGTTTTCTAGTTTATCTGAGTAGAGATGTTTATACTATTCCCTGATGGTAGTTTGTATTTCAGTGGGGTTGGTGGTGATATCCCCTTTATCATTTATTATTGTGTCTATTTGATTCTTGTCTCTTTTCTTCTTTATTAGTCTTGCTAGCGGTCTACCAATTTTGTTGATCGTTTCAAGAAACCAGCTCCTGGATTCATTGATTTTTTGAAGCATTTTTCCTGTCTCTATCTCCTTCAGTTATTCTCTGATCTTAGTTATTTCTTGCCTTCTGCTAGCTTTCGAATGTGTTTGCTCTTGCTTCTCTAGCTCTTTTAATTGTGATGTTAGGGTGTCAATTTTAGATCTTCCCTGCTTTCTCTTGTGGGCATTTAGTGCTATAAATTTCCCTGTACACACTGCTTTAAATGTGTCCCAGAGATTCTGGTATGTTGTATCTTTGTTCTCACTGGTTTCAAAGAACCAGTTCAAAGATGTTCAAAGAAATATCTTTATTTCTGCCTTCATTTCATTTTGTACCCAGTAGTCATTCGGGAGCAGGTTGTTCAGTTTCCATGTAGTTGAGCTGTTTTGATTGAGTTTCTTAGTCCTGAGTTCTAGTTTGATTGCACTGTGGTCTGAGAGACAGTTTGTTATAATTTCTGTTCTTTTACATTTGCTGAGGAGTGCTTTGCTTCCAACTATGTGGTCAATTTTGGAATAAGTGCAATGTGCTGCTGAGAAGAATGTATATGCTGTTGATTTGGGGTGGAGGGTTCTGTAGATGTCTATTAGGTCCGATTGGTGCAGAGCTGAGTTCAATTCCTGGATATCCTTGTTAACTTTCTATCTCATTGATCTGTCTAATGTTGACAGTGAGGTGTCAAAGTCTCCCATTATTATTGGGTGGGAGTCTAAGTCTCTTTGTAAGTCTTTAAAGACTTGCTTTATGAATCTGGGTGCTTCTGTATTGGGTGCATATATATTTAGGATAGTTAGCTCTTCTTGTTGAATTGATCCCTTTACCATTGTGTAATGGCCTTCTTTGTCTCTTTTGATCTTTGCTGGTTTAAAGTCTGTTTTATCAGAGTCTAGGATTGCAACCCCTGCCTTTTTTTTGTTTTCCATTTGCTTGGTAGATCTTCCTCCATCCCTTTGTTTTGAGCCTGTGCGTGTCTCTGCACATGAGATGGGTCTCCTGAATACAGCACACTGATGGGTCTTGACTCTTTATCCAATTTGCCAGTCTGTGTCTTTTAATTGGGGCATTTAGCCCATTTACATTTAAGATTAATATTGTTTTTTTTTTGTTTTGTTTTGTTTTTGTTTTTGTTTTTTTTTGAGACTGAGTCTGGCTCTGTCGCTCAGGCTGGAGTGCAGTGGCCGGATCTCAGCTCACTGCAAGCTCCACCTCCCGGGTTTACGCCATTCTCCTGCCTCAGCCTCCCGAGTAGCTGGGACCACAGGCGCCCGCCACTTCGCCCGGCTAGTTTTTTTTTTTTTTTTTTGTATTTTTTAGTAGAGATGGGGTTTCACCGTGTTAGCCAGGATGGTCTCGATCTCCTGACCTCGTGATCCGCCCGTCTCGGCCTCCCAAAGTGCTGGGATTACAGCCTTGAGCCACCGCGCCCGGCCAAGATTAATATTGTTATGTGTGAACTTGATCCTGTCATTATGATGTTAGCTGGTTATTTTGCTCATTAGTTGATGCAGTTTCTTCCTAGCATTGATGGTCTTTACATTTTGGCATGTTTTTGCAGTGGCTGGTACCAGTTTTCCTTTGCATGTTTAGTGCTTCCTTCAGGAGCTCTTGTAGGGCATGCCTGGTGGTGACAAAATCTCTCAGCATTTGCTTGTCTGTGAAGGATTTTATTTCTCCTTCACTTATGAAGCTTGGTTTGATTGGATATGAAATTTTGGGTTGAAAATTCTTTAAGAATGTTGAATATTGGCCCCCACTCTCTTCTGTAGGGTTTCTGCTGAGACATCTGCTGTTAGTCTGATGGGCTTCCCTTTGTGGGTAACCTGACCTTTCTCTCTGGCTGCCCTTAACATTTTTTCCTTCATTTCAACTTTGGTGAATCTGACAATTATGTGTCTTTGAGTTGCTCTTCTTGAGGAGTATCTTTGTGGTGTTCTCTGTATTTCCTGAATTTGAATGTTGGCCTGCCTTGCTAGGTTGGGGAAGTTCTCCTGGATAATATCCTGGAGAGTGTTTTCCAACTTGGTTCCATTCTCCCCGTCACTTTCAGGTACACCAGTCAGATGTAGGTTTGGTCTTTTCACATCGTCCCATATTTCTTGGAGGCTTTTTTTGTTTCTTTTTCGTCTTTTTTCTCTAAACTTCTCTTCTCACTTCATTTCATTCATTTGATCTTCAGTCACTGATACCCTTTCTTCCAGTTGATCGAATCGGTTACTGAAGCTTGTGCGTTTGTCACATAGTTCTTGTGCCATGGTTTTCAGCTCTATCAGGTCATTTAAGAACTTCTCTACATTGGTTATTCTAGTTAACCATTCGTCAAATCTTTTTCAAGGTTTTTAGCTTCTTTGCAGTGGGTTCGAACTTCCTCCTTTAGCCCAGAGAAGTTTGATCGTCTGAAACCTTCTTCTCTTAACTTGTCAAAGTCATTCTCTGTTCAGCTTTGTTCCATTGCTGGAGAGGAGCTGCATTCCTCTGGAGGGGGAGAGGCGCTCTGATTTTTAGAATTTTCAGTTTTCTGCTCTGGTTTTTCCCCATCTTTGTGGTTTTATCTACCTTTGGTCTTTGATGATGGTGATGTACAGATGGGGTTTTGGTGTGGATGTCCTTTCTGTTTGTTAGTTTTCCTTCTAACAGTCAGGACCCGCAGCTGCAGGTCTGTTGGAGTTTGCTGGAGGTCCATTCCAGACCCTGTTTGCCTGGGTATCAGCAGTGGAGGCTCCAGAAGAGTCAATATTGCTGAACAGCAGATGTTGCTGCCTGATCGTTCCTCTGGAAGCTTCGTCTCAGAGGGGTACCTGGCCCTGTGAAGTGTGAGGTGTCAGTCTGCCCCTAGTTCAGGGTGTCTCCCAATTAGGCCAGTCGGGGGTCAGGGACCCACTTGAGCAGGCAGTCTGTCCATTCTCAGATCTCAAGCTCCATGCTGGGAGAACCACTACTCTCTTCAAAGCTGTCAGACAGGGACATTTAAATCTGCAGAGGCTTCTGCTGCCTTTTGTTCAGCTATGCCCTGTCCCCAGAGGTGGAGTCTACAGAGGCAGGCAGGCCTCCTTGAGCTGCGGTGGGCTCCACCCAATTCGAGCTTCCTGGCCGCTTTGTTTACCTACTCAAGCCTCGGCAATGGCGGGTGCCTTGCAGTTAGATCTCAGACTGCTGTGCTAGCAATGAGGGAGGCTCCATGGGTGTGGGACCCTCCGAGCTAGGCACGGGATATAATCTCCTAGTGTGCTGTTTGCTAAGATCCTTGATAAAGTGCAGTATTAGGGTGGGAGTGACCCGATTTTCCAGGTGCTGTGTGTCATGGTTACCCTTGGCTAGGAAAGGGAATTCCCTTCCCCCTTGCACTTCCCGGGTGAGGCGATGCCTAGCCCTGCTTTGGCTCTCACTCGGTGGGCCACACCCACTGTCCTGCACCCACTGTCCAACATGCCCCAGTGAGATGAACCCAGTACCTCAGTTGGAAATGCAGAAAGCACCTATCTTCTGTGTCGCTCACACTGGGAGCTGGAGGCTGGAGCTGTTCCTATTTGGCCATCTTGGAACTGCAGAAGCTCGTGTAACTTTTCATTTAACAATTTTTTTAAAAAAGAAGAAGAAAGCTCCTCAGCATTTCTATACTGTCATTGGTCTTTGGAACTTCTGGTCTCGACAAAACTAGGGGTATGAACCCAAGCCCAAAGGAGAGGCAGGGAACAGAAACAACCAGATTTGGGGATTGATGACATGGCTGGGGACAGGGGTGGAAGTGGTGACAGCCCAGGAGAGGGTCAGCAGGTCAGGACCTGACCAGGGTCTAGACTGGCAGGAGCTGGTGTCCAGGAGGCCTGGGTTGCTTGCTGGGATACATGCAGATCCCCAGGCAGGGGTAGTTTTCTCTGCACGGACCCCCCGATTGCTGGTAGGTCAATGTTGTGGGATACCCTGACACGAGTGAGGTTAGAATGTTATAGGTGAGTCAAGCATCTGCAGGAAAGGCAGGACTTCCACCAACAATTGCAGGTTGCTTGGTGTCAGCAGCTATAGCTCAGGCCAGCACAGGACTCTTGGCCAGCCCTTCTCCCAGAGAAGCCAAGAGGATGGTGGCATAGGCCAGTGGGTGAGCCTAACCTTGCCAGTCCACCTCTTAGCCAGTCCCATGGGGAGGGTTGCATTTTATAAAGATCAGCAGGTATCCCTAGTTGGATCCTCACTTTGACCAAGGTCTAACAGGAATGTGAGGCGTAAGTTACCCCGTGGAATTCTCCTCAGCCTAAGGTCTATATTGCAACCAGCCTGAGCAAACTAGGAAACGTGGCCAGTGTTTTTTAGCTGGCCACACTGTCACCTGGTCTTAGATTTCGAAATCCAGAATTGTCAGAATGGAAGTGACCTTGAGGTCATTCAGCCCAATTTCATGTTACAGAAGGGAAAACTGAGGCCCAGAGAGGGAAAGTGCCTTGCCTAGGGTCACACAGTAGACCTGTGTGTTCCAGGGCTTCCTGCCACAGGTTACTGGACCCATGGCAGCTAAGGTGACTCTAGGCCTCCTGATCGGCCCTTGCTGGAAGAAGCCCACAGGCCGACCCCCAGAGAAAGGTGGAAAAAGCAAGCCAGGGAGGCAGCCCGCCTGTGGTGAGGAGACCCAGGTGCTCAGCCCCCTGGCTCTCACCAGGTGTGCTACTCACTGTCCCACCTGCAGCCCAGACCTCTCTGCCCCCGTAGAGCTCCCAAGCAGGTCAAGCCAGCGTCAGGCAGTACCTGCTGTTCAGGAGGAGTTGACCCCAAAGAGCAGACTGAAGGACTCAGAAACGTCTTTAGTTTGGCTTGAAGACTTCCCAGTCCTCTCTTGTTGGGTCAGTCATGCCTCTTCTCAGGGCATCAGTGTCTCCCAGAATCAAATGGCAGTAAGAGGGATGCAAGTGTTATGAGCTTAAGGACAGGAGTGTGCTCATATGACTCCTCTATTTGGCAGTAATTGAGGCTAGAATTCAGGACACTGACAAGACAGAGCTGCTCTGCCATGGTCCTCACTGATTGGTCATCTCATGAAAATCCAGTGACCAAGAAGTACATTGGAGGCTGCAAAGTCTCAGTCTCAGTAGGAGAACCATCTAGTCTGGCTTTCATGGAGTCAGGAAGATGGATCTGGTGGCCTGGAAAGCTGTGTGCCAAGATTGTGGTGATAATCATCTATGATTATCAGTTCTAGCTTGTGCCCTGGGTTGGTAGGAAGCATTCAGTCTGAAAAGTGTCCCATAAAGTCAGATCCATCAGACCTGTCACCACCTGATCGCCTGCCTGTGTTCTTATCCCCACTGCTAGGACCACATGTCTCCAGCATGCAGGCCAAGGCTCTGCCCAACTCAGGAACCAATGCTTCCCCTATTTGGGGTAACTCAGGTCTATCCTAATATCCGGGTGGGTCATTGTGACACTGGCTTCTTCGGGGGCCCTGCTTTGACCACTGAATTCAACCTTGGCTCTCATTTCTTGAGCACTAGCTGTGTGTCCGGGACTTTACATACATGATAACCCCAGTCAGTCTCATGACAGCCTGTCAGCCTAAAAGCAACAGAGCCAGGACTGGAATCTAGTCTAGAAATCTTTCCACACAGCCATGACAGCCTCTCCACGGAAATGCTTTCTCCAGTAGCAATGATGACTATTATTTATTTAATGCTTACTATATGTCAGGTGCCATGCCAACCGATTTATATGAGTCAACTCAATTTAAACCACACATGACACTTTTACTGTCCCCGTTTTAGAGATGGGGAGACTAAGGCTTAGAGGAGACCCCAGATTAGGGGACCATCAGTTAGGAGATGGAGGAGCCAGGGTTCAGCCATAGGCTGCCTGAGTCTCAAAGCTACCTTCGGAGTCACTGTGCTGTGTTGCTGCATGCATGGGTTTAGTGGCTGGATGCTTACCTCGCCACAGGTGCCTGTCTTGTGCTTTAGAACTAAACCCTGATCTTTGTTGCTACCTCTCCCTGTGTCCCCACTTACCTAGACCTGGGTTCTGCCAAACCCTTTCCAGCCTCCCAGACACCAACATCACACTCCAATCCCCTGGATGAGTTAGTGTATTTGTTCAACTACTCCAAAAGTGACCAAGTAACAAGCTCAAAGATGTATGTCTCTCTCAGGGGCTGGTGTCTTTGTCTCACCTTCTTGTCCCACTGTTCCTTGGGGTGATGTTCTTGTCCATGTGGTCACAGTTGGCTCAGCCCCACCACATCCATGTTCCTTCCTGACAAAATGGGGAGGTAGAGGACAAGCACTTTTCCTTCTGGCTATGGCCTAAAAGTTGCATACATCATAGGCCAGAACTAGCTGCAAGGGAGGCTGGGAAAGGCAGCCTCTAACTGGTGGCCATAGACCCAGCTTGGGGGCCTTTGATTACTACAAGAAAGAGAACTGGCTAATGGAAGAAATATTCAGTCTCTGCCACAATCCTTGTTTCCAACCAGAGCCCCACCTTGACCTTCGCCTCTCTCTTTGCCCAGACTTCCTTCTGTGACTCTCTGACCACCTCTCCCTGTTAGTCTCCAGACCCATATCCTTATATCTGGCTTGTTTTGCCACCACCTGAGCCCATAGCCACTTTTAGGTTTTTTGTTGTTGGTGGTGGTTTTTTTTTTCTTTTTTTTTTTTTTTGCAAGTGAAGAATTCTGCTCCAGCTTAAACACACACATGCATACATGCACACACAGAGAGTATTGTACACAGAGATTTTTAGAAGGGGCACTGGCTTCGTTGCTAGGTCATTAAATAAGAATATTTACTGAGTGCCTCCTCTTCAGCCTGTGGCCTTGTGCCCTGGGTTCCCAGGTATTTAAGTTAAAAGGAAAATTTTCTGGTATTTTTGACATCAGTGTGTTTTATTACTGTCAGTAAAATTTTTGACCAGATTTTGGCATGTTGGGATATGTGGGGGCGTGTGTGTGTAAATTACAAGCGAAGAGCTGTATGAAGCCCCACCAGCCTAGGGCCAGCTTAGCCTAACAGCTTACTGGATATCAGGCCCCTGCCCCCATCTTGCCCCAGCCTTATCTAACTTTGACTGGGGACCCCAGCTCCTCAGTCTAGAGCCCAAGGCAGATTCAAGCTGACCTCCTGCCAGGACCAGTGGAATTGTCCACCTTAGAGAGCCCATTTCCCACCCACCCTCTGGAAAGGTCCTCTGGGGTGTCCACCCTGGGCCATGGCCATGTTGTCCTGATGCCTTCGATACAGAAGGTGCTTTCCAGCTTGGTTTCAGAGCTTCAGGCCTCCCTGCCTTGGCCCCAGGCTCCTCCATCATTTCCCACTCCCCTGAGGCCTTTGTGGCTCCAGCCCCAGCAAGTCCCAATCTCCTTCCTATTGGGCTGCTCCCACAGTTAGACTGAAGGAAGCTTCTTGAAGCGGTAGCTAATTTGTCAGGTATGCTAACCAGTTGGCTGCTGAAGCTCGGGTTCCCCTCAGGGTTATAAGCTAGTCTCTGAGCCAGAGCTCTCGGTGGCTGACGATGGCCTCATGGCCCATTCTGTGACCATCAGTAGAGGCTGTCCGTCTTCTTCTGGTCTGGGGTTCAGGCATCTGTTGGCCCAGCTCCTGGGCCCATTTCTCTGGTGACATTTACAGGTGCTCTCACCAATTCCCTGGAGAAGTGGCTTTTTTCTTTATCACTTCAAGTTTGTATTAACATTTCACACATATCCTCAGAACCACAGAAGGTAGCAAAGTATGATTTTCTTAGTGTCTGTTGGTCACAGTCATTAGAATCGTCCTTCGGTTTATGCCATGCCACAGTTGGAATCCATTCCAAGGCAGAAGTCTCCTTAGGTCCTGCAGGTTCCCCTACATCTGGCCCTGTGGTTCTGGCTGCCCTTCTCCCCCTGCCCCTCCTATTAAGCACTTCAGACCTGTTGTGATGTGGTGGAGCAGGCTGGCAGAGAGCACTACCCCAGGAGTCCAAGCCCCAGTGTGGCTTGGGCTAGCCACTCTCCACCATGGCTCAGATGCCTGTGTGCGAAATGACAGGGTGGCCCCTCCGGTTCACAGGCCTCGCTGACTCTGTGCCCTGGCAGCCAATGGTGCTCCTGTGGCCTTTTTGCCCCCGACTCAGAAGTGTGGGTAGGACGCCTCTCCTTGGAGAAACACCATGTCAAGCCCACAGGTGCAGGCTGGACACTGACCCTGGGCAGGCAGTGCAGCCCTGTACTCACCTGATGATGCAACAGTCACCTGACTGTCTCCTTCATCTACCCTGCCCCTCCCACCTGACCCTGGGAATTGCACCAAACCCCAGCTGCTGGGCGCTCCCCCACCTGTGAAGGAGAGCCTTGTGGCTCAGTGAGGGGAGAACGCAGGACTAAACAATGTAGGGTCCTACCTGGCCAGCTGACCCCCACTCAGATTGATCATTTCACCACCCAGTCATGCTGCAGGGTCCCATCCATCCATCGGAAGAAGCAAAGCTTGCTGCTAGCTAGTGTTTCGGGGCTGCTCTCAGATCCTTGCATGAAAGGGTCAATAAGAATAGTAAGTATGGCCAACCCTTGATTATCCACACATAGCACCCAAAGGCCTCTCCATCACAGTGCAGCCAGGCTCAGGAGACCCAGCCCAGCCCAAAGAGCAGTTCTCTGTGCTGCAAACTGTGTCTACCATGTCTGATTTTTAGAAGGCTCAGCACTTCTGCCCACCTTAGCTTAGGTAAGCAAGACCTGGGGTAAGGCTGCCAGGATGAGTTCCCCCACCTTCGCTGGGCTCCCCATTTCTTCTGTCCAGCAGCTGCAGTGTGGTTAGGACATAGGTCGAAAGGGCAACTCTGTTGTTCAGATGCTAGACAACTCCTTACTCCCCCTTGCCGTGGATACTGCGATGTCCCCTGGGGCCATGCTGATGCTTCCACAGGACTAAGGGCCATAGACTGCAGTGCCCATCATGCCACAGAAGCCACAGAGAACTTCTATTAATTGAGGGGACAGCCCTGTCTAGGGGGTCAAGAGGCACAGGATGGTCCAGCCCTGCCACCATTCCCGTGTGCTTTTCAGGGAAAATCATATCACCTTTCTAGCCTTCAGTCTCCTCTGTCAAGTGAGAGGAATGGACTAGACAGCCAGTCTCTAAGAAATCTATCAGGAGATCATGGGGTAACTTTAGTCTCCATAGAAGAGATCAAAAGTTTGTACGAGACACCCAGAGACAGTTGGCACTTATGCCTAGTTTTGGCCATAAGGCAAATATTAATTGTAAGGATAACCATTTTGTCCTGGTTTGCCTGGGACTGTCCTTGTTTATTCCTGTTGTTTCTCCATGATTGTTAGTAGTTCCCATTTCATTCTCCAAGTGTCCCAGTTTGGATGGTATCTTATATGGCCACCCTGTTGACTGAGATGTAATCTAATGAAATGAGATTTCCCTGTCTTCTCCACACTCAGTCTGCTTTGGTACAAGTCACAGGAGGCCTTTGACTGCTCATAGGAGAATCTCTGCTGATACGTTGCCTTTCATTGACAAATATCAATCACTGTATTTACACCACATCCAATGACTAGAGGGATGTCATTAAATCAGTCACTGTATTCAATGACCAGAGGGGTGTCATTGAAGACATAAATGATCTCCTGCATCATATACTGCTCCTGACTGAAGTGCCACATGAAAAAGTTTTGCAAGAAACTTAGATGTTCCTTCCTCTCTGGCTATAAGACTCTATAATGGACCAAATCTCCCTTTTCTGCTTGGCTGCCAGGAAGCTCATATATAAATGTATAGCTGAATTATAGAAACACCGTAAGTCCTTATTATTGGTATAGCGGTATTCTTTTTATCCCACCAATCCTGACTTTCTGCCTTATTTCCATTTTCTTTGTTCTGATTTGTTATTCTTATTTATAATTATCTCATATTTATAGTTTATCATTCTTCTATAAATATGGTTTTGTAATAGTTACTTTGAATTCTTTGTAGCACCAAGTAGAAAAGGAACACAAAAGGAGTGAACTTAGAGGATATGCTTTTTAGCTAAAAGATCAAATCACCTGCTCCTCCAAAGCACGTCACAGTGTCTGAGGCCCTGCCCCTTAAGAGACAATTATTTGAGTCTTAAAGACTTGTTAATCTTCTGAGCACCTGCAAAAATGTAGTAAGTGGAATTTTCAAGTCTGTATCATCGCACAACTAGTGAAAAGAAGAGGGTGGGCATGAGGGGAGCCTGAGGGCAGCATGCCAGCAGTAGGGCATGCTTACAGGAGAAAAAGTAAGCGTAGAGATGCTCATCACTCACCCAGGTCTTCGCCAGGGGATGCCAGGGAGTGGACACCTGAGAAGGGGTTGAGGAACCAACTCTGGCCATGGGAGGCCTGGGTCCAGGTGGCGACACTGCCTGTTAGCAACATGGGACCTTCAGTAAGCCACCTTCCTGATGTCCAAAGTCAGGTGGTTGGATGAGATGGAGTCCACAGTGACTCCAGCCTTGGGATTCCAACCCTGCTCCTGGGGAGGAGGGTCCTGAGGATGCACCTGAGCCCAGGAAGCTGAGCCTGCCCAGCTGGCAGCTGGCCCTAGGAGGAGACACACACTTGGGGCTCCACACAGACCAACTTTTCTCCTCCACTCGAGGGCAAGGATCCCCATACTTTCATGGCATCCCTGGGGCACTGACTGGACAAAGAAAGGCTGCAAAGCCAGAGGAACCTTCCAGAATGATCTTCCTGGCAATTGCTTAGATCAAACAAATGGTCACAGCTGTGTCAGATTGTAAGTTCTCACAGACTGTGGCAGTAGGTTGTGGTTTTGCCTTGAAACACGGGCTGGGGTGCGGGTTAGCAAGAGGGTAAAAAGCAGTGAATGATGTCCCTCGTGGACACTTTCAGAACCCAGGGCCAGAGAGGATACTAACCTGAGAATAATCTACTCCTTGGAAAACTCACCCCTGAATAATCCACTGGCACTTCCCTCCTGCACCATCTGCGGCCCCATCCAGAGTTCACCCCGCAGCGCCTGCGTCTCCGATCTCATTGGGCCCACTTCAGCTCCAAGGCACGGTCGAGGCAGGATTTGTTATCTGTTTTATCGATTAGGCAACTGAGGCTTAGAGAGCTTAGACCCACTCGGAATGGATCACAAAGCACAGATGAGAGCCCAGGCCTCCTGTCCCTAACTGCCCTGCAGTTCCCAGAACCCACTTTGTTTTCTGCTGTCAGCTTCCCACATGGCCAGTCCTCAGAAACACACTGGCATTCAGGTCACCCAACACTGACGTGGGAGCGGGTGAGGAAAGAATTGCAGGGCTTGGGTATGCGGAGCCAGAGCCTGTGGTTCTGGTTGAGTTTCCCTGGTTAACCTTTGAGGGGTCTCAGCCAAGTGTGGCACCGAGTCTGGGCTGCCCAGGCTGTGCATGAGTCCCAGTAACTCTGTCTTCTCTTTTGTGTGTGTGTGTACTTCTATCACACAGAAGAAGAGCGTGATTTCTCCTCCGAGGCCGTTGATCTCCAACCCAGAACTAAAGGGGAGAAGAACCACCCCCAGCATCCAGCGTGGCATCTCTTGTGCCAGGACCAGGGATGACTGGGCCATGGACGCAGATGTCTCCAACCTTCAACTGTTCGCATAGCACACGGGGGACTCGTGGGGGCCACCTGCCACTGCCAGCTGAAACAATACAATGGCAATACTGACATCCTTCATGACGTTTTCCCGACAGACATTCAGGCAGAAAGTGCTGGTGCGTTTTCTGTCTGCAAAGTAGAGGGCCATGCCTCACCAATAGAATAGCTTGGGCCCTGATGACCTGCTCCGAATCCACTCACAGCCAGTGACACTTGCAAAAAACTCCCAAAGCCGTCTTGGGTTTGGCTTCTGCAGCTCTTGACCAATGTGGCCAAAGCTGGACACCTCCTTGGGACACTGGGATTATTCATAAATGCAGCCTGCCCTGACTCTCCCTGAGTAGCATCTGAAGTCTTTGTGAAGGTCATGGATCCTGAACAAAGTGTCAAGGGCACCAAGAAGGCTGAGGGAAGTCCCCGGAAGCGGCTGACCAAAGGAGAGGCCATTCAGACCAGTGTTTCTTCCAGTGTCCCGTACCCAGGCAGCGGCACAGCTGCCACCCAAGAGAGCCCCGCCCAAGAGCTCCTAGCCCCGCAGCCCTTCCCGGGCCCCTCATCAGTTCTTAGGGAAGGCTCTCAGGAGAAAACAGGCCAGCAGCAGAAGCCCCCAAAAAGGCCCCCCATCGAAGCATCCGTTCACATCTCACAGCTTCCGCAGCACCCTCTGACACCAGCATTCATGTCTCCCGGCAAACCTGAGCATCTCCTGGAGGGGTCCACATGGCAACTGGTCGACCCCATGAGACCTGGACCCTCTGGCTCCTTCGTGGCCCCTGGGCTCCATCCTCAGAGCCAGCTCCTTCCTTCCCACGCTTCCATCATTCCTCCCGAGGACCTTCCTGGCGTCCCCAAAGTCTTTGTGCCTCGTCCTTCCCAGGTCTCCTTGAAGCCCACAGAAGAGGCACACAAGAAGGAGAGGAAGCCCCAGAAGCCGGGCAAGTACATCTGCCAGTACTGCAGCCGGCCCTGTGCCAAGCCCAGCGTGCTCCAGAAGCACATTCGCTCACACACGGGTGAGAGGCCCTACCCCTGCGGCCCCTGTGGCTTCTCCTTCAAGACCAAGAGTAATCTCTACAAGCACAGGAAGTCTCATGCCCACCGCATCAAAGCAGGCCTGGCCTCAGGCATGGGTAGTGAGATGTACCCACATGGGCTGGAGATGGAGCGAATCCCTGGGGAAGAGTTTGAGGAGCCCACCGAGGGAGAAAGTACAGATTCTGAAGAGGAGACTAGTGCCACCTCTGGTCACCCTACAGAGCTCTCCCCAAGATCCAAGCAGCCCCTTCTCTCCAGTGGGCTGTTCAGCTCTGGGAGCCACAGTTCCAGCCATGAACGCTGTTCCCTGTCCCAGTCCAGCACCACCCAGTCACTCGAAGACCCCCCTCCATTTGTGGAACCCTCATCTGAGCACCCCCTGAGCCATAAACCCGAAGACACCCACACGATTAAGCAGAAGCTGGCCCTCCGCTTAAGCGAGAGGAAGAAGGTGATTGATGAGCAGGCATTTCTGAGCCCAGGCAGCAAAGGGAGTACTGAGTCTGGGTATTTCTCCCGCTCTGAGAGTGCAGAGCAGCAGGTCAGCCCCCCAAACACCAACGCCAAGTCCTATGCTGAGATCATCTTTGGCAAGTGTGGGCGAATAGGACAGCGGACCGCCATGCTGACAGCCACCTCCACCCAGCCCCTCCTGCCCCTGTCCACCGAAGACAAGCCCAGCCTGGTGCCTTTGTCTGTACCCCGGACGCAGGTGATTGAGCACATCACGAAGCTCATCACCATCAACGAGGCCGTGGTGGACACCAGCGAGATCGACAGCGTGAAGCCACGGCGGAGCTCGCTGTCCAGGCGCAGCAGCATGGAGTCCCCGAAATCCAGCCTCTACCGGGAGCCCCTGTCATCCCACAGCGAGAAAACCAAGCCCGAACAATCACTGCTGAGCCTCCAGCACCCGCCCAGTACCGCCCCCCCTGTGCCTCTCCTGAGAAGCCACTCAATGCCTTCTGCCGCCTGCACTATCAGCACCCCCCACCACCCCTTCCGAGGTAGCTACTCCTTCGATGACCATATCACCGACTCCGAAGCCCTGAGCCGCAGCAGTCACGTGTTTACCTCCCACCCCCGGATGCTGAAGCGCCAGCCGGCAATCGAATTACCTTTGGGAGGGGAGTACAGTTCCGAGGAGCCTGGACCAAGCAGCAAAGACACAGCCTCCAAGCCCTCAGATGAACTGGAACCCAAGGAAAGCGAACTTACCAAAAAGACCAAGAAGGGTTTGAAAACAAAAGGGGTGATCTACGAATGTAACATATGTGGTGCTCGGTACAAGAAAAGGGATAACTACGAAGCCCACAAAAAATACTACTGCTCAGAGCTTCAGATCGCAAAGCCCATCTCTGCAGGCACCCACACATCTCCAGAAGCCGAAAAGAGTCAGACTGAGCATGAGCCGTGGTCCCAAATGATGCATTACAAACTGGGGACCACCCTGGAACTCACTCCACTAAGGAAGAGGAGGAAAGAGAAGAGCCTTGGGGACGAGGAAGAACCACCCACCTTTGAGTCCACAAAAAGTCAGTTTGGCAGCCCCGGGCCATCCGATGCTGCTCGGAACCTTCCCCTGGAGTCCACCAAGTCACCAGCAGAACCGAGTAAATCAGTGCCCTCCTTGGAGGGACCCACGGGCTTCCAGCCAAGGACTCCCAAGCCAGGGTCCAGTTCAGAATCAGGGAAGGAGAGGAGAACAACGTCCAAAGAAATTTCTGTCATCCAGCACACCAGCTCCTTTGAGAAATCTGACTCTCTCGAGCAGCCGAGTGGCTTGGAAGGGGAAGACAAACCTCTGACCCAGTTCCCATCGCCCCCACCTGCCCCACACGGACGCTCGGCTCACTCCCTGCAGCCCAAGTTGGTCCGCCAGCCCAACATTCAGGTTCCTGAGATCCTGGTAACCGAGGAGCCTGACCGGCCGGACACAGAGCCAGAGCCGCCCCCTAAGGAACCTGAGAAGACTGAGGAGTTCCAGTGGCCCCAGCGCAGCCAGACACTTGCCCAGCTCCCGGCCGAGAAGCTGCCACCCAAAAAAAAGAGGCTGCGCCTGGCAGAGATGGCCCAATCATCAGGGGAGTCCAGCTTTGAGTCCTCTGTGCCTCTGTCTCGCAGCCCGAGCCAGGAAAGCAGTATCTCTCTGAGTGGGTCCAGCCGCTCAGCCTCATTTGAGAGGGATGACCATGGGAAAGCCGAGGCCCCCGGTCCCTCATCTGACACACGCCCCAAACTCCCGGGCACCCACATGTTGACTGTCCCCAGCCACCACCCGCATGCCCGAGAGATGCGGAGGTCAGCCTCAGAGCAAAGCCCCAACGTTTCCCATTCTGCCCACATGACCGAGACACGCAGCAAATCCTTTGACTATGGCAGCTTGTCCTTGACAGGCCCTTCTGCTCCAGCCCCAGTGGCTCCACCAGCGCGGGTGGCCCCGCCAGAGAGAAGAAAATGCTTCTTGGTGAGACAGGCCTCTCTGAGCAGGCCTCCAGAATCTGAGTTGGAGGCTGCCCCCAAGGGAAGACAGGAGAGTGAAGAACCACAGCCCTCATCCAGTAAACCCTCCACCAAAAGCTCATTGTCCCAGATTTCCTCCACGGCCACCTCACATGGTGGGCCCTTGGGAGGCAAGGGCCCAGGGCAGGACAGGCCCCCATTGGGGCCCACTGTGCCCTACACAGAAGCACTGCAGGTGTTCCACCACCCTGTTGCCCAGACACCCCTGCATGAGAAGCCGTACCTGCCCCCACCTGTCTCCCTTTTCTCCTTCCAGCACCTCGTGCAACATGAGCCAGGACAGTCTCCAGAATTCTTCTCCACCCAGGCCATGTCCGGCCTCCTGTCCTCACCATACTCCATGCCTCCACTTCCTCCCTCCTTATTTCAAGCCCCACCGCTTCCTCTCCAGCCTACTGTTCTGCACCCAGGCCAACTCCATCTCCCCCAGCTCATGCCTCACCCAGCCAACATCCCCTTCCGACAGCCTCCTTCCTTCCTCCCCATGCCATACCCAGCCTCCTCAGCACTCTCTTCTGGGTTTTTCCTGCCTCTGCAATCCCAGTTTGCGCTTCAGCTCCCTGGTGATGTGGAAAGCCATCTGCCCCAGATCAAAACCAGCCTGGCCCCACTGGCAACAGGAAGTGCTGGCCTCTCCCCAAGCACAGAGTACAGCAGTGACATCCGGCTACCCCCTGTGGCTCCCCCAGCCAGCTCCTCAGCACCTACATCAGCTCCTCCACTGGCCCTGCCCGCCTGTCCAGACACCATGGTGTCCCTGGTTGTGCCTGTCCGTGTTCAGACCAATATGCCATCCTATGGGAGTGCAATGTACACCACCCTTTCCCAGATCTTGGTCACCCAGTCCCAAGGCAGCTCAGCAACTGTGGCACTTTCCAAGTTTGAGGAACCCCCATCAAAAGGGATGACTGTGTGTGGTGCAGATGTGCATGAGGTTGGGCCCGGCCCTTCTGGGTTAAGTGAAGAGCAAGGCAGAGCTTTCCCAACTCCATACCTGAGAGTGCCTGTGACATTACCTGAAAGAAAAGGCACTTCCCTGTCATCAGAGAGTGTCTTGAGCCTGGAGGGGAGTTCATCAACAGCAGGGGGAAGCAAACGTGTCCTTTCACCAGCTGGCAGCCTTGAACTTACCATGGAAACCCAGCAGCAAAAAAGAGTGAAGGAGGAGGAGGCTTCCAAGGCAGATGAAAAACTTGAGCTGGTAAAACCGTGCAGTGTGGTACTTACCAGCACCGAGGATGGGAAAAGGCCAGAGAAATCCCACTTAGGCAACCAGGGCCAGGGCAGGAGGGAGCTAGAAATGCTGTCCAGCCTGTCCTCAGATCCATCTGACACAAAGGAAATTCCTCCCCTCCCTCACCCCGCATTGCCCCATGGGACAGCCCCAGGCTCAGAAGCTTTGAAGGAATATCCCCAGCCATCTGGCAAACCTCACCAAAGAGGGTTGCCCCCACTGAGTGTGAAGAAAGATTCCAAGGAACAACCTGATCTCCCCTCCTTGGCACCTCCCAGCTCTCTGCCTCTGTCAGAAACGTCCTCCAGACCAGCCAAGTCACAAGAAGGTACGGACTCAAAGAAGGTACTGCAGTTCCCCAGCCTCCACACAACCACTAATGTCAGTTGGTGCTATTTAAACTACATTAAGCCAAATCACATCCAGCATGCAGATAGGAGGTCCTCTGTTTACGCTGGTTGGTGCATAAGTTTGTACAACCCCAACCTTCCGGGGGTTTCCACTAAAGCTGCTTTGTCCCTCCTGAGGTCTAAGCAGAAAGTGAGCAAAGAGACATACACCATGGCCACAGCTCCGCATCCTGAGGCAGGAAGGCTTGTGCCATCCAGCTCCCGCAAGCCCCGCATGACAGAGGTAAGTTCAACCTTGTTTTTCTTCTCGTCACTGATTTGCAAAAGCCCTTGGTGAGCTTTTAAAGCCACAGTATCCTCAGGTTCAAGTTGCAGAACTAGAGCCAGATGAGTGTCAGATTGCCTCTCTGAAAGCTGAGGCTGGTCACCTTACAAGGAAACATGTTTATTGAGTTTCTTTGTCAGTGTATCCCTCGTATCGTTGGAATGGATACACTTTCAACAAAGTTAGCCATAAAGTGATCCTGCTCTCCCATGAACTTCTGTTGTAAAATCAAAGATATAGGCTCAGTAAGAAAACAAGAAATTTACCAAAAGACTGAGTTGGAAAACTTGGCTGACAGGAATGCCTGTAGCAATTTTAGAACTTTATACCTCTCCTTCATTGTATGGATATCCCTTGTCTTGTTAGTCTTTTCCTGCTTTTCTTAATTCTTACATCTGCTGTTTCCATTCTCTAGTACCACTTTAAATCTTCCCATTTCCAAGATTCTATAATTTGGCACAAACAACTCCTGAAATATTCCTTCTTCCTTTTCTGGGAGTAAGACAGCAAATGGAGCTGAGATGCAGTATCCCTCCTTACCAGTGGATGGCAATGCCACTCACAGTTTGACCTATCTGTGCTATGTAGTCAAGAAACGCTAATATTTACTCTTTCATTGCCTTTGATCTGAGGCTACATCAGGAGCTATAAAATGAACTAGTCCCCTGAAAGCTCAGCAAGTTTGAAATTCAGTAATTTCAAACTTCAGACAAAAACCACCACCATACCCTGACAAGGCCAGCCTAGGGATTTGGATTATGTTGACTTGGCATTTGTGGAATAACAGCTGATCTTGTTTATTGAGCAGCCTCATGGTGCCAGGCACTGTGCTGGGCCCTTGAATCTAGTCACTGTTCACCTCCACCTCTGAAGTAACATAACCATCTCCCTTCTATAGCTTAGGGAACTGAGGGTCAGAGTCTGAGAAAGGTCAAGGTCATCTGGCAAATGTTGGACAAACCCAGAATTTGAACCCAGACCTATCTGACTCCAAAGAGTCTATTTTTCTTCTTTTAATTATTTGAGGAGAGAAAAATCTTAAAAGATGACTGCAAATTAAAAAATATTCATTAGTGTGTCTTCAGACCAGAAGCTCTGACCAAATTAGGTCTAAATTCGCAAAGCTAAATTCATATTGTAGATAAGTGAGCAAAACTGTGTTCTATAATTTCCCATGCTCTCATATCTTCCTCTTTTGTCATTGAGCGAACTTTGCGCATTGAATTTGTCCTTAGCTTGACTGGATGTTCTTCACAGAACTGTTTTCTAAATTTATTCCCTAGATGTCTTTGTCAGTCTACATAGATCCCTAACCAAGATTTCCACTTTTGCATTAATGTCATGCTAATTTGCTCTTCAGCATCTCTTACTAGCTGTGGCCACTCCCAAGATGCTGTTATAATTATTCATACTGCTAGCTTTTTGGGTACCTATTATGTACCAAGTACTATGCTAATTGCTACTTTTCTCCTTACAACCAACTTGAAAGTTAGGGTGCAATATCACCATTTCATAGATGAAGAGACCAAAACACAGAGAGGTTAAGTAACTTTCACAAGGCCACACAGTAAATGGCAGAGCCTAGATCAAAACTAGATTTTACTCCAGTGCCCTTTTGAATTATCTAAGCTGCCTCTAGTTTTTAATGACTGAAAATGTTACAGGCCATTTAAGAGAAAGAAAGTGTTAATTTGGATTTGGCAATTATTTATTTATAATTGGATTTGGCAAGTATTTATTTATAATGCTCCTAAAACCTGTGAACTTTTTCTTGGAATATTCTGTTTGGTTCACTGGCATGTTTCCTGCCAGAATTGCCCCAATCTGGTACATTAGTATAACCGCATGGTCTATGGCTTAAGGCCTTTATACAACTACACCTCTCTCTGGTCTCTGCTTGCATATCTCCAGCGAGAGGAACTCACCATCTCATGATACATTCCAATCCATCTTTGGACAGTGCTCTAAGAAGGCTCTTTATTGTACTGAGCTGACATTTGTCAGCTTGTGGCTTCCATTCTCTGTTAGTAGTTCTGAAAAGGTCCTTAGGTCTATCTTAGCATTTTGAAGCTCTTCCAAACCATCTTTGTGCAGGTCTAGGACACCCTATGATGTTTTTGTTTGGTCATAGATATTTTCTTCCATGTATAAACCCTGGAGAAACCCCAGCTTGTTAAGAGTCCACTTTGTAGCCACATTCTTTCCTTTTTCCTCCTTGGTAATCATTTTGACAACAACACAGCACTGTCACAAAGTTATTAAGAACAAGGATTCAGGTGCCAACTTGCCCAGGTTTGAATCCCACTACCTTACCTACTAGCTATGGGACCTTGGGCCAATAACTTAAACTCTCTGAGCCTTGGTTTCATCCTCTGTAAAATAGGGATAATAATAACACTTAGCTCATAGGACTGTGGAGATAATTAAATGAGTTAAGACATGCAGAGTGTGCTTAGAACAGTGCATGCCACATTGGCACTCAGTAAGTATTTTTAGCTATACTTATTCATATGGTTGTCATCAAAAGCTAAAATGGATCCCTGGTCCCTGCTCGATTCCAACACTGTGTTTCCTGGGAGAGTGGTACACTGCCACCCAAACCAGCCTCCTCCAGTGTGGCCCAGATATCACGGCAGGCTGTGAGGGAGAAGCAGTCCGTTTGCCTGTGGGAGGCACCTTGGTCATTCCATGGACAGTCTAGATCACAGGCCGGGGTGGAATGGAAGTGGTAGGCTCTGGAAACCCAAGGGTATTGCAGAAAACTAGCTGCCTTCTGCCAAAGCAGCAGTCCAGATTCTTGCTCGGTTTCCACTCCCCTCCTCCAAGTCTGAAGAGATTATTTGGTGGTCACTGAGTCATAGAAGTTGGCCCTGGAATGGATCTTCAAGATGGTCTAAATCCCCTCAGACTCTGAGGCCCAGAGAGGTGAAGTCATCCACCAAACAGCAGCTCAGTGTGCCATGGCCTATCTGGCGCTGGAACTCAGATTCCCCGATTCCCAGGCAGGCACCTTTCTGTCTAGCCCCATGCTGTCCTTGTGGGGGCAGGTGTGGTGGCTGGCACAGGGAACTGCCGTTCTTAGATTGCCTCAGCATCAGGAAATGTGGTTGCTTCATTCACTGGCTGGAAACAGCATGGTTTTTCATGACCTTAATGACAGTGGCGTGAAGTAGGAGGAAATTCTCACTTCCAGCCCCCGCCCTAGGCACAGCATTTCTGCTCCCTAGGCAAGAGTGCACCCACCCTTGACAACACTGCAGCATTTAGAGGACATGTTCTTGGAATAGTGGAAGATGTCCAGGAAGCACAAGGCCAATGCCAGCCCTCCCCTTAAGCCAGCTCTCATCATTGACGCATGGCTCTGTAAAGTGTGTGGGTCCTGCAGGACTAACAGCCCAGAGCTTGCACAGCCTCTCTGTGCCTGTCTCTGTGGTGGAGTTGGGGACGTGCTGCTGGTCAGGGTCCTCAGCCCAGCTCCTGGCCTTTGGTACTAGCACAGGAGGGCCAAGGTCCTGGAAGCAAGAGACCTGTGCTGCACTCCCAGCTCTGCCCTCAACTCACTGGGTAACCTTAGCTTTCTGATCTATAAACAAGAACTGGGCCAGTTTATCTCCAAGGCAGAGTGGAGCCTTTGTTCACGTGTTCAACATTATTTAAGCATCTTCTCTGAGATAGGCCCTGTGTGGGGTTCTGGGGTGCCCAAGGAGACCAAGATTAGGACCTGTCACCAGGAGTTCCCAGACTAGTGTGAAAGACAGATAACAAACACAGGTCTTATGGGAGGTTAACCTGAAAGAGACAGGGTTCCAGCTGTAACACCAACTAATGGCATGGCCTTGGATAAGGGACTTCTCTCTGGGGATCAGTTTCCTTAGTTCTGTAAAGTGGGGCGAATAGCACCTCTTCATGGAGGAGTGTGAAGATTACATATGTGTACTTGTGCAGTGCCATATAAGGCACGATGATTAGCATTGCATTCGTGGCTGAGGATGCACTTTTAACCAGCAATGATTTTGTCATTCCTGCGGTGGGCCAGGTTCACCTCCCTTCGCTGGTTTCCCCGGAAGGCCAGAAAGATCTAGCTAGAGTGGAGAAGGAAGAAGAGAGGAGAGGGGAGCCGGAGGAGGATGCTCCTGCCTCCCAGAGAGGGGAGCCGGCGAGGATCAAAATCTTCGAAGGAGGGTAAGACTCATGTTTGGTTTTCATCGTCTGCTTCCCGTGGAATAAGAGCTGGTGCCCGTCGGTGTTCACGGGCAGCAGTGGCTCAGTTGACAAGGGCTCTGCCCACACGTGCCCTGTGGTCCCAGCGATGCCTTTCAGCAGACATCACCTTCCTGGGACTCTCAGGCCCCTCTGTTTAAGAATACCATGGGGTTTCTTGGTGGGGATGGGCAATGCTGGGTATTTGTTGAGGAACTGGAGGGGTCTGGGTCTTTCTCCAGCCCTTCATTTTCTCAGATCCTGGCCAGGTTTCTAGTCCCTGCATTGGGTTGCCATCCCAGTATCCCAGCAAATGTCCAGACTCCTGTCTGTCTTGACATGTATTCTCCAAAAATCACCTCTGTACTGCCCAATGGCCATCTTGGCATGTCTGGTTTCCCACGGGGCACTCGGGCTCAGCCGACTAGGCTATTTGCAGGGCTGATTGCACACTGTATGCACCTGGTGTTTCCACTGGTCCCCATCCTGACTGGCTGGGGCCCAGGACTCATCGGTTGGTGAATATTTTGAATATCATTCCTAGTTATGCACCTTTGATGCTTAACTTTGGGAAACCAATGGTCTAAACGTTTCAGAGCTCACAGCTTCGGGGACTGTCTGGGCTCTGGAAGGGTGCCTTGTTTCAGACGTGCTTTGTGGAAGTTTTGTGCCGCTGTGTTTTGTGTGGCCACATGTTTGCTTCCTGGGATTTGGGTGTCTGTGAGCAGGTCCTGTGGCGTCTGTCTCAGGGTCCTGTGTCTGTGTCCCTGGTGTGATCAGGGTGGCCTGGTCCTGCACAGCCCTGAAGGACAACAACATAGAGGAAGATGTGCTTCCTGTGGAGGACAGTCCCCATGAGCCGGGGCCAACACGGCTGTCACTGGGGGCCTCTGATCCTCTAGCACCTGCAAGCGCCTAACTCACAGGGTCAGCATGGGAGGCACAGGAGTCCTCCGTAAGGTTGGGGGACAACAGAGACTGCCATCATCCCCAGCGCCACCAGTTGGCAGTTGGCATCTTCTGGTGGCACTGACCAGTAGGGGCTCTCAGGAGGAAGGGTGCTTGGAAATGTGGAGAGCAGGGTGGTCAGTGATGGGAAGGGGGCCAGGGGTAGCAAAAGACCCTGAAACCTACTGCCTAAAATACCAATAGCAACTACATTGAAAAAAAACTGGACCAAAGGTCTTCAACAATGCCAACCCTCTTTCCGTTTGGGGATGGACGCAGTTCCTCCTGCTGTTTGGTTAGAGCGCCCTCGTGTGTCTCTGTGTTCTCATGCCACTGGGTCCCTTAGAGGCCACACAGAGGCAGGATTGATGAAGCGCCTGCTCCCAGGGACTGGCCCTCTTCCTTCTTGCTTTAGAGGCTCTCTGTGGGCTCTGAGGACTGCTGAGTGTTTCGTGGTGTCCCGGGAGCTTGCCCCAGCAGCGTTCTGTATGCGCCTGAGGAGGTTCGCATCTTCCCTGAGAGGCAGGTGCTCTGAGACCTCGGGAAGCCTGAGACTCCAGAAAGGCAGCTGGCAGGAGCCACTCCCCTCCCAGCTTCCTGCTGGATGTCTCTGCCTACAGGGTCTGCATTGGCTGAAGGAGGGGAAAGATCACCCACGAGTCCCCTTCTCCTCTTCCTCCAGCCGGCATGGGTCCTGCTCCCTCTCCACCTCCTTCCAGGTCTTCACTCAGTCCCATCTGCTCTGCTTCAGAATCCTCCTCTTGGTTGAGTTCTGTCATCTCTGCCCCACTTACCTCTGTTCTGCCTGAGACTAGCCCCCCAGTTCTCCAGCCCTCAGTTTCCTTATTTGTAAAAGGGGGAGAATAACGTTTGTAAAAGGGGGAAAATAACATGTGGGATTTTCAGAGGACCCTGTGAGACCCTATGTAAAGTCTATAGTTCATAGCTGCTCAAAAAATGGACATTGGTGCATTTTACCACTAGTATATCCATTTCATCAATCTCCCTCCAGGACAGTCCCACTCTATTCTGCCAGCTATGGAAGGTATCCTCTCCCTTTCAACTTGTCACATGCAATTTGAGCACATACGGAATTGATTATAGTGTCAGATCCTTTCCTCCCCCAGCCTGGCTGTCTCAAGCTGGGACCGTGCCTCCCACCCTCACTTCTGGTGATTCTTCTACATTCATGGTTCTCTTAGGGCTGGCGTCACCCACCAGAGTGTTTGGAAATGGTGAAGGAGAAGGGAGGGCATTTTGGTTGCTACATAACCTAGGACACCTCCGGCATTTCAGGGATGGGGCCGGAGATGCTGACCTTCCAGTCCACCAACCTTACAACCTCTTGTTCCCCCAAATTGCGAAGGGTGCCCCCACCCAGAATCACTGGGCACACTTCTCTGCAGTCCCACAGTTTTGCCTTAGACTCAGTTCTTCCTTTTATTTCTTTCTTTCTTTTTTAATACAAAGAACACATGTATTTCACTCCTGTACACATTTGAGAAGGGTCTCCCATGGAGCTCTGTTCCTAAGATCCAGGCCAGTAGAGGCTGAGAGAGGAAGAAGAAAAAAATGGTTCCACCCAGAAGCTTCTGCTCACATTTAAATGGCCAGAGCAAGTCATATGGCCTCACCTAATTCCGTGGGAGTAGAGAAGTGCATTCCTACTGTGTGCTTGGGAGAACCTGAAATATTTGGTAGATATCATGCTCGTGACTACTCAAGTTGGTTTAACATATATCTGTAGCTTGTTATGTTTACTCAACAGTGTTTTTGACATGCCTCCATGTTGATACATGTAGGCCTAGTTCATGATGAATCAGTAAGCCAGACACAAAAGAGTAGATGCTGTATGAGTCCAACATACGTGAGTCTTTTTATCTCTAATTAAACTCGCCTTACTTTCTTTCTTGACCTCCATTTCAGCAACTGATCAATTTATTAATTCATCAAGGAGGAGGATCTGTTTAATCAGTGCCTTTTGGGTGCTCTGTGCCAGAAAATGCAGTGGCCCATGGGAGTTAAATGTCATCCTGCCCTCAAGGTGCTTGGGGACTACACCAAGGTGGCAACACAAGACCCAGTGCTAAGGTGGGGATGGCCAGGGCTATGAAGCTCACAGCAAGGGAAAGATGCCTGGCAGATGGAATAGCCAGAGAGGGCTCCCCAGAGGAGGTGGGGCCAGGCCCGGAAGGGCGGGTGAGACCCAGACAGGTGGAGAGGAAGGTTAAGCTGCCCAACAGTCCACCTGCTACAGGTGTGATGGCAGCTCCTGTACCTGATCAGTGAGACTCACTTCCTCTTGCCTTGAGCATTCTCCCTTGCTGGCATCACCCATCTCCTGGGCTTCCAGCCTCATCTTTGTGCCAACATTGCTACATCTGGGTCTCCAGCCAGGACCTCACCCCTGAACTGCAGACACTGGTTTTGGTGCCTCCTGGGCATTTTTGCCTGGGAAACACAACACCTCACACTTAGCGTGTGCAAACCAAGCCTTCCACTTCCCACCAACAGCATCTCCTTCCACATCCAGATCTCAGGTGATACACCCAGCCCTTCACATTCAGAACTTTAACATTGTCTTGGATGCCTTCTCCCCTTTTCCAATTAGTCCCCCAATCCTGGTGTCTGCGTGAAGTAGTCAGTGACTCAGTGTGGTCTCTTTATTCCCTCTGCCACTGCTCTGGCCACCCTATCTCTAGAGTTCCAATGTTGGTACCACTGAGCATCACTAAACATGGTTCTGCCTGTGTCATGCTTTTCTCCAAAGCCATCTGTGGCTGCCTCACCTACAGGATCCAGTTTAAACTCAGTCTGTGAGTGCTGGTCTCAGAATCTGACCTGCTCCTGTCGCCCTTCACCTTTTGCTGCCCGCTGGGCCCTGCCATTGCCAAATTCTACTCAGCCTTCAAAAGCCAGTACTCAGCCCTGTTACTCTAACAAGCCTCCCAAATCCCTCCACACTCTGTAGTTCTTTGTGTTACTTCTGTCATAACCCTGGTGCTAAGATCCATTTCTGTCTCCTCCCAAGTCCCTTCTTGGGTAATGATTTGCACACACAATGCATCAGTCTCTATTTATTGCACTAGTTTCCTGGCACATGGCCCCCTCTGCATTCCCCATCACTTCCACACCTGAACAAAGTCCACATTTCCCAGGCAGACCCTGGGAGTGCCCATCAGGGATGTGATGGCTCTCTCACCCCGCACCCGTGCATTTGCCTTGGTTGTTTAGAATGGCTTTTTGTTAAGCAGTGTTGTTTTCACACACACAAAGTTATATTGTTTCTTGAAAGTAATGACTATATTGTCTTAACTCAAGTTCACTTGTCGCAAGGAAAGCTGGGAATTCAGCCCAGCGGGCTTACATGGAAGAGGAAGAGACTGGAATTGATAGGAAGCACCTGGCTGACCAAGCCCAGTTGGGTGGTATGTTGTTGGGGCTTAGGTCCGAAGGGAATGATAAGTTCAGATGGTGAGATCCCAGGATTCCATGCCAGATCCTGCCTGCTGCAGGACTCAGCTGCTGCACCTCCTGTGGGAGGGCATTGGCTCCCATCCCACCTCACCTACCTCAGTACCTCACTCCAGCCATTGCCACTCTCCTAGGCCATTCAAGTTAGCATACCCAGACTTAAGGTTTCCACCTTAAAAACATTTTGACTGAAGGGCCATATTGCCAGATTTCTCTGTTTCCTTTAAAGAAAAACTCCGTAAGAAGTTGACCGTGTTCCTCACCTCTGTATCTTTCTTCCTGGCTTCTCTCAAATCTATTCAAGGTGGGCCTTTGGGCTCTTCACACCTCAGAAGCTGCTCTTATCCAAGTCAATGGTGACCCTCACCTTGCAGAAGTCAGTAGTCAGTTCTCACTTCTGTTCTTTCCTGAGCCATCAGCAGCATTTGACACAGTTAATCCTTCACTCATCCATGCAAGACTTTGTCCTCTTGGTTTCCTGGACACTGTCTGTTTAGTCTGTTTTCACACTGCTATAAAGAACTGCCCAAGGCTGGGAAATTTATAAAGAAAAGAGGTTTAATTGACTCATTCACATGACTGGGGAAACCTCAGGAAACTTACAATCATGGCGGAAGGTGAAGGGGAAGCAAGGCACCTTCTTCACAAAGCGGCAGGAAGGAAAAATGCATGCAGGAGGAACTACTGAATGCTTATAAAACCATCAGTCTCATGAGAACTCACGCACTGTCACCAGAATGGCATAGGGGAAACTGCCCCCATGATTCAATCACCTCCACCTGGTCTCTCCCTTGACACATGGGATTATGGGTAATGACAATTCAAATGAGATTTTGGGTGGGGACACAGGCAAACTATATCACTGTCTTTCTTGATCTTCCTCTTCCTTGACTGGTTGCACTTCCTCACCATCTTCAGTGAGTCCATGATCGCCTGATCGCTGAACCCCCATGTGGCCCAGCCCCAGGCTCCGTGCTCTTCCTCTAAACTCAGTCCCATGGTGATCGATACACCATCTATGGGTTGATGACACTCAGACGCTTATCTCCAAGGCCTTCTCCCCTGAACTCTGGGTCATACATCCAACTTCATATCTGGGAGGCAGTCCACCTGCACATCAGTGAACCCACCCTTTGTCCACAGCACAGTGCATACTGAAGAACTGTGACTCGGGCCTCTTTGACATTCCTTAAATAAATTATTTTAAAAGTTTATTTAATTCAGTATTATTCCAGTTGAAGGGGTTACATTTTTAATGAATGTACTTTTATATCTCATCTATTTCTATAGCTGAATTAATTTTTATCCAAGTCTTAAGAGTTCATGCAGTGTACGCACCACGTTTTTTTGACAGTGCATTTGTATGTTTTGAAGTGTGTGTGTGTGCCTGTGCATGCGCACACATGCCTGTGTGTTTCATGAAATAGTAGCTTGGAGAGAATAGCGTTAGTTTTTAAAAATCTAAAGATTATTTTCTTTTCTAATAATTTTTTACAAATCCATTTCTTCTTGGACTTTGAAACCCAGAAGTGTAGCATAATTTTCAACCTAAACGTCTGCTCTGTCTTGTCCCATTTTGCTGTGAACTCCAGATTTAGATTTATGTCTTTGGGAATATTTGTTACCTCTGTGTATTTATTGGGGAACAAATTGATTAAACTATGAATTAAGTAAATGGTAATAAGTTGGAAACTTTTGGATAGGTGTGTAAAAAATAAAGACAGTAAACTACTCTAAGAACCCAAACAGGAGCAAAACCACATACCACAGGAGGGTTGGTGGCATGGAGGTTGGGAAATATATAACATAGGCAGACAAACTGTGCCCATGACCCTCACTTGCTGCATATCTCTTTAAAGTCTTTTAAGTGGTCAAAGATCGGTGTATTGGTCAGTCTTGCATTGCTATAAAGAAATACTTAAGACTGGGTAATTTATAAAGAAAAGAGGTTTAATTGACTCCTGGTTCTGCAGGCTATACAGGAAGCATGATGCTGGCATCTGCTCGGCTTCTGGGGAGGCCTCAGGAAACTTTCAATCATGGCAGAAGGTGAAGGGAAAGCAGGTGCGTCTTACCTGGCGGGAGCAGGAGCAGGAGCAAGAACGGAAGGGAGGTGCCACACAATTTTTAAACAACCAGATCTCAGAACTCACTATGGTGATGACAGCATGGAGAAGGGATGGTGTCACCACCCCCCCAGGCCCCACCTCCATTACTGGGGATTACAATTTGATGTGAGAGTTAGGCAGGGACACAGATCCAAACCATATTCTGGGGAAAGTCATCTTCTGAAGGAGAGTGGCAAAGTCACTCATTCAGTTAAGCGAGATGGACATTCTGCACAGGCAGTTTCATTTTTCTAGATGCTTAGGCCCAAAGCCACTCTGTCTCACATCCTTAGCAAATCCTGGCAGCTTGGCCCTGAAACCGATTCTAGAATCTGCCCATTTTTCCCCACCTCTGGGTCAAGCCACTGGTAGCTAACATCTGGGTGATCACAATATCCTACAGTCTCCTGCTCCCACCTTCCCCAGTGTGGTCCGTTCTCAGCCCAGCAACAGTGATCCTGTTAAGGTCCCCACACCCTGCCACTCCTATGCCGTGTCCCCCAAAGCCCTCACAGGCCTGCATGTGCCGGCTCCAGCTCCTCCCTGACCTCTGCCTATGGCTCTCCCTCTGCTCCCTGGGCTTTGGCCAAACTCTGCTCTTTGTAAGACAAGCTTCTGCCCCAGGGCCTTTGCACTTGCTGTGCTCTCTGCCTGGAGCCCTTTTTCCAGAGACTCCCATGGCCCCCTCACTTCCCTCCATCACCCTTCAGTGAAGCCTTCCCACACTACCTACAATGAATTTGCACACTCCATGGCACTTCTTACCCCTTCCTTTCCTGCTTCATTTTTCTCCAGGTATTTACTAGCTTGCTTCTGTTTCCTCCACCAGACTGTAAGCTCTGTGAGAGGGCAGGAACTATGTTTTGTTCACTGCTGTGTCCCCAGTGCTGAGAATAGTGCCTGGCACATGGACAGTGCTGGGGAATATCTATTAAATGAAGGAATCTTCCTCCAACGTGCTCAAGATTGTCTGAGACCTTGGGTGAGAGGGCAGGTCCCTGAACTCTACAACTCTTAGAATCTGGGAGCAGAATTGAGACTCTGGGTCTCAGGAAGGATCAAGGACACAATCAAGGCCAAACCAGGCCGGTGAGAAGCCATCCATCAGCCTGAAGGCAGGCTTGGTCTGGGGAAGGTGAAGTCAGATGGCCTCTGTTATAGGGCAGGCTCTGGGGTTGGGAGCCAAGGACTCTTCCTTGCACACCATTCTGCTCTGCAGGTGTTCAAGGTAAAAATGAAATACATAATGCCAGAAAGGGCTGGCTCGTGGGCCACTGGCTCCCAGGCCAGGGCCTTCTCTGAGCAGAGCCTTTTGTGTTCTAGAAGCCGAGAGAATGGGTCCTGGGTTCTCAGCTCTGGATGAGGGGCTGCTCTTCTCCTGGGGTGGGTCTGGGCTATCAAGGCCCTGCCTTATTCCTGAAGCCCAGCACCTTGCCCTCTCTTTAATTCTCAGGCCTTTCCCCAGAAATGTAGATGTGCAGCTCTGAGCATGGCCCAATGGGCTGGGGAGTGAAGTGTCCAACCCCCATTACATGAGCCCATGATGGGCTTTTTCCTCTTTTTCTTTATGCCTCCAAATCCTGTTGCCCCCTCTCTCCTGGGGAATATAACCCAGACTTTGGGAAGGAGGTAGTGGTTGTCAGGGCAGTGGGGAGGATCCTGAAAGCCCAGGTGAGACATCAATGGTTTAGACCAGGAACATGGCAGTGAAGATGGAAAGAGGAGCTATAGGACTTCTGATGGCTATGGAGGCTGAGAGAGAAGCCTCCACTTGAGACTGACTACCGTATTTCTTGTAGTAACCACTAAGTGGATGGTGGTGCCCTTTATGGGGTGAGAAGGGATGGAGGAGGGGACTGAAAAATAGGTCTGGGGACAGGGAGATCAAAACTTGGTCATGTGACTTTTGAGATGCCAGGCCAAGTGGAGATGTTCAGGGAGACATTTGACAATTGGATAGATGAGCCTGGCCCTCAGAGGAGAGGCCTGAAGTTGAATACACTCTTGAGAGTTGTCAGTGTATAGATGCGATTTAGTGCTATAGGCCAAGATGGGGCCACCTGGGGGGAGGTGGAGAAGAGAGAAAAGAAAAAGGCATCCAGGACTGATCCTAGGATACCAGCATTTCAAGGGCAGACAGAGACACTGCTGCAGAAGAGATTGAGGAGGAATTGCCAGAGCAGCAGGAAGAGACCCAGACAAATGCAAAGCCTGGAAGCAAAGAAAAGAGAGTGTTCAAGGAGGAAGGAGGCTCAGCCCGGTGAGGATGGGCATGTGGCACGTGCCCATTCAACAGGGCCCTGTGCAGGTGACTGGTGACTGATGGGAACTGTTTCCATAGCGATGCAACCCTGATGGTATGGGCCGAAATGAGGAGTGGAGGTGCCTGTGTAAGCGTTGTCCTAAGAGGCTGGCTGTGGAGGAAAGCAGCACAAGTTGGGGAGGTGGTGCCTGGAGGGTGTGTAAGCTAGAGCAGGCAAGTGTTTGAACCCAGAGGTCCTCATGTGTGTTTGCTGCAAGGAATGCCTTCTAGCAAGAGGCAGGTGATGATACCAAGGAGAGAAGGGGCAGGGGGCAGGAGCAAAGCCCTGGGGACCTGCGGGGGCATTGATGAGAAGAAGACACTTCCCTGGTCACGATAGGAGGAAGGGAGGATGCTGGTTTCGGGGTGAGCAGTGGGAAGGATTCTCTCAGCCCCATTCCAGGCCGCTTTTCACTATTCCAGGCCACCTGTGGGCTTGAGGACTTCATTCACCACGGGTTTGTGAATGGCCGTTTTGAAACCAGAGGAGAAAATTTCTGTACCCAGGAAACCACTTAGACTCTTGGAAATGTTATTCCTCCGTAAAGATGATCCTCCAATAAAAATCTCCAGTGTTAGTCTAGCTAGGGTGACTGTGCTGGCCTTCTGGATTTCCTCTGAGGACTCAAAGGACTTCCCAGGGAACACTCACTCCAGTCATCAGAGACAACTGATGATGTGCTGTGAAACCCAAGTCATGGATGATTTAAAAATGTGAAAAGCGAAGCGGAAAGAAAAAGACATACTGATCATTGGGCAGACTGAGTGTCTGAGTATGCTGGACCCAGAACCCTCCAGAGCTCTGAGGCCTGTCAGGGAAGATCTCTTTGCATCATATTAAAATTTAAAAGGAGACTTTTTTTCAAGCGGGTACAGCCTTAGGTTCCTGGGTAGGGGGGTCTGGGGCAGCCCCTGGTAATCCCCTGAGAGCTACAACGAGGATGTAGCATCCTCTGGGCCTGGACACTGTCTGCCTGGATCCTGGCCTCTGTTTCTGTCCTGGGGAATCAGGCTGGGCTCCCAGGAGGAAGCTGGCTTCTCTCTGTCTCTCTCCTGTGGGAAAAGCAGCCTCTTAGGCCTCTTAGAGAACAGAGGCATATGTGCTCGCTTGCTCTTTCTCTCTCTCTCTCTCTCTCTCTGTTTGTGTGTGTATGTGTGTGTGTGTGTGTGTGTGTCTTTTGGTTTTTATCAAAGTTACACATGTCTGCAGTTTAAAGAGTCAAATATTTCCATAGGTTTTGTTGTGGGAAGCAGCAGTACTCTTTCTCTTTGCTCCACATTTTCTCCCCGCCCAACCCCCACCCACCCGCTGGTCACCACTCCCAGAAGCAGTACCTTTCATCTCTTTTAGCGGATTGCCTTGGTTTGCCATATCTCTACATAATGTGCTCTGGTTGCCCGTGACTTGGTTTCTCAGCTTCAGTATTATCTGCAGGCTCCGAAGCCTTTCCCCTGTTCGCATTCCACCTCCCGCCACCTCCCCATCCTCTCATTAGTGTTGTATCATAAGTGGCACATGTATACATATGTAACAAACCTGCACATTGTGCACAGGTACCCTAGAACTTAAAGTATAATAAAATAAATAAATAAATAAATAAATAAAGATTTGACCCAAAGAAAAAATAAAAATAATAATAATTCACAGCCAAGCCATAAAGTGAACCATGTTTACTTTCCTTTGCTGTTTTCACTGTGTATAATCATGGTATGTATGTGTGCTTAATTGCACTTCGTTTTCTATACATTTGTTACTAATTCAATCCCAGATTCCCACCTCACCCAAATTTCCCCTCAAGACATTGGAGGTGTTCAGCGGCTCCTGACGCTCTGTGTATCCTGTCTTGCTGAGACAGGGGCTCCACTGAGTTGTCTGATGGCTCCTGACTGCCCCGGGGCTCCGCTCTCCATGGTGGTGCACTCTCATCCAGCGAGCTCCCTCCACCCACTCCCGGAGGTCCTCTCTGCCTCCTGTATTGGGTCTCCTCTTTCTGGAACCTTGGGTCTTCCTTTTCCTTGGTTTCCATCCTCATCTTACAGAGACCATCCTTCAGTGTGGTCTTCTTCAGAGAAGATGCGTGAGAGGGAAATACTTTGATCCTTCATATATCTGAAAATGCTGGAAATGTCTTTATTCTATTTTGCAGTCGATTGAAATCTATGATAGAATTCTGGGTTGGAAATCATTTTCCTTCAGTGTTGTGAACACATTGCTCCATTGCCGTCTGGCTTCCTGGGTTGCTCTTAAGAGCTCCAAATCCATTCTGAGTCCTGTTGCATTCTTTAGGGTCCTGTCTTAGAATCTTCTCTACGACCCTAGAACATGACATCTCACAGTGATGGGTCTTGGTGTGGGTCAGGTTTCGCACTCAGTGGCTCCTTCGGTCTGGTAATTCTAGAACTTCTGCTTTAAGAAAATGTCTTGAGTTCTTTGATTATTTCCTCTCCTCTGTTTTTTTTCTTCTCTCCCTCTGGAACTGCTATTATTGAGGCCTTGGCCCTCCTATCTGTTTACTCTGATTTTCATACCCTCTGTCACATTTTCCATTGCTTTGTCTTTTTGCTGGATTCTCTGAGTACGTCCCTCCATTTTGTCTCCATCCATTCTATTGAGTTTTTTATTGTTGTTGTTGTTGTTTGAGATGGAGTCTTGCTCTGTCGCCAAGCTGGAGTGCAGTGGCATGATCTCGGCTCACTGCAGCCTCCACCTCCTAGGTTCAAGCAGTTTTCCTGCCTCAGCCTCCCGAGTAGCTGGGACTACAGGCACATGCCACCATGCCTGGCTAATTTTTTGTATTTTGAGTAGAGACGGGGTTTCACCATGTTAGCCAGGCTGGTTTCAATCTCCTGACCTCATGATCCACTCTCTTCAGCCTCCCAAGTTTTTTATTTCTACAGTCACATTTTTAGTTTTCAAGAGTTTTTTTTTTTTCTTGAATGTTCCTTTTAATAGCATCCTGTTCTTGTTTGATAGACTCTACTATCTTATCTTTCTAAGGCTATTAACGTTAGTTGTCATGAGTGTTACTCGGTTTTTTTGGCTTTGTTCTTATTCTGTTTTTAGGTTTTTTCTCCTGCGTGGTTTCTGTTTCTCTCAAGTGCCCCTGTATTGTGTGTGTGTTTGGTCTCGTTTCTCAGACGTATGATAGCCTTTGGTGTCTTCTCATGTTTAAGAGTGGAGGGGCTCAAAGATGATTGGAAGCAATGAGTGAGGCTCTTTGACAGCGAGTTCCCCGTAGCTGCCTGCCGGGGCTATTTCATCAGGGAGTCTTCAAAGGCGGTGCCTTTCTTCTTGAGCAGAATCAATCCCCAGGAAGGCTCAGTCTCCCTCTTGGAGGTTGAAGGGTCTACTTCCCACGTTCTGGAAGCCACAGGAAAAAGTCAGGGAGGAGGAGAAAAAGGAGGGGTCTCTGCAGCCAGTCTGCATGCATTCCCACTATTTTTTTTTAATTTTTATTTATTTATTTATTTTTGAGATGGAGTCTCTCTGTCACCCAGGCTGGAGTGCAGTAGCATGATCTCGGCTCACTGCGACCTCCGCCTCCTGGGTTCAAGCGATTCTCCTGCCTCAGCCTCCTGAGTAGCTGGGATTACAGGTGCATGCCACCATGCCCAGCTAATTTTTGTGTTTTTAGTAGAGATGGGATTTCACCATGTTGGCCAGGCTGGTCTCAAACTCCTGACTTCAAGTGATCTGCCCACTTCAGCCTCCCAAAGGGCTGGGATTACAAGTGTAAGCCACTGAGCCTGACCCCCACTATTTCTTTATGGCACCCCTGCCATGCCCTCAGTGCGCCTGACGTCCCCCCTCAAAAGGGCTCAGTTTCAACTTGTGCAGAGAAGAACCCTCCAGGCTTTCTCTTGGGTGGGGGGAGGGGAGTCTCCTGAGCTGCTGGAGTTGAGGAGGGGATGGGAATCTGACAGCTTCTAACAAGACTTTCCACCAATTGTCCTTACCTCGGTTCCCTCCACCCCAACCTGCAGAGGCTTTGAGGGATCCTGGGATGTAAGTCAGATTGGTTCCCAGATTTCCCTGCTGCAGGCTTGGGATTCTGTCTCTTCCACTCATTCATCTCTTTCCAGCTTCCAAAAGTTTACTGTTAGTCTCCCATCCCATTCTCCTCTTCCCTGTGGGTTTATTATACAAGAAAGAAAAGAAAAGAAGGAAAGGAAAGGAAGAAAAGAGAAAGAAAAAGAAAGAAAGAAAGAGAGAGAGAGAGGGAGGGAGGGAGGGAGGGAGGGAGGGAGGGAAGGGAGGGAGGGAAGGAAGGAAGGAATGAAGGAAGGAAGGAAGGAAGGAAGGAAGGAAGGAAGGAAGGAAGGAAGGAAGGAGAAAGAGGAAGGAAGAAAGGAAGGAAGAGAAAGAAAGAGAGAGAGAAAGAGAGGAAGGAAGGAAGGGAGGGAAGGAAATGGAAAAGAAAAGAAAAGGAAGAAAGTTTTTTCCCACTATCTTTAATTAAAGACTGCCAGTAAGGTGGTATTCAAATATTTTTTAGCCATGCAGCTCATTCTTCCAAAGAACTCTTCAAGAAATGTCACCCTCTCAGCCTCACCCCCAGACTCCAGGGGCCTAGTGGGACCTCCCTGAACTTGTAGGACTTGGAGGCACAGGTGGGAACCTGACAGTGCTCTGGAACGTGTTTGGGCTTTGAACTGATTCAGAGTCAAATTCTAGCCTCACTTCCAATAATTACTGGCCAGTTCCTTTGCTCTTTGAACCTTAGTTTCTTCATCTAAATAGAGATAACGATACCCATTTCCAGGGTCCTTTTGAGAACTAATAGCAAGATAACATGGAATTGTTTATCCCAGGTCCAACATACAGAAAGTATACAAGTGTTCAGCAAAGGGAGTCTTCCTTCCTCCTTCATAGTTCTTTCCTTCCTTCCCTCTTCTTCTTCTTTCCCTCCACTAGCATGATTCTGATTTTCTTCAAGCTAAGATGGTCTTTCTGCCCAAGGAGTAGAGAGATGCTGTCTTTGTGTGTCTTTGGTGGCCATGTGTGAATGGCACATCATAGAAGAGAGAAAAGTCTGCGCCAGTTCTGTAAATGCATTCACCCATGGACAGTAACAATGAAAATTAAAATGCAAAATGAATATGGGTTGGGCATTGTGGCTCACACCTGTAATCCCAACACTTTGGGAGACCATGGCAGGTGGATCCCAGCACTTTGGGAGACCATGGCAGGTGGATCGCTGGGAGTTTGAGACCAACCTGGGCAACATGGTGAAACCCTGTCTCTACAAAAAATACAAAAATTAGCTGGGCATGGTAGTGTGTACCTGTAGTCCCAGCTACTTGGGAGGCTGAGGCAGGAGAATTGCTTGAGCCCAGGAGGTCAAGGTTGCAGTGAGCCATGATCACATCACTACACTCCAGCCTGGGTGAGAGTGATACCCTGTCTCAAAAACAAAACAAAACAAAAGTGACATATGGATTGTTGGACAGATGGAGTGTCTGAGAATGGGGTTGAGTGTGGGTCCACCTGCATTTTCTTAGCTGCAAGTCACAAGAACATTTTACCTTTTCCATCTTTGGGCATTGTTTGAAATGAGGTCTTCTACAGGGAGGGAGGTCATGTGGTGCGAGCCATGGAGCTGGAGACTTTGTGTAAGTCATGTTCCCTTTCTGGGTCACAGTTTCTTCATTTGCAATCGGAAGATGTAAGAATGGGGCTTGGGCTGTAGAGTCTGGGGAACTGGGGTTTGAGTCCTGGCTGCCATTACTAGCTCTGTGATTGCTCTTTGTGAGTTTCTCTTCCATGAAATGAATGATTGCCATGTGGTTTGGATGAACTATCTCTGACTGTCCAGATGTGAATGTGCAGGGTCTTTCCAGCTCTGGAAACAGCAGAGCTCAGCACTAAATCCTGGGAGCTGCAGCTCAGAGAGAGTCTACCAAAAAGGCCTGGGCAAGGGAGCTATGCAGGCTCATTCAAGCCTTGTCTTTATAAGGAGAAAGCTGGTCTTCCCTGAGGGTCAAAGGACCTCATCTGAGCTTGTCGCAGGACGCTTCTTACTGGGCAGGATCATGGCCGTGTACTCTGGTTTGAGGTGAGGCATCTCCTAGGAATTCTTTCTCCCAGGGCCCGGAGCTGGGTATCTGCTTGCTGGAACACCTGCAGGTGAGGTGAGGAGGAGCACAAAGGAGATGCGAATTCTCCAGAGGATGCTCTGGCCTCAGAGGCCTGGATGAGAGAGAAAGCACCTCTCTACCCACAGCCTGGAGTCTCTTGGAGGAGGGGCCTCCGCTGTGGTGTATGAAGAATGGAGACCCAACCTGGCAGCTTCAGCAGCTCCTTGCAGTCCATGGGGTGAAATCCCGGCCCCGGGAGGCAATGAGGTCCTCTGTGAGTTGGTGCCAGAGGTTTTCCAGCCTGGCCGCACCCCAAGGGTGCACAAAGCTCCGGCCACATCTGTCCTGCTTAGTGTGGTTGTGTGTCTTTCCCCACTCCGCAGGTGGAGGTGCTTCTCGGGGGTGCTGGGTATATAAAATTGACTCAGATGTATGAAACAGTTGCCCAGGGCCTGGTACTCTGCCCCCAACCCCATTGCCAGTTAGAGCCAATGACCTGCATCCTTTAAGACCTGCCCTCTGAGCACGGCATGTGCCCCAGTTTAGCACTAGGTGACAACAGCACACCTGGGTTCAAATCCTGGCTCTGCCCCGACACAAACGTTATTTAACCTCTCTCTGGCTCAGTCTTCTCATCTGGAAAACGAAAATAATCATAGTGCTGCGTCTCAAAGTTGTTGCAGATTAAGTGAAATGACATTTGTGTGTAATGTACTTGGCATGTAGAAAGTTCATCTCTTTTTCTGAATTATCAATATTTACTTCTATGATTGCCTCTTCAGGCAAAGAATAAACTCCAGATAGTGCCATTCACCCGGCCCCTATACTTTTCAGCCCAGTAAAAACTCTGAACTGGACCTGCATGAAAATCTAGAATCTCTGAGTGACTGTCTAAGCATAAGTTATGTAACTGCTCTGTGCCTCAGTTTCCCAGTCTGTAAGATGGAGATGATAAACAGTACTGTGATTATATCTTAGAGGGTTGGCATGAGAATTAACCAAGATGCTACATGTGAAGTACTCACAGTGCGTGGCACATAATAAATGTTTCATAAAACTCAGCTGTTATTATTAGAAAAGAATCCTCAGAAATCACTTAATCCTAATTCCTCATTTGCCAGTAAGGAAACTGTAACCCAGGGAGGCATTAACATGGCGTGTTAATGATGGAAGCCAGCCTCTTGACCCTCACTTAGTATATGCCAACAGGAGGAAGGAAGTAGGAGAGAACATATGATAAGTGTGCACAAAGACACGTGCCATCCTTCCGTGGCTGTCTTGATGGCAGGGAGATGGTGCAGTGGTGGGATCAGGTTGGAAACCTAATGTGCCTTCGGCTCCCTTGCAGAGGGATAGTCAGCCCCAGAGGATTCCAAGCAGGCTGAGAGGGGCATCCCTCCGTGGGGACAGATCCTGAGCAAAGGAGGAAAGTGTCCTGCCAGGGAGGCCTGGGGTGGCCTTAGCTATAGGAAATACACACTGATGAATTCAGGGTAAATGGACATTGGGTTGCAACTTGCTCTTAGAAGGTTCAGGAGGAAAATGTTTCTGTATGTTTATGATGTGTCTAAATAAAAAAACTTTAAAGGATAATATAGCACGGCTCGGAAGAAGGGGGATCAGGGAAGCCAGGAATTGAGGGAAGACTTTAAAAGAGACAGAGGACACTGGGAGCCAGCCAGGCAGACTTCTGAACAAGTGGAGTCTGCTGAAGCCAGGAGAGGCGGTGAAAGACCTCGGACCAAAGGAGGCAGGGGGGCCAAAGCTCCAAGCAAGATTTTGGGTCTCTGCTATGGATGGGGTCATCTGTTGACATGAGTGGCTGGCAGACCCCAGATGGACAGGCCCAGCTGTCAGAAGAGACAAGGGAGGTGTGTGCTGGGGCCCAGTGGCCAGCAGAAGACACAACAGACTTGGAGTGGGGCAGCGTGGAGTGGGCCGGGCTTGCTGGGCAGGCAGGCTCCCAAGAATGTGGTGACAGCTGGCAGGGATGGACACGAGAGCCAAAAAGAGCCTACGGCCGCCAGGGAGAAGCCAGGCTATGGGTGAGGCCTTGCGACCAGCTGGCATGTGCAGTTGGCAGACTGGGCCAAATGTGGCCAGCCAGGGGACTGGACAAGGTTTTTAGAGACTAGAGCCAAGGGTAGGCTGGGCACCTCCCCTGCATCCCCAGGGAAAGTGACAAGGAATGGAGGCCGAGGGAAGTTCCTCTGCAATGTGAGCATTATTCAGCCTGAAGCCCAGGGTGGAGTCTTCAGGGGCCATGTTCCCCCAAGAGCAGGCCAGGAGGGGTGCAGGCTGACACAAAAGGAAGGGGAGCTACCCCCTCACAAAGAGGAGTCAGGCTCCTACAGACTTTCAGAATGTCAGCAGATCTAGCATCTGGGCTTTCCCAAATCCTCATCTCCCCAGGGTTCCCCTCAGAAGAGTCTGGGGCTGTGTAGCTGGCGAGCTCAGGACCAGGCTCTAAGCTCTGTGATTTTCCTGAGGGTTGTAGCTTACACTAGTCTAACCATGAGACACCTGGATGGGAATCAAGTTCTGGGTCCAGAGCAGGAAGGTCCGGGAGTGAGGAGGTGACTGGGCTCCAGCAGGCACTGCAGATAGGACTGGCCATCCAGTATAGGACATGCTCCAACATCCCCAATGCTGCCTGGGCCGAGGGGTATCGTCCCTCTCCTGAGGACTCACAGGGAGGAGGTGGGGCACCTGAGAAGCCACTCCCTCCCCTTTCACTTAGGAGGAAATGGAGGCCCAAGAAAGAAACAGGTGCCTCAGTTGCCAGAGTGCCTAATTCAATCCCAGCTCTGGCACTTACTGTTTGCTGTGCACATTCCTCCACCTCTGTGTAGCTCCGTTTCTTCGTCTGTAAGTTGGGAGAGAACAGCGCCTACCTCAGTACTGTGAGGCACTGCAAGGCTTGCAGGGCTTGATTTCTCAGTGCAAGTGAGGAGCCCTCGCTGGGTGGGGGTTCTCGCCATGCCTCACCAAGCACTGGCTGTGAATCTCTCCCCAGTGAAAGCCAAACCCTGGGGTCACTGTTGAAACAAGATCCTTACTCTTTGTCGTTTATTCTGTTTCTTCCCCAAAACCACTGGGTCAGCTGACTTGGGTGCCTGGTGCACCCTCTGTAATAGAAGGGAGAAGTCAAGCCCTCTGGGGCCGCCCCTCTGCCCCCCACCCCTGGAGAGAGTCGAGGCTCTGGGCCCCACAGGTTGGGTTCCCTGCCCACCACTCCTCAGCCTCACCACCCTACTCCCTGCCATTCCCTCAAAGGTGCCTCCAGGCTGGTTGCTTCCTTCCAGAGCCTATGCCTTCATTCCTCAATGCCTTTGCACACTCCATCCCTCTGTGCAGGTGCCCCTACCCCATTTTCTACCTAGTAAACTCTTCAAAGCCCAGTGCAGTGTTTTCACCCTCTGGGAAACTGCCCTGATCTCCCTCCACACCCATAGCCACCCCTCCACCAGAGTCAGCCTGCCCACCTCTGTGTCCCTCTGAACTTGTGCATTCTGTCATCAAACACACTGCTGTTTTGTTCAGCCAGCAGTTTATCCAGCCACCTCCTCCCAGGCTGTCACTCCTTAAAAACATGGACTAGAGTGGATTGGTCTTGGTCCCTAACACCTAGCACATGACACAGATGCCATAAATAGTTTACTTTTCTGGGTGCCAACTGTTGTAGGTGTTGGGGGTGTAACAGTGAATGAGCAGATGAAAAGCAAGGGACCTTGAACCACCAAAACCATCTTGCAAAAGAGAACAATGTTGCAGCTCTCACACTTCCTGATTTCAAAACTTACTACAAAAACACAGTAATAGAAACAGTGTGGTGCTGACATAAGGCAGAAATACAGTTCAGTGGAATAGAACAGAGAGCCCAGAAATTAACCCTAGCATATATGGTCAAATGATTTTCAGCAAGGTTGCCAAGACTATTCAATGGCGAAAGAAAGTCTTTCCAAGAAATGATGCAAAAGCAGGATATCCACATGCAAACAAAGTCCACATGAAGTTGGACTCATACCTTACACTGTATACAGAAATGAACTCAAAATGGATCAAAGACCTAAAGATGAGAGCTAAAACGATAATAAAACTCTTAGGAGAAAACACAGGGGAAGAACTTCATGAAATTGGATTTGGCAATGATTTCTTGGGTACAATACCAAGCATAGGCAACAAAAGAAAAAATAGATAAGTTTGAACTTCATCAAAATTTAAAACTTTTGTTCATTAAAAGACACTATGAACAGAATGAAAAGGCAACCCAGAGAATGGGAGAAAATATTTGCAAACCATATATTTGATAAGGGCTTGATATTCAGAATATGTAAAGAACTCCTACAACTCAACAACAACAACCACAATCCAAAAACCCAATTTTAAAAATAGCCAAAAGACATGAATAGACATTTCTCCAAACAAGATATACAAATGGCCAATCCGCACATGAAAAGACATTCAACCTCACTAATCATGAGGGAAATAAAAGTCCAAATTACAGTGAGATACCACTTCCCACCCTCTAGGAGGGCTATTATCAAAAACATGGAAAATAACAAGTGTCAAGAAGGATGTGGAGAAATTGGAACCTTTGTACACTGCTGGTGGGAGTGTGAAATGGTGCAGCCACTGTGAAAAACGGTATGGTAGTTCTTCAGAAAACACAAACATAGAATTACTGTATGATCTAGCAATTCCACATCCAAGTGTATACCACCAATACTGAAATCAGGAACTCGGGTATTTGTACACCTGTGTTCAGCAGCATTATTCACAATAGTCAAAAGCTGGAAGCGACCTCGGTGTCCACTGATGGTAAACAGACAAACAAAATATGATCTAGTCATGCAATGAAATACCACTCAACCTTAACATGGAAGGACATTCTGACACCTGCCACAATGTGAATGAACCTTGAGGACACCATGCTGAGTGAACTAAGCCAGTCATAGAAAAAGGACAGATACTGTATGATTTCACTGATATGGGGTACATAGACTAGTCGTATCCATAGACAGAAAGGAGAGCAGTGGATGCCAGGTCCTGGAGGAGGAGATAGGGAGTGAGTGTTTAACAGATACAAAGTTTCCATTTGGTAAATGGAAATTTTTCTGGAGCTGGATGGTGGTAATGGTTGTACAACAATGTGAATGTGCTTAATGCCTCTGAACTGCACACTTAAAAATGATTCAGGGTGGTTCCAAGATGGCCAAATAGGAACAGCTCTGGTCTGCAGTTCCCAGCATGATTGACACAGAAGACGGGTGATTTCTGCATTTCCAACTGAGGTACCTAGTCCATCTCATTGGGACTGGTTGAACAGTGGGTGCAGCCCATGGAGGGCAAGCCGAAGCAGGGTGGGGTGTCACCTCACCCGGGAAGCTCAAGGGGTCAAGGGATTTCCCTTTCCTAGCCAAGGGAAGCCATGACAGACTGTACGTGGAAAATCAGGACACTCCCGCCCAAATACTGCATTTTTCCAATGGTGTTAGCAAACGGCACACCAGGAGATTATATCCCACGACTGGCTCAGCAGGTCCCACGCCCACAGAACCTTGCTCACTGCTAGCGCAGCAGTCTGAGATCAACCTGCGAGGCAGCAGTCTGGCAGGGGAAGGGGTGTCTGCCATTGCTGAGTCTTGAGTAGGTAAACAAAGCAGCCAGGGAAGCTCAAACTGGGTGGAGCCCACCACAGCTCAGCAAGGCCTGTTGCCTTTATAGATTCTACCTCTGAGAGCAAGGCATAGCTGAACAAAAGGCAGCAGAAACTTCTGCAGACTTAAACATCCCTGTCTGACAGCTCTGAAGAGAGCAGTGGTTCTCCCAGCATGGTGTTTGAGCTCTGAGAACAGACAGACTGCCTCCTCAAGTGGGTTTCTGACCCCTGTGTAGCCTAACTGGGAGACACCTCCCAGTAGGGGCCGACTGTCACCTCATACAGGCGTGTGTCCCTCTGGGATGAGCTTCCAGAGGAAGGATCAGGCAGCAATATTTGCCGTTCTGCAATATTTGCTGTTCTGTAGCCTCCGCTGGTGATACCCAGGCAAACAGGATCTGGAGTGGATCTCCAGCAAACTCTAACAGACCTGCAGCTAAGGGACCTGACTGTTAGAAGGAAAACTAACAAACAGAAAGGAGTAGCATCAGTATCAACAAATAGGAATCCACACCAACACCCCATCTGTAGGTCACCATCATCAAACACCAAAGATAGATAAAACCACAAAGGTGGGGGAAAACCAGAGCAGAAAAGCTGAAAATTCTAAAAACCAGAGTGCCTCTTCTCCTCCAAAGGATCACAGCTCCTCGCCAGCAACGGAACAAAGCTGGACAGAGAATGACTCTGACGAGCTGACAGAAGTAGGCTTCAGAAGGTCAGTAATAACAAACTTCTCCAAGCTAAAGGAGGATGTTCGAACCCATCACAAGGAAGCTAAAAACCTTGAAAAAAGATTAGACGAATGACTAACTAGAATAAACAGTGTAGAGAAGATCTTAAATGACCTGATGGAGCTGAAAACCATGGCACAAGAACTAGTGGCAAATGCACAAGCTTCAATAACTGATTCAATCAAGTGGAAGAAAGGGTATCAGTGACTGAAGATCAAATTAATGAAATAAAGCAAGAAGAGAAGTTTAGAGAAAAAAGAAATGAACAAAGCCTCCAAGAAATATGGGACTAGGTGAAAAGACCAAATTAATGTTTGATTGGTGTAACTGAAAGTGGTGGGGAGAATGGAACCAAGTTGGAAGACACTCTTCAGGATATTATCTAGGGGAACTTCCCCAACCTAGCAAGGCAGGCCAACATTCAAATTCAGGAAATACAGAGAGCACCACAAAGATACTTCTTGAGAAGAGCAACCCCAAGACACATAATTGTCAGATTCACCAAGGTTGAAATGAAGGAAAAAATGTTAAGGGCAACCTGAGAGAAAGGTCAGGTTACCCACAAAGGGAAGCCCATCAGACTAACAGCAGATCTCTCAGCAGAAACACTACAAACCAGAAGAGAGTGGGGGCCAATATTCAACATTTTTAAAGAAAAGAATTTTCAACCCAGAATTTCATATCCAGTCAAACTAAACTTCTTAAGTGAAGGAGAAATAAAATCCTTGACAGACAAGCAGATGCTGATTTTGTCACCACGAGGCCTGCCTTACAAGAGCTCCTGAAGGAAGCGCTAAATATGGAAAGGAACAACCGGATATTTCCAACCACTGCAAAAGCATGCCAAACAGTAAAGACCATCGATGCTAGGAAGAAACTGCATCAAATAATGGGCAAAATAACCAGGTATTATCATAATGACAGGATCAAATTCACACATAACAATATTAACCTGAAATGTAAATGGGCTAAATACCCCAATTAAAAGAGACAGACTGGCGAACTGGATAAAGAGTCAAGACCCATCAGTGTGCTGTATTTAGGAGACCCATCTTATGTGCAGAGACACATAGGCTCAAAATAAAGGGATGGAGGAAGATCTACCAAGCAAATGGAAAACAAAAAAAAAGCAGGGGTTGCAATCCTAGTCTCTGATAAAACAGACTTTAACCCAGCAAAGATCAAAAGAGACACAGAAGGCCATTACATAATGGTAAAGGGATCAATTCAACAAGAAGAGCTAACTATCCTAAATATATATGCACCCAATACAGGAGCACCCAGATTCATAAAGCAAGTCCTAAGAGACCTACAAAGAGACTTAGACTCCCTCACAATAATAATGGGAGACTTTAACACCTCACTGTCAATACAATGAGATCAACAAAAGACAGATCTTGTTGAGACAGATCAATAAGACAGAAGGTTAACAAGGATATCCAGGACTTGAACTCAGCTCTGCACCAAGCAGACCTAATAGACATCTACAGAACTCTCCACCCCAAATCAACAGAATGTAAATTCTTCTCAGCACCACATTGCACTTATTCCAAAATTGACCACATATTTGGAAGTAAAGCACTCCTCGGCAAATGTAAAAGAACAGAAATCACAACAAACTCTGTCAGACCACAGTGCAATCAAATTAGAACTCAGGATTAAGAAACTCACTCACTCAAAACCTGGTTTTTTGAAAAGATAGACAAAATTGATAGACCATTAGCAAGACTAATAAAGAAGAAAAGAGAGAAGAATCAAATAGACACAATAAAAAATGATAAAGGGGATATCACCACCGATCCCACAGAAATACAAACTACCACCAGAGAATACTATAAACACCTCTATGCAAATAAACTAGAAAATCTAGAAGAAATGGATAAATTTCTGGACACATACACCCTCCCAAGACTAAACCAGGAAGAAACTGAATCTCTGAAGATACAAATAACAGGATCTGAAATTGACACAATAATTAAAAGCCTACCAACCAAAAAAAAAGTCCAGGACCAGACAGATTCACAGCTGAATTCTACCAGAGGTACAAGGAGGAGCTGGTACCATTCCTTCTGAAACTATTCCAATCAATAGAAAAAGAAGGAATCCTCCCTAACTCTTCCTGTGAGATCAGTATTATCCTGATACCAGAGCCTGGCAGAGACACAACAAAAAAGAGAATTTTAGACCAATATCCCTGATGAACATTGATGTGAAAATCCTCAATAAAATACTGGCAAACGGAATCCAGCAGCACATCAAAAAGCTTATCCATCACTATCAAGTTGGCTTCATCCCTGGGATGCAAGGCTGGTTCAACATACGCAAATCAATAAATGTAATTCATCACATAAACAGAACCATCATGGACAAAAACCACATGATTATCTCAATAGATGCGGAAAAGCCCTTTGACAAAATTCAACAGCCCTTCATGCTAAAAACTCGCAATAAATTTGGTATTGATGGAACATATCTCAAAATAATAAGAGCTATTTATGACAAACTCACAGCCAATATCATACTGAATGGGCAAAAACTGGAAGCATTCCCTTTCAAAACTGGCACAAGACAGAGATGCCCTCTCTCACCACTCCTGTTCAACATAGTGTTGGAAGTTCTGGCCAGGGCAATCAGGCAAGAGAAAGAAATAAAGGGTATTCAATTAGGAAAAGAAGAAGTCAAATTGTCCCTGTTTGCAGATGACATGATTGTATATTTAGAAAACCCCATCGTCTCAGCCCAAAATCTCCTTAAGCTGATAAACAACTTCAGCAAAGTCTCAGGATACAAAATCAATGTGCAGAAATCACAAGCATTCCTATACACCAATAACAGACAAACAGAGAGCCAAATCATGAGTGAACTTCCATTCACAATTGCTTCAAAGAGAATAAAATACCTAGGAATTCAACTTACAAGGGACGTGAAGGACCTCTTCAAGGAGACCTACAAACCACTGCTCAATGAAATAAAAGAGGACACAAACAAATGGAAGAACATTCCATGCTCATGGATAGGAAGAACCAATATTGTGAAAATGGCCATACTGCCCAAGGTAATTTAAAGATTCAGTGCCATCCCCATCAAGCTACCAATGACTTTCTTCACAGAATTGGAAAAAACTACTTTAAAGTTCATATGGAACCAAAAAAGAACCCACATTGCCAAGTCAATCCTAAGCAAAAAGAACAAAGCTTGAGGCATCATGCTGCCTGACTTCAAACTATACTACAAGGCTACAGTAACCAAAACATCATGGTACTGGTACCAAAACAGAGATATAGACCAGTGGAGCAGAACAGAGGCCTCAGAAATAACACCACACATCTACAACCATCTGATCTTTGACAAACCTGACAAAAACAAGAAATGGTTTTTAATAAATGGTGCTGGTAAAACTGGCTAGCCATATGTAGAAAGTTGAAACTGGATCCTTTCCTTACACCTTATACAAAAATTAATTCAAGATGGATTAAAGACTTAAATGTTAGACCTAAAACCATAAAAACCCTAGAAGAAAATCTAGGCAATACCATTCAGGACATAGGCATGGGCAAGGACTTCATGATTGAAACACCAAAAACAATGGCAAGAAAAGCCAGAATTGACAAATGGGATCTAATTAAACTAAAGAGCTTCTGCAAGGCAAAAGAAACCACCATCAGAGTGAACAGGCAACCTACAGAATGGGAAAAAATTTTTGCAATCTACCCATCTGACAAAGGGCAATATCCAGAATCTACAAAGAACTTAAACAAATTTACAAGAATAAAACAACCCCATCAAAAAGTGGGCAAAGGGGCCGGGCGCGGTGGCTCAAGCCTGTAATCCCAGCACTTTGGGAGGCCGAGACGGGCGGATCACGAGGTCAGGAGATCGAGACCATCCTGGCTAACACGGTGAAACCCCGTCTCTATTAAGAAATACAAAAAACTAGCCAGGCGAGGTGGCGGGCGCCTGTAGTCCCAGCTACTCGGGAGGCTGAGGCCGGAGAATGGCGTAAACCTGGGAGGCGGAGCTTGCAGTGAGCTGAGATCCGGCCACTGCACTCCAGCCTGGGTGACAGAGCGAGACTCCGTCTCAAAAAAAAAAAAAAGTGGGCAAAGGATATGAACAGACACTTCTCAAAAGAAGACATTTATGCAGCCAACAGACACATGAAAAAATGCTCATCATCACTCACCATCAGAGAACTGCAAATCAAAACCACAGTGAGATACCATCTCACACCAGTTAGAATGATGATCATTAAAAAGTGAGGAAACAACAAATGCTGAAGAGGATGTGAAGAAATAGGAACACTTTTACACTGTTGGTGGAAGTGTAAACTAGTTCAACCATTGTGGGAGAGAGGTGATTTCTCAAGGATCTAGAACTAGAAATACCATTTGACCCAGCAATCCCATTACTGGGAATATACCCAAAGGATTATAAATCATGCTGCTATAAAGACACATGCACACATATGTTTATGGCGGCACTATTCACAATAGCAAAGACTTGGAACCAACCCAAATGTCCATCAATGATAGACTGGATTAAGAAAATGTGGCACATATACACCATGGAATACTATGCAGCCATAAAAAAGGGTGAGTTCATGTCCTTTGCAGGGACATGGATGTAGCTGGAAACCATCATTCTGAGCAAACTATCACAAAGACAGAGAACAAAACACTGCATGTTCTCACTCATAGGTGGGAATTGAACAATGAGAACACTTGGACACAGGATGGGGAACATCACACCCTGGGGCCTGTTGGGTGGTGGGGGGAGGGGGGAGGGATAGCATTAGGAGGTATACCTAATGTAAATGACAAGTTGATGGGTGCAGCAAACCAACATGGCACATGTATACCTATGTAACAAACCTGCATATAGTGCACATGTACCCTAGAAATTAAAGTATAAGAAATAAAATAAAATAAAATAAAGAGTTGGAAAATAAAAAGGATCAAGGGCTGGGTGCAGTGGCACACACCTGTAATCCCAGCACTTTGGGAGGCCGAGGGTGGTGGATCACCTGAGGGCAGGAGTTCAAGACCAGCCTGGCCAACATGGTAAAACCCCATCTTTATTAAAAATACAAAAAATTGGCCCGGTGTAGTGGCACACACCTGCAATCCCAGCTACCTGGGAGACTGAGGCAGGAGAATTGCTTGAACCTGGGAGGTGGAGGTTGCAGTGAGCCGATATCGGGCAACTGTACTCCAGCCTAGGCAACAAGAACAAAACTGTCAAAAAAAAAAAAAAACAAAATGATTCAAGTGGTAAATTTTAGGTTATGTATTTGTTACTACAATTTTTAAAAGAGTTGTTTTAAAAAACACAGCCTAAGCAGCTTGGAGCCCAGACAGACACACAGAGCTGAGGTTGCAGAGAGCCTGGAGGAAGCTGGCAGGAGAGGATGAAGGCAGGAGTGGCTGCCAGGAGCTCAGGCGTGTGGTCAAGGGCAAGTTACTTAATGCCCCTGTACATCCCTTTCTCATCTGCAAGGTGGGGAGAGTGATCGCTACCACAGCATGTGTCATTCTGAGGACTGCATGGTGCTTGGGACATGTCAATGCTCGACACACACATACACACGTTAGCTTGTCTGAGTCCTGCAGCCCAGTTCTGGCACCTCCTGGACTGCTTTGCACATGAGGCCATTGAATGCGAGGGTCACAGAAGGCTCAGAAATCACCTCTGAGGACCTGGCATTTGAACTGAGGTCTGAGGATCGGGGCAGTGAACAAAGGCATGGCGATGGGAGGGGAGTGAGGATTGTTCCATCTGGAGGAACTGGCATGGTCAAAGGTCGGAGGCTGGCCAGAGCATTGGCACCATGCAGGAAAGGGGTGCTGGGGAGGCTGGAGTGGGGGGTGGCCAGAGAGGAAGGGGAGCAGTGGGCAGCCTAGGAGGGGCCTGGGAGCCCGTGGTCAGGTGGAAGGTGTCCGTGGAGTGTGGAGGAAAGGATCTCTGCTGCTTTTCCATCAAATGGAAGAGGCCACATCAGTCATCTCACTTTTGTGAGGGGAGAGTGGCAATGAATACATGAATACATGAAAATTATTGTAAATTATCAACGCTCTGTGGGCTTTTTTTAAATAAATCCCCAAAGCCTGGTATTGCTATAACTCTGCCACATGATTGGCCCTAAAGCCTGGCCCAGCAGGCGTCTAAGCTGGTCTCCAGGTCCCTCCAGAGCGCCAGAGGCTGCCTAGGCCCCAGGCCACCTCCTCGGGCTCCTCGCTCTGCCAGCCAAGCCATTCCCTCAGTGGATCCCAAGCGTCCCTGTCTCTGTGCCTTTTCTCCTGCCATCCCCTCCACCTGCAGGGCCGCTTCCCCTTCTTCATCTTCAAAGCCCAGGCCAGGCGCCCCCATTCCCTGGAGTCTCCCTGGCCCTCCCCCACCCTGCCTGCTTGTCAACAGCTCTCCTTCCAAACCCCAAGACCGACTGATTATTTTCCCTTAGCTTGACTTTACTATTTTCCGTTTGCTTCAGACAAACTATGCTGCTTCTGCTGGCCGTCTTTTGAATCCACAGACAGGGAAGGTACGGTTAATAAAATCCACAGATGCTTTAAAACATGGAGGTTTAAATGTGTAGACCACAAGCCTGGGCAGGATATTCAGTGTGATACGGTGCCACTTCCTACTAGCTGTGTGGCTGAGGGCAAGTCACTGTGCCTCTCTGAGCTCAGTGTCCACATCTGCAGGATAGAGACAGCTCTCTCTACCTCACAGGGCTGTCATGAAAAGCCAGGAGGCTAGAGGACACTTCAGCACCTCCCACCACTCCCAATGAGCACTGCGTAGATCTGCAGTCAATGTGAGCAGGGGCTGTTCTCTTTCTGCCATTTGGAATGACTGCATCTGGGCTTGATTCTAGCCACAGGGCTGCCTCCTGGCTGATGGCTGCTCTGAAAGGCGCTACACGTGCTTTAAGTAGTATTTGTAAGTGACACGGCATCCAGGCAGGGCCAGTGCTGCTGGAGAGCTGCCCACGAGCTTTCTGGAGACAATGCATTGACTCATTTCTTTACTGGGCACCAGGCCTGATGCAGGGAGGCATGTGGGGAGTGAGTGATCATCTGTAGCAAGGACACACCCAGTTACGTCAGCCCTACTTCAAGAAGCAGGAGTCTAGGGTTGTAGTCTTGGCTCTGCTGCCAATGGCTGTGTGACCTTGGGCAAGGCCTTTGTCCGCTCTGGTCTTCAGCCAATTTGCTGACTCTACAAGGCCTCACAGCTTCAGGGGGTGAGCACTGGTCCCTGCACACCTGGGGGCTCCGCACTTAGAAACTTCCTGGCATGTCTGCTCTGAGAACGAGGCCAGGTCCTCTGGACAGCTACATCTGTTCTGTCTCGGGAACCCTTCTCTGTCAGTTCTGAGCCTGCTGAGAAGAGCACTCCTTGCTTTTCTGTGCCCTGAATTTCCCACTCTCAGGCCATGAAGGGAGCTGATTCTAGCACAGAGAGGGGTAGAGAGGGGCAGCTCCTGGGAGACTTTAGCCCCACCCACCTTCTCCACTACAGTCATCACTTTGCATACTCAGGAGGGACCTCAAACAGCTTCACCTCTATTGACCACTGGTTGAGGTGCAGCACGTGGTCCCCAGGGACTGAGCCTGTTCCAGCTGTAGTCACCTGCCCTGCTGCCCACCCTCCACCCCATCTGCAGTCACTGTTGACTGAGGGACTTACATGATCCAGGCACAGAACTAAGCACTAAACTCAGAGGGGCCATGGTCACTCAGGAGCAGAGCTGGGATTCACACTCAGCCCTGTTTGGCTTCAAAGCCTGTGTCCTTTCCTTCACACCTCACTGCCATTAACTGGGAGCCCTACTTTCCGCTTTTTCCAACTGTCAGCTTTCTGCATGGCAAGCCTCTGGTGAGAACCTTTTCCTGTTCCTCTTTGTGACTAGGGCCAGGACTGGAATGTCCAGTGAATGCTGTGGATGGTAGTGGTGGTGGTGGTGGTGGTGGTGGTGGTGGTGGTAGTTATGGTGGTGATGGTAGTGGTGGTGGTAGAGGTGGTGGTAGTGGTGATGGTGGTGGTGATAGTGGTGGTAATGGTGGTGGTGATGGTGGTGGTGGGGGTGGTGGTGATGGTGGTGGTAGTGGTGATGGTGGTGGTGATAGTGGTGGTAATGGTGGTGGTGATGGTGGTGGTGGGGGTGGTGGTGATGGTGGTGGTGGTGGTGGTGGTGGTGGTGGTGGTGGTGATGGTGGTGGTGATGGTGGTGGTGGTCATGATGGTAGCAATGGTGGTAGAGGTGGTGGTGGTGGTGGTGGTGATGGTAGTGATGTGGTAGAGGTGGTGGTGGTGGTGATGGTAGTGGTGGTGGTGGTGATGGTAGCAATGGTGGTAGAGGTGGTGATGGTGGTGGTGGTGGTAGTGATGGTGGTGGTGGTGGTGGTAGTCGTGGTAGTGGTGGTATTGGTGGTGGGGGGGGTGGTAGCGATGGTGGTGGTGGTGGTGATGGTGGTGGTGGTGGTAGTGATGGTAGTGGTGGTGGTGGTAGTGATGGTAGTGATGGTGGTGGTGGTGATAGTGGTGGTAGTGGTGGTATTGGTGGTGGTGGGGGTGGTGGTGGTGGTGGTGATGGTAGCAATGGTGGTGGTGATGGTGAGGGTGGTGGTTGTAGTGGTGGTAGCAATGGTGGTAGAGGTGGTGGTGGTGGTGGTGATGGTAGTGGTGCTGGTGGTGGTGATGGTAGCCATGGTGGTAGAGGTGGTGGTGGTGGTGGTAGTGACGGTGTTGGTAGTGGTGGTAGTTTTGGTATTGGTGGTGGTGGTGGTAGTGATGGTTGTAGTGGTGGTAGTGGTGGTGATGGTAGTGATGGTGGTGGTAGTGGTGGTGGTAGAGGTGGTAATGGTTGTGGTGGTGATGGTAGCAGTGGTGATAGAGGTGGTGGTGGTGGTGGTGGTGGTGGTGGTAGTGGTGGTGATGGTGATGGTTGTAGCGATGGGAGTGGTGGTGGTAATGGTGACGGTGATGGTAGTGATGGTGGTAGAGGTGGTGGTGGTGGTGCTTCCCTGGGGCCTACAGTGAGGGATGAGATTTGCAGTGGAGAGACATCCCCTTCCCTGTCCAGTTATTCCATGTTCTAGAAAACAGTTCTCCCACTAGCAACGTCTTCTTCAACCATGAGAGCCAGAGGGTGTTTAATCCATTCAAAGAGGGGGGATTGGTGCCCTTCTTTTCCTGCCCACTGGCTGTGTGACCTCAGGCAAGTGACTTTACCTCTCTGAACCTCCATTTCATCACTTGAAAAAGAGGACTGACATAACCCCCTTCACTGGTTTCTAGTAAGGATGAGGAGGTCCTGGAGTGAGGAGAAGGCATTGTAGTGCTAAAGGATCACAGATGTTCATCTGTGTTCCTGCGGTTGCTGCTGTCTAGCCCATGCAGAAAATGGCTGAGCAGTGTGTAGGGTCCAGTTAGCCACCAGGTACAGGCATACCATGGGGCTGGAGGGACGTTGCTCTACATCTCGATCATAAAGGTGACGTGGCACTCTGATCAATAAAGGTGTTGCTTCCTACTCCAACAGAAGATAAAGATGACCCTGTGGTGGCTGTGTCAGGACCTGTAAAATCCTTTGTGACTTGCAGCACTAGGAGGAGCCCTTGTGACTGGAGTGAACAGCAGCAAGGCCACCAGCTCCAAGAGATGAAGGCCTGAGGAGAACAGAGCATGACAAAGACTGGGCAGGAGATTGGACCGTCATAGGAGGTGCTGATCCCAGTCAACAAAAAACTTTCAACACGGTGAAGAAGCGTCTCCACTTCCCCTGCACTTACACTGGAGGAGACCAAAAGAGCCATGGCTATAGCAGCCTCCACCTCATTGCCCTCTTCTGACCTTGCTTGCTTGTTTCCAGCGTCTGGGTCATGGTCAGGTTCACTGTGCAGCTCTCAAGAGGGTCTAGCCCCAGTCTCAGAATGGAGATGCCAGGAAGGACCTAAATAAGGAGCCCCTGGGTGTTGAGGGGTCTATGCTCACCCCCTGGAGCTATGAGGCCTTGTAGAGTCAATGAGGTGGCTAGAGACCAGAGAGGGCAAGGGCCTGGGCCTAGGTCACATAGCCAGTTACCCACATGTGACTGGGAAGAGAGAAAGTGTTCTCTGCTAACTGGTTACCACCTCCTTTAATCTCTGAGAAGTTTTCATAGAAATGACTTTTCTGAGGGATAGCCCAGTCTGCAGTGACAACTCTCAGTCTGATCTTTACATACGAGCTCTGGAAGCTTTTCAGAGCCACATTTTTCACCCTGCCTACCTCCGTGAAAACCATCTATCCATCTGTCATGCTAAGAACTGCCCAAAGCATTAAGCACTTTGAACTGAAGGGAAGATGAGACGGGATCAGCAGGCAGGAGCAGGAGCTGAATCACGCCAGCTTGTGGCTGTGCCTTGACTCCTCGACCCCACTTTCTGCTGGTGAGGACACTAATTTGGCCCCCACTTTGAGCGGTCAGACATTTAAGGCAGCGGGTAGGTGAGGGGCTACTTACAGATCTAGAGTGTGCATGGTGCAGCCTGCCGTCTCACCAGGGGACTCCTGCTTCATGTTTGTCAAGTGCAGATAAGCAAACCTCTTTATTCTTCATCTTGGAATTTCTTCTAAACGGGTCACCCATTTTGCACCTCCGTTATTCCAATAGAAACCTAACAGTTAGGTTAACTTTCCTGAAGCTTTTATTGCCCCTGCATATTGTTAATCTGGACCATGATCTTGCATCCCACTGATTGCCATTTTAAAAGTGGAAGAGTGGTTCAAGCTCCGTGTCATACAGATCGTGTGTCATAGGAGGAACTGAAGCCTGCTCTTCAGCACTGTATTCAGTGTCAAAGTTTGGAAGCTGAAATGCTTCACATTCCATGTTGGCGGCTCTGTCTTCATCCCTGTAATTTGTTCCCTGCCATCAACCCCTTGCACTGCCTCTGCGTCTGCAGGATACTGTGGCTCTGTGATGATCTTTCTGTCTGCATCCTCTCTTTCCTCTACATCCACCTTCATCATCTTCCTCTTCCTCATGCTGCTCGTCTTCTACTTCATCGGAATATTGGCCTTCCTGGGGACAAGACTCTCATCAGGAGAGATGGGCACAAAGGAATCTTCTCTGTGGGGAGCTTCTTCCGCCTGGGACCCCATCCTGGAATGAGCATGGTCATCTCCATTGTCCTCCAGCAGGGGGGTCCTTGGCTGTGATCTTGGAGAGCTTCCAAGGGCTTCGGTATCCCCATCAGCATGTTATGGATTCCTCCGCAAACCTGGCCACGGCTGGAGAGAAGGAGGAGATGATAGAGACTCCATCGTGGCTTCTTACTCCATCAGCTGGTCCCAATATTGCCAGGGCTAGAGAGTTGAGCCAGCCTCCTAGTACGAAACCATTGGCTTCACTTTTGAGGTGAGTGAGGAAGACATCTCCAGGCTTCTGAACCTATTGAAATCTGGGGCACTTGGTTTTCCTTCCACTGTTGAAGAATGACTCTGACTGTGATGAGTGCTTTCAAGGCGAAGTGCCAGATACAGCAAATACTGATTGAGCCCCACTCGGTGCTAGGCACTCTTCCAAGCACATAACCTATATTAACTAAGTAAAATGTGCAACACCTCTTGGAGCATATGCTATTATTTTGTAGTAATTTTTAAATTGAAACAGATCATACATACAAAAAATAATCCAAGTCATAAGTATAGAACCATGAGTTATTACAGAGTGAACCTACCTATGGAATTGTGCCCAGTTACCCACAGGTCAAGAAATAGGACACTATCCCCATTTTACAGATGAAGAAACTGAGACACAGAGAGGTTAAGTAACCTGCCCAAGGTCACACAGCTAATAAGGGACAGAGCCTGGTTTCCACCTCAGGAGCTCTATCTGGTAAGCCCAGCTCTGTTTTCTGCTGCCCATAGAAAAGGTGGACCTGGGAGACCATGACCCATCTCAGGGTCAGGGGAAGCCTCTGAGAAGCTGGAGTTGGAGCTGAGCTCAGGGGAGAACTGGAACTTCATTAGAGAGAGGGAAGGAGAGCATTCCAGGCAGGGTCATCTGCTGAGAGGCCTGCAGATCTGCTGTGGGGATGCAGGAGGGAGGCGATGTGGACGGCCTGTCACGGCCACATCACACAGACTCACCAGTCACTAGAAGGCAGCTGTGGGACTCACAAAGGGATTCTTCCTTCCACAAAAGGACTCACAACAGGAATCCCTAAATAGCTTGCTGCAAGGAAAACCCGCTTTGAGTTGGGAACGTCACATTTCCATAGAGTGGGTTAGAGAAATAGGGCTTTCATTGGAAGAGGTGGCTCAGTCTGAGAATAACAGCTGGGAGGTGTAGTAGTAAAATCATCCCACAGCCACAGCCACAGCTGGGCTCCTCTGAGCAGCATCAGCACACGCTCCATGGGCGGGTGCTTGCTCAGGGTCACACAGCTGGTCGGAGGCGGCGGGATTTGAACTCTGCAGTCTGATGCATCAACACCCCCATGCCTAACCACTGCACTCCGCAGCGTCCTAATCAGACAGGCCACCTCAGTCCTCTGAGCGGTGACCGCACCCTCCCTTCCTTCCTGTTTTCCCACCCACTCACCTACTGGCTGTTTATGTCTGGAGCACCAGTGTGGTTGCAATGTCCATTTAGATTCCAGCTAAACCCACTGGACCTGGAGTCCAGCCTAGCTCCTACCATTAGAAACTATTTTGCCCCAGACTTACATTGTCATTTAATCTGGGCTTGAATACTAGACCTGTTGGGGAGCTCACTACCATTCAGGCTTGCTTTGTGCCAAATCTGTAGCCCTGGGGTCAGAAAATTCTTTCTTAAAGGGAGCCCAGATCTTCCTCCGTGCCTGGTTCTGCCTGTTGGCTGAGCAACCTCCCAGGAGGCTGAGACAGTGGTCACAGATGTGACCTGAAGTGTCCAAAGACAGGTTTTCCTTGGTCCCTGTTTCTCCTCTAATCCTAACTGGTGGGGAACAGATCTGCTCGGGGTATGGGGTAAGAAGGTGGCTGTTGTCATGGGGCAATTAGAATGCCCTCTCTATCCTTCTCCCTTCCAGATTGGAGTAACTCTGGGACCTGAGCACGTATCCTCCCCCAACCCCAACCCCAACCCCGTGTTATTCAGGTTTAATCTGTAAGGACAGCTGCAAGAGATGCCAACCAGCTTCCTTCATGAGCTCTGGCTACCTTGCCCCATTCAGATAGATTAAAAGCTGTTTCACAGCCTTCATGGTACTGATGCCTTGAGCTCATTGCAGGATTTAAAACTGTTCACAGCTTTTTCTTACTAAAGCTGTTTATTTTTCTGTGATAAAAGACTTCACCTATGACCCTGGTTGACTTTTTGTAGTGCTTCTTAGCAAAAATAAGAAGAAGAAGAAAAAGAAGTATTCATAAATGTTAACCAAGAAGAAAGGAGATATCCTATGAAAAGTGTGTGGCACATAGTGAGGGCCTGGTCACTGTGAGGTCAGGTGGTTTGGGGAGGCCTCGGCCTTCCCAGCTCTGGCCATTTGCGTGGTGTGGAGCACCAGACAGGCTCCCGCCTCTTCAGGGTCTGGTCACTTCCCCATTCTGGGTCTGGGACATAGGGAGTGAGGCTGGAATAGTGGAAAGAAGAGACCGTGGTCCTGCATCAGCCTGGGCTAGGTCCAGTCCCACCTGAGGGCTTCTGTGCTCTGGGCCATTCTGGGAGAAGATGGACAGTCTGGGGAGAATTTCTCACATGTGGAATTGTTTGAGGACATGGAAATGCTGAGACTGGAGGAGAGAAGTCTCGGGCAGCATCATAGCTTTTGGAGACTTGTATGAAGGAGGAGCTGGACTGCCCACAGCTCAGAGCATGGGTGTGAGCACAGGGTGACAACTTCAGCTTGATAGTGAGAGAGCTGCCCAGGAGTCGCAGGAGCTGCCTGGGAAACTGTGAGTCCCCTGGTGCCGGAGGAATATGCACTTGTGGGAGGGTGCAGACAGGATCTACCTGAAAATGGCCAAATCTGAGGATGCAGCAGCCTTCTCTGCATCAGAGGTTTTAAGGACCTTCCAAGCATGAATGTTCTGTAACAGTAATTTTCAAATTGTTTTTAAATTCACAGAACTCCTTTTTACAAAGTTCAGTTTACAAACACACTCCCTCTGAAAAACAATGCGATCCAGAGCTGCTGTGGGTGGGGGAGGAGGACCCAGGGCCCCACTGCTCGGCCTCCCCACCCCCATGCTCCATGAATCCGGAGCACAGATTGAAAGTCACTGTTCTAGAACCCTGCAGGCCAGGGCTGCTCATGGCTGGAGCAACTCCACCTAACGTTCCCAGTGAAGGCACCCACTCCTCTGACAGTTTCATTTCATTTCAACCCAGCTTCTGGGTTCCTGCCCGCCTCCCTAACCCCACTGTCTGGTCGGAAATGGGGTATCGGCTGCGTTTGACGGACCCAAGCTGGCTTCAGCCCAGGCTTGGTGCCTGCTTGCTGGCTCTTAGGCCTCTGCTCTTGGTCACCCAGAAGTCACTCCACAGGATCTCCACCTATCGTATCCAATTCTGTAGAATAAAAGCGTTTCCTATTCTTAGAGCTGTGCTGGGCATTAGATCCCTGAGCTGCTGCCATCTTCCCAGCTGCTGCCACTGGGAGCTGATGCTTTCCTAGTATAAAAAAAATCACAATAGTAAAACCAAGGAAATGGTAAAAATGCCACTGTAGGTAGCAAGCCTGCAAAATGACAAGAGCTTGCCTCATCAGCGAGAGTCCTTCTGGAAGGTGTAGAAGAAAGCATCCTTTACCCACTCTCCCCTCTTATTTCTGTCAGGCCACTGCTGAACTCTCTCGAATCTAGGTCCACTTTCCTCTTGCCCTTGCCTCTGCCCAGCTGGGCTCTCTACAGTCACAATAGCCTCTCCTGGCCTCCAGACCTCCCCACCCACACCATCCTCCACACTGCACCCAGGCGGAGACTCATAAAACAGGAGTCTCAGGTCTGACCCTGTGCACCCAAAAAGTCCCAGACAAAGGCATTTCTTCTGCAGAAGCCACCTGACACCCACCCCCGCTGGTTCCTCCTCTCATCATCCGTAGCACTTTGCTCATGGTCTGTATTGCTGTTTCCATCTCTTTGCTTTACGATCTTTTAAGTGCCTGTTAGTCACACTTGAGACCAAGGTCAGGGTTTTATTTAGCTTTATATTTCTGGCTCTGGCCCAGTGCCAGGCTCAGACCAGGCCTTAGGAAGTACTGTTGAGTAAATTCACATGCTTGCAGCTCACGTCGCTGTTTAGAACAGAGACTGTGCTGGTGGGCTCTGTGCCTGCGTGCCATGGAATTCCTGGCACAGTGGCATGTCCCTGGAGGGTGCACCTAATGGCCCCCAGCCTGAGCATTATGACGTGATGTAGTTTCTGCAGAACCCCGACAACAGGAGAATCTGGAGTATACCCAGAGCCCAGTGTGAAATTCCCCCATGACCCACATGGCCTCCCCAGTTCACTTTCCACCAGGGGATGTGTCTACTACCTCTTGGCAACTGAATATTTTTAAGAGAGACACAGCTCAGCAGGCTGTACCACCTGGCACTTGCCTCTCTTCCCACAGGCATCCATTCCTCTGTGAGTTTCACTCAAAAAGCAGCGTGTCACTGCGGACAAGCCAGCCAGCTCACCATGGCTGGACCTCCCAGGGCACCAGGCCTCCGGGAACTGGCCCCTAGCCTCGCTTCACAGACACAGGTTGCCCGCCAAAGTAGGTCTCAGAGCGACAGTGTGTGCATTGCTCGTCACATCTTCCTCTTGCTTTGCATGACTGAGTACACCCAAGAAGTGTGCCTCCTGGGAGGAAAGCATATTTGGCAACAAGATCATTATAAAATCAGAAATTCAGCAAACCTTTAAAATATCCAGACTTGGAAGAGATGCAAGAGTTCTCTAATTAAATATGAATAATAGGTGGAAAAGTCATAATATAAATGCAGAATAGCTTAATACATAGAATCTCAGATTAAGAAGGTAACTTGGAGGCCATTGAGTTCATCCCTTCATTTCAGAAAATAATACAGCTTGGTGGAGAGAAAAGTCATGGGCTTGAAGGTCAGACATGCCCCTATTTACTAGCTATGTGACCTTGGGGAAATTACTTTGAGCCAGAAGTTTAGCTCCAGGCTAGATCTGCCTCTTGTATTTTATTTGACTTACACAATGTTTTTTAAAAAACAGAATTGCACAGCAGTTAAGCACATGAACTTTGTAGCCAGGAGACCTGAGTTCAAATTCTGACTCCATTAACTAACTGGCTGTGTGACCTTGGGCAGGTTACTTAACCTCTCTGTGACTGTTTTCTCCTGTATAAATGGGAATCATGACAGCCCCATCACATAGGGCTGTCACGTGATTTAATGAGGTAACGCATGTAAAGCATTTAAAATCGTGCTTGGCGCCCAGTGTAAGAGTTTGCTAATATTTTTAGTTTTTTTTTAAAAATCTGGATTTGTGGTTTCCTTGAAAACACTGGAAGATGTAACAATTTCATGTGGCATTTGGCGGGACGGGAGTAGCCACTGCCCCTTCAGAGAGGGATGTGCCCTGCCTCCCAGGTCACCGCAGTCCCCACCGCTCCCCCTCCTACGCCTCCTCTGCTTCGCTTGATCATGTTGCCAGCCCATCCCCCTCTAGTGCCCTGAGCCTCCACTTGGTCTTAGGAGTAAATATATTCATTTATATTTACTGGAACAAATATGCTAAACTAAATATATCCAAGTGAACTAAGTATATCCACTTTACAATGTTATGACACTCATACACAAGCTAATCCATCCAAAGCCCCTCTGTCTGTGTGCTGGACATGTCCTGAGCACGTAGACATCATGAATTCCTTCCTACTAGCTAGGAGTAGTAAAATAATGCTATTCTACCTACTACCTACTACTAGAAGACCTCATAGCCTGTTCATCTGGCCTCTGCATGAACAGTGCTAGTGACAGGGAGCCCACTGCATGGCAGAGCAGCTTCTTTCCATCTTTGCCATATTCAGAGTCCAGGAACAACAACCTCCTCCATCGCCTTGCCTGAAATGCCATGCAATTTCCACCACAGCCCCTCTTTGGCACCTTGAGCAGAGGAACGTGTCACGTCCTTTGCGGGCTCCGTGCCGAATTGCTGCGTGCTTAGCAGAAGCTGCGGGTCTGCTACAACCCAAGATACCATGTGCTGATGGTTCACAGTCAGGCGGCTCAGTAGCACCAGCCGCGGGGATTGCAGGAGAAGCTGCCGAGGGCAGGAGAGGACATCGCACCAGATCATACTGTGCTGCACTTTAGGGCCCACAAGTCAGATCTGGGGTCCAGTCCTTGCTTCACCACTTTTGAGCTGCCTTGTGACTTTGGGCAAGACACTCAACCTCTCTGTTTCCATTTCCTTCTCTATTCAGTGAAGATTATAAGACCCTCCTGATCAAGGGGTTGTTTAAGGATCTTTTTCTTTTCTTTTGAGTCCATGAGGCTTAGAGCCACCGCATAAGAATGAAAAGATCCATCCATGAAGACCCTGGTCTCACCATACCCCTCCCCATAGCCTCTGTCCTGACCTGACCCCAGGCATGGGGCAGAAAGCTGCTTCCAGACAGGGGTCTGGAACCCCTGGTGACACAATGATGGGTCAGGATCTCCAGCCTCACTTTGTTGCGTGGCCTGGAAGTCACAGCCCTGAGCCCCAGGCAGTCAGGCTGTTCGATTTCAAGGTCCCTGGAGGCAGCTATTCAAAATCCACAGAAACAGCTCTCTTTCTTTAAGAACAAACCTAAACATTGTTTTTCACACTGACTGACACCCCCAGCTTGTGAGGGCAACAGAAACCAGGTGGGCAGGGGGACTGTGAGAAATTACTCCATGAGTCAGCCCTGCCGGGCCCATCAGCAGTGGACCGTCTTTCAGCCTCAGAACAGGCAGGGAAGTCAGTCACTTTCTCCCCGGGGCAGCCTGTGGTACAGGCCTCCAAGGAGCTGCCTTGGGTGGAGGAGGGAAGAGGACAGCAGACCGGGGAAGCAGGACTTTACCCCCAGGGACCCCCATCATGGTGTTCCGATTCCCCCCCGGCTGTTCCCTAGCATTTCTCTACAGCTGTCAACACCCAGGGGCTCAACCCCAGCGCTGGCTGGAAGGGCTGGGCAGGGAGTGATGCCATTCTTATTTGTCTGCAGTGTAACAGGTCCCTGGGAGAGGGAAGATGCTAACAAAACCTTGGTCAGCATCATCTGAAAGTGTTGATGTGCGGGAACAGGGTGCTGCATGGTAAAATTGCTGGCTGGGTGGTCTTGGCCATGTCAATGAACCCACTGGGCCTTGGTTCCCTTTTCTATACAATGGAGACAATGGTAAAAGGGTTGATGGGAGGATCAAGCGACGCCAGGCATGTGACAGTACTCTGCCGTGTCTCAGGTATGAGGACTATTTCCAAGGAAAAGAAAGTGACTTGCCCAAGGTCACCCGGCGAGTTCCAACAAGAGCAGAACCGAGACCCAAGCGTCCTGCCCACCTCTCACCCTCTGAGCAGAGTCACTCCTCTCAGAAAGTGGGCAGCATTATCTGCCCATCAAGGTTCTGAGGCACTGCCTGTGTCCCGCCTCCTTCGGGAGCCCAGAATTGAATCAAACTTGTGCTCAGGAGCTCCTGGAGTGGGAAAGTCAAGGCTAGAATCTGAGGGTTGCAGGCCTCAGGAAAGAAGGCCTCGCTGGTCTCTCTGATGTGCAGCTAATGAATATTTATTGGGCACCTGCTGGGGATGCCCTGACAAATGAGGTAGATGTGGTCCTCACCCATGCAGGGATGATGGGGGCTATGCTTGTGAAAAGGCCATTGCAGTACACACAGCCTGACAATTCCCCTGAAGCAGGAGCGGGTGAGATCCCCAGGCCCAGAGAAGGGGTGTGGGACAGGCCTCCAAAGGACAGGACCTTGGTGCAAAGTTCTGGTAGAGTGGAGGAGCTGGTCATACAGGAGAGGGGATGGTGCTGGGGCAGGGACACGAGGCCCCAGGTGACCTTTGGCATGGCTGGAGGAGGAGTGCAGCAGGAAATGGGGGGATCAGTGGGAACTGGTGGGAGATGAGCTGGGGAGGTGGCAAGAGCAGATGGTGCCCTGGGCCTTCCCTGCCAAGGAAAGGAGCGGGGCTTTGCTCTGACGGTAGTGGGAGAAGCATGAAGTGGGACCTCTAGGCTGGGAGGAGTGGCAAGCCTGGATGGATTTGGGGACAGCTCCTACTGGCTGTTTTGTGAAGAAAGGAGGCAGTGGTATAGGAGAGAGGGTGGTGGCCAGGGCTGGTGGGGACAGAGAGGTGGCACCCTTGGAGCATGCATTGCATGTAGCACTGATGGTTGTGGTGGTGGGTTGATTATGGAGCATGAAGGAAATGGAGCCATCAAGGATGAAGCCCAGCCGTGGGCCTGGCCAGCCACATGGGTGCAGGTGCCGCTTACTGAGAGAGACGGGAATCCAGGAGCAGACACTACAGGTGGAGGGACTTGGAAGGCCGGTTCTGGGCATACAAGGTATGAGGTGCCTGAAAACTACCAGAGGTGATACTAAGGGGCAGTTAGATGTACAGCAAAGGCATCAGAACTCGAGAGAGAAGTGGCTGGGGGCCATCAGCACCCAGGTGGGGGGTCACCTGGGGAAGGTATGTGGTGAGAAGGGTCCAGGTCAGAGGCTGGCAGGGGCCATGTCGGCTTGAGAAAGGGTGGGCAAAAAAGGAGCTTGCAAAGGAGACACAAGCAGTAGGGAATGGGGTCACTGCAGCCAAGCAGGTGCCTCCGGAAGGTCGGCGAGAGGGCAGACAGGATAAGGCAATCAAACTTTCAATGGAGCAAGCTGTGACCTCGGCAAGAACAGTGGGTCATCAGAGCTGGGCCGCGGTGGCTCAAAAGCATAGAGTGGGGAGGAGGTGTGGACAGCCCTCTCCAGATCCGGGCTGTGCAGGAAAGAGGGGCAGCAGAGCTGGTCCGCCTCAGGCTTGGGGAGGTCCACACTGATGGACAGCTGCCATAGGCCTGTCCCTGGGCTGGACCCTTTGGGAACCTCAAAGCTGGGCAAACCTCGGTCCTGGCCTTCAAGGAGCAGAGGAGCCACAGGTTCCAGGTTGTTGAACCAGGACTGCCCTCGTTCAAGTCTTGGGTCTTCAGCAGCCGTCCTCCTCAAGCTCTCTGGGATGTCCAGCTACAGGCCCCTCCTCCTCTAAACCCTCTCCTCTTGGCTAAGTCACAGTTCTCTCCCAGTTTCCTGCGTCTCTGACCTTTCTCTTTTTGAGGGCAGGGTTTGGGGTGCCATTTGTTCTGCCCACCCTTGCATTTGGGTGCCACCCAGGCCTCTGCCCTCGGCACCACCCCCTTCTGTCTTGTGGGGTCATCCTCCTCACAAATCTACACATCCCTTCTGAGTCCCACTGATTTCTAACTGTGACACAAGGATGTTTCTTCATGTCTTCCTCATGGGCATCTCATACTCAATGCTTAAGGACTAGGATCCTTCATCACTTCCCCCCAAGCTTGGGGGTGGTGCCACTAGAGCCAAGTTGAAACTTCTGGATTTTGGTTTCTCCTTCATTCTGACCCCTGCCCCATCGAAATGGCCACCGAAGCCTGTGGAGCCCATGCCCGGAAGGCATCTCAAATCCCTGTTCTAGAACACGAGCCTAGGCCTGGATTCATTCTCTCTTATTCCAGGTCATTCCCATGGCCAGGGAATATCCTCTCTTGGAGACTTTATATTTCTCTTTAAGGCTTTTATCAAGCCCAAACTTAGCGTGGTGTTCAAGGCCAGTGGTGATCCAGCCTGCCTTTCCTCCAGGCTCATCTCCTCTCCGCAACCAAATACTGCAGGCTCTCAGCACTCTGACATTGCTCCAGGGGTGCCTACCGAAGTCCTCCCTTCTCTCCTGTCCTCCATCTCTCCTGTCCTCCATCTCCCCTGTCCTCCATCTCCCCTGTCCTCCATCTCTCCTGTCCTCCATCTCCCCGTCCTCCATCTCCCCTGTCCTCCATCTCCCCTGTCCTCCATCTCCCCTGTCCTCCATCTCCCCATCCTCCATCTCCCCTGTCCTCCATCTCTCCTGTCCTCCATCTCCCCTGTCCTCCATCTCCCCATCCTCCATCTCCCCTGTCCTCCATCTCTCCTGTCCTCCATCTCCCCTGTCCTCCATCTCCCCATCCTCCATCTCCCCTGTCCTCCATCTCCCCTGTCCTCCATCTCCCCTGTCCTCCATCTCCCCATCCTCCATCTCCCCTGTCCTCCATCTCCCCTGTCCTCCATCTCTCCTGTCCTCCATCTCCCCTGTCCTCCATCTCCCCATCCTCCATCTCTCCTGTCCTCCATCTCTCCTGTCCTCCATCTCCCCTGTCCTCCATCTCCCCTGTCCTCCATCTCCCCATCCTCCATCTCCCCTGTCCTCCATCTCCCCTGTCCTCCATCTCCCCTGTCCTCCATCTCCCCATCCTCCATCTCCCCTGTCCTCCATCTCCCCTGTCCTCCATCTCTCCTGTCCTCCATCTCCCCTGTCCTCCATCTCCCCGTCCTCCATCTCCCCTGTCCTCCATCTCCCCTGTCCTCCATCTCCCCTGTCCTCCATCTCCCTGTCCTCCATCTTTCCTGTCCTCCATCTCCCCTGTCCTCCATCTCTCCTGTCCTCCATCTCTCCTGTCCTCCATCTCCCCTGTCCTCCATCTCTCCTGTCCTCCATCTCCCCTGTCCTCCATCTCCCCTGTCCTCCATCTCCCTGTCCTCCATCTCCCTGTCCTCCATCTCCCCTGTCCTCCATCTCCCTGTCCTCCATCTCCCCGTCCTCCATCTCCCCTGTCCTCCATCTCCCCTGTCCTCCATCTCCCCTGTCCTCCATCTCCCCATCCTCCATCTCCCCTGTCCTCCATCTCCCCTGTCCTCCATCTCCCCTGTCCTCCATCTTTCCTGTCCTCCATCTCCCCTGTCCTCCATCTCCCCCGTCCTCCATCTCCCCTGTCCTCCATCTCCCCCGTCCTCCATCTCCCCTGTCCTCCATCTCTCCTGTCCTCCATCTCCCCGTCCTCCATCTCCCCTGTCCTCCATCTCCCCTGTCCTCCATCTCCCCTGTCCTCCATCTCCCCTGTCCTCCCCTCCATCTCCCCTGTCCTCCCCTCCATCTCCCCTGTCCTCCATCTCCCCTGTCCTCCATCTCCCCGTCCTCCATCTCCCCTGTCCTCCATCTCCCCGTCCTCCATCTCCCCGTCCTCCATCTCCCCTGTCCTCCATCTCCCCTGTCCTCCATCTCTCCTGTCCTCCATCTCCCCTGTCCTCCATCTCCCCTGTCCTCCATCTCCCCATCCTCCATCTCCCCTGTCCTCCATCTCCCCTGTCCTCCATCTCCCCTGTCCTCCATCTCCCCATCCTCCATCTCCCCGTCCTCCATCTCCCCTGTCCTCCATCTCCCCTGTCCTCCATCTCCCCGTCCTCCATCTCCCCGTCCTCCATCTCTCCTGTCCTCCATCTCTCCTGTCCTCCATCTCCCCTGTCCTCCACCTCTCCTATCCTCCATCTCTCCTGTCCTCCATCTCCCCATCCTCCATCTCCCCTGTCCTCCATCTCCCCATCCTCCATCTCCCCTGTCCTCCATCTCCCCTGTCCTCCATCTCCCCTGTCCTCCATCTCCCCTGTCCTCCATCTCCCCTGTCCTCCATCTCTCCTGTCATCCCTGGCCTCACCCAACCCAGGCTCCTCCCTCGTGCTCCGCAGCAGGCTGCACTCCCTCCCTGATGTGACAAGGTGCTGCACGTGGTTGTGTATACCCCACCCCAAGTCAAGGCACCACCCTTGAAGGCTCAGAGTCCTCTCTCTCCCTCCTTCCCTTCCTACCACTCTCTCTCTCTCTCCATTTGGAAAGACCATGTACCATTTGAGCTTGATGTGGAGGAGGAAATGAAGGGGTCTGAGAGCAGCTGGGGCAGACGGACCCTGGCACCTGCTTCTAGGTTGGCTGGACACAGGCACGGTAGACACAGAGTGGCTGTGCTGTGTGGGGATCAGCAGGGTGAAGGCTAGGCTGAAGGACACCATTGTGGGTGTTGGCAGGAGGGGAGCAAGTGCCATGGACCCGACGAGCAGGGCCAGGTCGAGGCTAGTGTCCAGGAGGTGGCGGGGCCTCCAGTGCAAAGGGGAGACCAAGCCGCCCTCACTCTGTCTTCTCCTAGCTGGGAAAGGGGCCTCTATCTCAGCCATCTTCCCCAGCCACCAGGTCCCAGGGGCATGGAGGGACATGGGAATTAAGGACCAGGTGTGAGCAACTGGTTTTGGTCCTGGAGATCTGCTACGTGAGGATGAGCCGCTGTCACTTGGAGGCAGGTGCCTCGTGCTTGGCCACAGAGTGCCCTTCCTAAGAGAAACGAGTCATTTCTGCGCACCGCCGCCACGGCCTTCAGTTCCTCCTCTCGAACGCAAGGTGGCGCGTGTCCTGGATCCCGCAGAAAGGTGGCCCCCACTGGGGACGCGGCAAAAACTGGCTGGTCAGGGCAGCCACGGTGGAGAAGGGGCAGTTTTAGACTCCTTGATGGCATCAGTTGGCCAAATCTGAGGTGATAAAAAAAAAAAAACAGAGCCCACCTGTACTAGTGAACAGCAGTCCATGTGAGAGGTGAGGGTGAGTGTGCCAGGAGAGTGTGTGAGCATAAGCATGGAGGTCTGAGTGTGCAAGTGAGTTTAAGTGTGTGGTGTGTGTTCATGGGTGTGAGCGTGTGTGACTGTGTGAGGGTGGAGTGTGGTGCATGTCCATGTGTGTGTGGGAGTTTGGGGATGTGGGTGTGCACGTGTGATTGTGGGAGTATGCATGGGTGTCAGTGGGAGTGTGAGGATGTGTGACTGTGGGGGTGACTGTGAATGTGGGGAGTGTGATTGTGGGGTTATTTGTGTGGGTGTGTGAGTGTGTGGGGATGTGGAAGTGAGTCTGGGGTTGTGAATGTGTGGATGGGTGAGGGTGGTGGTGTGTGTATGTGTGAATATGGGGTATATGAGTATTCAAGCAGAGGCGCAAGTGTCTGGTTGTGGGAGTGTGTAGGGGTGTGAGTGTGAGGGTGTGAGTGTGAGGGTGTGGGGGGTGTGGGGTGAGTGAAGTGAGTGTATGTATGTGTATGAAGGTGGGGACGTGAGCATGTGTGAGGGTGCGGTGTGTGGGGGGTAGGGGTGTGGAGAGGAGAGTGGGGTGTGTGAGGGTAGGGGTGTCAGTGTAAGTGTGAGGATGGGGTGTGGAGTATGTGAGTGTGGGGTGTGAGTGTGGGGGTTGTGAGGGGGTGTGGGGTGTGAGCATGTGTGTGGGGGGTGAGCGTGTGAGTGTGGGGGTGTCAGCATGTGTGAATGTGAGGGTGAGTGTGAGGGTGAGTGTGGGGTGTGAGCATGTGTGAGGGCGAGTGTGAGGTCAGGGGTGTGGTGGTGGTTGTTCCGTTGCTGCTAGCAGGCTCTCTCCCTTAAGTCCCCTCTTCCAAGCCCTTCCTTCCGACGTCCTTTCAGCTGTAAGCTGACGGCCCCATTGGAGCAGGGTGGAGCCTCCACCGCTGTCCCTGGCTCACCTCCTCCCAGCCACCTCCTGCCCCTCTGTGCTGGACCTGGTTGGGGCAGGTGGTGCGGAGTGAGTAGGGCACAGGCAGCTCTGGCTGGCATTGGAAGGTGCGCTCCACAGGCTGAGAGGCCACGCCTCCTCCACGTGCCTTGCCAGTGGCCTCTCAGGCTTCACGAGTCAGAAGGCTCCTCCTGGAAGTATGCCAGGGTCCCCTCTCCTGGTGCATCCCCTGCCACCCTCCCTACCACATCTGTGACTTGCACATGTATAGCATTAGAACAACAAGACGGCTTCATCGTGATCCTGTTGCGCATGTGGGACTCGTGGGTTTCCTTCTAAGTGGAAATAAGAGCATTCTGATTCGTGCTTCGGGGGCAGCTCCTGAAAGCTGGTGGCACTTCCAGATAGAACCCCAAGCGATGTGGCAGGTGGCTGGGACCCTGCAGCCTGCAGAGCTTGCAGACTGAGGTGCAGGTGAGGGAGAGAGCTCAGGACTCCTCATTCCAAACTCTGAAACCAGGGAAGCAATGGTGGTCCCTGTTCCTTCTCCTCCCATGAATGTCAGGGTGGCTTCCTGGCAGACTGGACAGGCTTTGGGGAAGGCACTTTCAGAGCCTGGTTCTGGCCCCTTCTGGCTATGGGATCTTGGACAAGTCTCTCACTGTCTCTAAGCCTCGGGGTCTCATGGGCTCTCCATGGTGAGGTGGTTGTGCTTTGATTTGGGTAAAGTGCCTGGCAGAGTGAGCATTTGGTGAATGGCGGCTGCCAGAGCTGCTGCTGTTATTATCATCATTCCCTCTCTAGGACTCAGGTGGCCTGCGGTGGCTGTTCTTTGTGGATGAAGCTGTAGCTGGGCTGGCTCTGCCAAGGAGGCTGTCTGGCACCCTGCAGCTCCACATCCTCTCGGTGGGACGCACCGGTGTCTGCTGCCTCTGGGGGAGGAAGAATAGTGCAGCTCCCCCCGCCTGAGGGGGAGGGGCGCAGGGGTCCATGGTGGATCCCCAGAGTGACTCAGTTCCTCCCACTCCCATGGTCCTCTCTGGTTCCGTGACCTCCATTCCTTGCGTCTGTAATGGGCTGGATGAAGCTAGGAAGCGCGTGCATCTTCTGAGGTGGGAATCTGCCTCTTCTCCTTTTTTTTCCCTTTACTATGACGCCTGTTGCTCATAGGTACAAATCAAACGAAGAGTATGTATATGTGCGAGGCCGCGGCCGAGGGAAATATGTTTGTGAGGAGTGTGGAATTCGCTGCAAGAAGCCCAGCATGCTGAAGAAACACATCCGCACCCACACTGACGTCCGGCCCTATGTGTGCAAGCACTGTCACTTTGCTTTTAAAACCAAAGGTAAGAGAGAGTCAGCTGGGGCACTGCCCCTGCCTGCTGCAGGGAGCTCCCCTCTGGGAGTCCCAGCACAGAGTTCAGGTGCTCAGACCTCTTTGCAGGGGGCCTGGAGCAGCTCCATTTCCTGGATTCCCACCCAGCTTGGTGCCCAGTGGCAGAGCAGCTGGCTCCAGACTGGCCTGTGGCTCCCCATGGCTGCCCCCAGCCATCCTCCTGGAACACGCACACAGCCCCTACACCTGTGGCTGCCTGGCCCTGGCCTGCCCAGCCTGGTGCAGCACTCTTGCTCACCGTTCCTGGTTTTGCATCTTCTCTCATCTCCCCTCCCTTCTGCATGTCTCCTGAGCCGTTTATCCACTGATCTGAGGCACTCCAGCATCCATGCTCGTCACTGCCACTCTTGCATTTGGAAATCCATTCCACTCCCAGCTGCTTAACACACTCGCATGCTCACTTCTCATGCCAGAGTGCACCGACCTCCACCCACCTCTCCACTCCCACCCTGTCCCTGCTCCACCCAGCTTCTCTGCACGTCTCAGCACAGGGCCGGCCCCCCCACTCCCACACTGGCAGCCCTGTCACCCCTGCCCCAGCCACACCCCACATCAGGGTCAGGATAGGCTCTGGCAGTCACTGGTGAAAGGAGGGGCCTGCTGTGAAAGGCGTGCATCCCAGAGAGCTGCGATGGGTGATGGGCATGGCCTGGCCTGCCACAGCCACCCAGGCCAGGCCCCTGGTGTGGACGAAGGAGCTGAGTCCATGGGATTCTTGGATCGCACTCTCCTCCTGCAGGATAGGCAGGGAAGGTCCTGGCAGCTTGCTCACTGCAGACTGAAGTGCCTTGGAGGGAGACCCAGGGCTCTCGGCACCCTGGTGTCTTCAGCCTCTTGAGCTTTATAGATTCCTGGATCAGGGTTTGGACATCAGGGTCCTGTCTTCTCCTTTGAGCAAGTTGGGGGCTTCTGGGAGCCCCGCGGTTTCTCAGGGGGTGAAACTCAAGGGCATCCTTCAGCTGTGCCACCTGTTGACCTTTCTTCTGTTGGCAAAGTTGCTCCCAGCGAGCGAGGCTGGGCCGCTGCTCTGGAGGGGGCCCAGCAGGGTCCCTACCCTTCTTCATTTCCTCCGTGCTCTTGCTGCTCTTGGCCCCTTCCGTTCTCTCTAAACCAAGTCAGGCGCCAGTTTATCACATCCCCTGGGACAGTGGCCTCTTCTCTGACTGTGTTCCCGTTTCTGGTCTCCTGACACCATTAACTGAACCCCTGCCCTGCTCTGTCCCCTCGCCATCATCTGCAAGTTGAGCTCGAATTTTCCTGCCAAGGTTTTGGTTTAAACAGAGGTGCCTGCCCTCCCACTGCCTTTCCCTGATCCTCTTCTCTCTTAGTGTCTCATAAACAACGTCCCAAAGGTTGCCCAGAGAGGGCAGATAGGCCCAGGACTCCCCACCCACCCCATGGGTGCTTCGAAAGTGTCTTCCATCCCTGGAGCCCTGCCCAGCATGCGTCGCCCTGGACATGGGCTGTCCCTGACACGTCCTCCAACCGCACTTCCTCTGGCCTTCTGCAGCCAGTTGAGATTTTATGGAAGAGTAAGATGGAGATAACTGACTGACAATTCAATGGACGGTCTTCAACTCTAAAAGCAGAATACTTCTCACCCAAGTCCCCTTGAAGGTGAAGAAAGTGATCCCAGAAAACAGAATAGCTGTTAATGCTGGAGCTGCAACTAGAACACGGGACCCGAGCTTCAGGGCATCACCCCGTCATCTTCCTTTCTCTGAGCAGTTAGTTTTCTCCCTTCCCGGGGGTGGGTGGCAAAAAGCTGCACTTGGAATGGCCTGTGTCCAGGGGACCACACTGTCCTCAGCCTGAGGAGCCCTGAGAGCTCCCAGCCCAGGGCCATGCAGAGCACACCTGTGCTCCACACGCAGCCTGGGCTGCCCATCGCCTCAGGAAACCATCACTCTGCCGCGAGAGACTGGAAGTTTCCAGCCCAAGCAGTTTCCTGCAGGGGGCCCACTCGATTCCCTTTGCCTTGGGTCCCTAGCAAGAGCCCCTACTTTCTAGGAGATGCCTTCATTGGAAGCCGCACTGAGCCTGTCTGCAGTCCGTTCCTGGGCCTCTCTGAGCCAGCACAGAGCCGGGGCCCTGGAGGGCCTTGGAGGGTCCAGAGTACATAATCTGAACAGAGGGGCTGTAGGCCCTCCACATTTCCAGGGGTATAGAGCATCCCCCGAGGGAAGGCTGCCCCTGCTGTCCCGAAGGCCAGGCCCATGAGGCCGTGCTCTCAACCAGTGATCAGGCAGTGCCCTGAGCTCTTCCTCAACTGTTCACAGGGGCTTCTAGAAGACTAGAACCTTCCAGAACCAACACAGGGAGCAGATGGGAAATGGTGGAATCTGAAACTGTTTGACTAACAGAGGGAAGGCCAGGTTGGGATGGTGGCAATCGAAGCAGGGAAGGCTCCCTGTCAGCTCTCTCTGCAGTATGGGGGTGAAGGGAGAGCAGGATGCTGGAGCTCCTGTCTGTTTCTGGGGCCAGGTGTCTTTGTGGAGTGCTGGGCCCCGTAAGCCATCAGCTCAGACAACACCGGCCCCTTCTCTCCGGGGCTGTGCGCCTCCCCATCAGGCCACCTCCAGGCCTGCCCCAGGCGGCCCTCCTGGCCCTACCACCCGGCTACCCCAGGGCCTGGGGAGCCCCTCCTGCCTTCCTGTCTGTCTCTGTCTGCCGTGTGTGTCTTGTCTCTCGTGTCAGACGTCGTGGCAGCAGCTCAGGCCTCTGGAAACTAGCTAAGGAACGCGTCAGTAGGTGGGGCTGGGGAGGCCTGTGGGTGGCCCTCTGGCGGCTGGGGGGTCCCATTTCCTCTTCTCAGATGGTTCCCAGAGGCCGGCGGATGGCTGTGCCATGTCCAGGCCCTTGCACCGATCGCCTCGGGGGACAGAGATGGCCTCAGGTCTGCCAGGCCGGCAGGGGCAGGGACAGATGGGTTGGTCAAAGCCAAATGAGGCAGGCAGGGTTGGTGGTGGATGCCCTTTTATCGGAGGTTCCGCCTCTCGCCCACCCATCGCCTTCCCTCTCACTTGCCTTTGCTCTTCATTCCAGGCCTGTTAGGCTTTGGTGGGGTCTGGAATGACTGAGAAACTGTGGCTCTGCCTGACAAGCCGAGGCCCTGGCCCTCAACAGGGAAGTGGTGTTCAGGCTGCACCTGCAGCCATGTGCCCCACCTTCCCCTTTCACAGAGGAGGAGACGGACCTGGAGAGGGAAGTCACAGAGGGACCCAGACAGCACTCAGGGCTGCCCATCCAGTGTCCACTCCTGGACCCGCAAAGTCACCTCCGATCCTGACTCCTCCCTGCACCCCCGGGGTTGGGGACAGAGGAGAGACAGCCCTTTGGGGGCTCCCTGGTGCCTTCTCCTGAGAAAGGTAAAACCATTTCACCATAAGCATCATCTTAGCATCTCTTCCTCCACACCCAGCATGGTGCGTGGCAGAGCCCCCGGCTGCTCAATAGAGTGACTGGCATGGGGACAGGGGTCTGCTCTCTGCCAGGCACACTCTGCTGCCACTCTACATGTGTCACCTCATCAAGTCCTCCCGCATCCCCACGAGGTAGGTATTACTTCACAGTTGCAGAAACCAGGGTTCAGAAGGTTAAGGAACTTGCCCAGGAGCCCGCAGCTAGCAAGCTGCGGAGCCCACAGTCAAACCCAAGGCTGCCAGGTTCCATCTAGGTTCCACTCTGCCTCCACATGGAGTGGGAAAGGCCCCCAGAGTCTTGAGACCTGAGTCTAAATGGAACTCGGCACCAACAGCACTGTGGCTACGGGCCACCTGATTCGCTGTGTTGGCTCAAGCAGCCCTGCCAGCGTCCGAGACAGCCAGTGATCTTGTCTAATGGTGCCATCAGCACCTGGACCCAGAGTTAGATCAGAAGCAGGGAGAATCTCAGCCTGGTGGGGGTTCAATTACATGGACTTTGAAGTTCCTTCCAACATTTTCCTCCTGCGATGAGAAGGGCATTTCCCATACGTGGCTATTGTACACCCATTGTGTGCCCAGCATCTAGCTTGGTTCATTAGAGACCTAAACCTTCCAGGCAGAACAGGTGCGACAAATGAGGTAATAGCCAGAATGAGCAGTGTCTGCTGTGCTCTGTGGTCTGGGGTAGTCAGGGTAGGGTGGGCCTGGATCCAGGACCTTAGGACAGTGAATATCTCTGATCCACGGAAGACCCCAGCTGCCTTTTCCCACCTCTTGACTGTCCTACTCTGGCTTTGCCTTCTCATGACAGTGAGGGCAGAAGTCCACTAGGTTGGACAGGGACCTCTGAGGACCCTCTGGCTACAAGATGACTCTGGAATTATGGCTTTGCTCCCACTATTGCCGGGAGTAGAACATGCAGGTTTATTTCCGGTTATAGGAGAAAGACCCAAATTAGGAAGGATAGAGTCATGAACCAGGACCAAGGTGAAGAACGAGGAAAGGAAGCAGCTCCCCTCCCATCCCTGGTACCCTTGACTTGAACACCTCTGGGAATCCCAGCTTAAGGTTCCCCCATTAACCTCTTAGCAAAACCCTAAAGATTTCTTCTAATTCCAGGAATGATTAAGAAGCACCCTTTGGTTCATCTGTGGGCCCTCTCCCTGGTCACCTATCCATCCATCCCATCTAATAGTTTTCCTGTTCATTTATCTTCTCATCCTATCTGTTCCTACCATTCTCCCATTTGTCCTCCCACCCATCCAACTTCCCATTCTTTCATCCTCCTATCTGTATTCCTATGCATGTAAAAGTGCATGTGTCCATTCATCCATCCAACCAGCCATTCTTCCATTCATCCATGTCTCCGTCCTCCCATCCAGCTCTCCATCATCCCACCTGTTTATTGACCCATTCTCCATCTATCCTTCCATTTATTTTCATCTACTCACCTATCCTCTGTCTGCCTCTTCATCTCCTTATCTGCTCCTCTAGAGTTCCATCCCTCTGTCTATCCTCTTCCTGTTCTTCATTCTCTTTATATTTCCTTTATCCACTTTATCTATCCACCCACCAATCACTCTATTCATCCACTCCAGGAGGCTTACCTCTTTCCATTCTTCTCTCCTCCATCCATCCATTCAAACTTACCAATTAATTAGACTAATGGGACAGAATACCTGATTCAGGGCACTTATGATGTTAATGACCATATGGAAATACAGCCATCCCCAGGGCAACAGTGAGCACATCATAGTTTGGGAGTAGCTGCTGGGCCCAAAGCAATATCCTGAGGCATCTGGCCTGTGTTCTTCTGGGGCAGGCTGGGATACTCTGCCTGTCCTTCCTAGAACCCTCCTGTCCGAGCTGTGTGGCCTGTGAAATGTTGCACACCTGCTGGGGAACTGAAGCTGTTGTTACTGCTCCCTGATTCCACAGAGCTGCTGTCTCTGCTCTGCAGCTTGTGGGCTGGACCTACAACTTGGAGCGAAGCCAGCCTCCCCTCTGAGGGCTTTGTAGGCATGGAGCAGGACAGAGGCCTTGCCCGGGCCTTCCCTGACCACCCTGGTCCTGTGTCTGCACTGTAGATTGGCCTGGGGAAACTGAAGGCCCAGAAATGGGACTTCTCTGTGGAAACCAAGCTTGGGCCCCCAGCCTTGTGGCTCCTGAATCCCTGGCCAGTAGACTTCCCTACTGTCACCTTCTGCCCTCTCGCCATGCATAATATTGAATTTGCCCTGGTTTCTCTACCTACACTAGAATTCTGCCCTGTGGGCTGCCCTAGAACTATCCTCAGCCAGAAGGGCATGCTTAGTCCTCACCCATCATGCCGGTCAATGGGAGCCTCCCACGTCATCCCACACTTGAGATGGCCAATAGTGCTGCCTGATGAGCATCACCAGCTACTAGGGCCAGACTTAAATCAGAAGCAAAAAAGAAAAAGAAAAAGAAACCTATTGCACTTGAGTTGTCTTTTAATTTCTTTTTTTGTTTGTTTTTTAACCAGCATCTCACTTCCTCATTAGACTCTCTGTCCCCTCGCAGCCCCCGCCCCTGCCCCCTCCACCTAGCTCCTGTGCACTGCCCTAACAGCAGCTGTGGCTACACGTCTTGGCCTGAGCACCAGGGCAGAGGGATGCCCCAGCTCCTGCCCAGCCCCTGCAGCTGGCAGGGCCTTAACTGACCTGGAAACCACGGCCTGCCGGCCAGGTGCTACCTCCGTGAGTCCTGGGCCTGCCCTGGCCTCCTGCCCCACAGCAGAGCCTAAGTATTCTCATTTCTTTCTAGGGAATCTGACTAAGCACATGAAGTCGAAGGCCCACAGCAAAAAGTGCCAAGAGACAGGGGTGCTGGAGGAGCTGGAAGCCGAAGAAGGTAACAATTGCCAACCTCCTCCGTCCCTTTCCCCTCGTCCGCCTTCCCCGTCCTCCTCCACCTTAACTCTTTGTCTTCCGTGCTTCCTTTCTGTCTGCTTTGCTCCATTCCCCCTCATCCCCTCTCTCCCTCCCATGTCTTCACCTTCATTTCTCCCAACTCTCAGAGACAAAGGTTAAATTCCCTGAATGATCGGGCCACCTTCCCACATGCTGATAGGATATGCTGTGCAGCCCTAGCTATCGTGCATTACCATCTGTCATGCAGGTGGAGCGCCTGGCACCCATGGGTGCTCAGTGAATGTTTACTGAATAAATGCACACAAGAGAACTCACAGTCAACGTTGAGTGCCCACTATGTGTTGGGCAGGTTCTAAATGCATGCCCTGAATTATCCCAGCAACCCCTCACAGTGACACTGTGGGACACATACTCTCCAAAACTCCACACCCACACTCCTGCCTACACACTCCGGCATGGGCCTGACACATGGGCCTTTTGGAGCTAGGAGAGTTTCACGAAAGCCCAAAGCAGACCTGACAGCTGCTTGTCACCTCCCAGCCCCATCCCCGTACACACCCCGGCCATGGTGGTCAATCCCCAGGAGGCATCTTAGAGTCAGTTTCTGAGAAGACAGGGCAGAGGATTCGAAGCCAGTGGGTCTGGCTGGGCACTGCCAGGCCTTAGCAGTCAGACAGGTGGCCAGAAGGGCTTTGGTGGTGGACGGCAGTCCCTTCAACAGGAGGAGGCTGGAGCCATTTCTCAGCACCAAGCAAAGCAGGAAGCATACTGATTCCCTGAAATCAGCCCCAGGACTTAGAGTGTGACAGAGAGGAGTGTGTATGCACACACTGTGTGTCTTGTTCCATTTTTGTTTTTCCAATTTGGGGAGTATTTGTGGTCTTACAAAAAAGAGTTAAGTCATATTTCCTTTTAGGTGGAATACGTCATTTTTATAGAGCAGAACACAGTGAACTTGGGGCTGTTCACCCCAAAGCTAGAATGTGGGTTCGCGGTGCTTGACAAGGATACACTGGACCATATACACATATTGTCTCATTGAGTCCTTAAAACAGGTGGCAGAAACTTGTGTCACGCATGTTAAGTCAGGGAAGTCAAAGCTTAGACAGGTAAAAATAGCCCAAGGTCACACAAAAACCCTGGCTGCATGCCACTCCACTGCCTGGTGGGCTGAACCAGGGGAGCCTGAGCCTAAGCCAGAGCCCTCCCCTGAGGTCCCTGCCCCGCCCCAGCCTCATTTTCCCAGAGGAGCGAAGGAGGATGCTCAGAGCCACTTTTCTCAGGACTAAATCCATGCATTCATTCCAGAAGTAATTACTGGGCACAATCTCTGTGCCTGGCTCTGTTCGGGGTGCTGGAGGTTCCGCAGTAAATAAAACAGCTCCTGTCCTCAGGCAGTCAGCATGGCAGGGGGGAGCTGGGCAAGGAACGAATGTGGAGTAGAGCAAGGGCCCTGCCTGTGAAGCCAAAGAGAAATCAGAAGAGCCAAGTGAGGGCTGGGGCGCGTGGGGAGGGCCGCTGTGCTAAACAGAGGGTTGTGAGAAGAGAACCCCCACCGGAAGGAACCGGAGTCAGGAGTTACGTGGGGTCAGGGAGGAGCTCTCCTACAGAGGGAGCAACAGGTGCGGGGTTCCCTAGTGCTGGAGCCCGCTGGGCGCGGTGGCAGCCCGTTCAGAGACCTGGAGCCTGAGAGCTGAAGGGCACCAGGGGTGCCCTGGAGCGGAGGAGAGAGGCAGAGCGTCCTCTGGCCTGTGCTGGGGGCGCGGGGAGGCCGGATGTGCTCAGGAGGTGGAAAAGCGGCGGGATTCTGGGTGGGCTCTGGAGGGAGAGCCCACAGGCTCAGCTGACCCCATATGGGGCAGAAGGGAGGGGGGAGGACGAAAAGGAGCCAAGGAGGACTCCAAGGTTTACGGCCCAAGAGACTGAAGAATAGAGTTTCCACTTCCCGCGACCAGACAGATGCAGGGGGGAGCGGCATGAGTTCGTGTCTGTGGAACGCGAGGTGGCGCGTGGGAGGACTGCCTGGAAGGAGCGAGGCGCCCCGTCCCTGCCCACGGTGCTGGCCAGGCTGGGCGCCAGCGCCACCGCGTGGCCTCTCCCAGCGGCGCCCGCCGCGCGCTCAAGCACACTCATTTGTGGAGCGTTGGCCTGGATCCCAGCAGGGGCGGGGCCGCTCCAGCAAGGGCCCTGGGAAGGGGCCGCCCAGACAGAGGCATTCCCCAGTGCCTTGCAGGAACGCAGATGTGGAGGGCCCGGCCAGCCTCCAGCTGGTCAGGGGACTCTTGGCTTCCAGCATTCATGCACTGAGTGCCCAGGACGGGCCATTATCCCCACTGGGTCTCAACTTCCACATTAGTAAAGAGGGTCTTTATGAGCCCTCCCTGCTGGACATCAGGAGACGCTGGTCCTGACTCTCCTTCACTCCTAACACTACCCCTGTGACCTTCGTCTGCAAAATGCTGACAATCCCACCCCAGCTACCTGCCTGCTGAGACTGGGGGGACAGGGATGACAGGAGCTGAAGTTTATTGGGTACTTACTGTGTGCCAGACCCTCACAGTCCTCTCAACAACTTCCTAGACTGCTTTTATCGCTACCCAGTTTACAGATGAGGAAACCAGACACAGAGAAAGTAAAGCATCCAACGTCACACAGCAAGGAAGTGGTGGTGCTGAGATTCAAACCCGACCACTCCCTGCTTCTTAGTGCAGCACATCATTTTTAAACTGTCAGCGTAACAATGCAAGGGCTGTAAACCTTAGTTCTGACTCAGCCACCAGCTCTCACAGAGTCATCTGTGCCTGGATTTTGCTGTATGTAAATAAGGGGCAGGGCCAGGTGAACGGGTGATGAAGTAGGCCCCTGCCAAAGTCCTAGGCAAGGAAAGTAAATGCCTGGGGCATAACTGCAAAGTTCACCCCCATCCCCAGTCCTGCTCTCATCCTAATCCTTCATTCCTCCTCTGATCTCATCACCCTGCCTCTAGCCTCAGGGCCCTCCCTTTGCCTGCCAGCCCTAGCTCCACCCCATAGCTTTGACCTACATCCGGCTGAATGCCCACTTTTGTCCACTTTGGACATCTGACTGCTGCATATTGAGTGACTTGGAAGTGCTAGTTCCGGGCTTTCTGGCCTCGGGGCAGCTGGACATGGTGGAGAGCCAAAGCCTGGCTGCCCCAGCGGCCTGAGTCAGCTTCTGTGCCAGCCCTCCTGGTCAGTGGTGGGTGAAGTACTGACATGTGTGAGTGATGGGGCTGGCTGGCTGGCTCAGCCCACCTGTCAGCAGCCTCATTCTGCAGACCAGAAACAGGTTCCGATGGTCTAGCGATGGGCCAGTGAGGAGGCCAGATGTTAGCGGAGTTCTCCCCAGCATCGGGATTGCTGTCCATTTCAGAGATGCCCAAACTAGACTCCTGACATGTCAGAGGTGACCCGGCTGGTTGGGGCCATCCCAGAGGAATCAGACCAGGAGGCTAGTGTTTCAGAGTCCTAACCCCCACTTTTAGACTCTATTCAATAATTCTGTTATTATTCTTGTAGTCTGTTTAAGGAGTGCAAGTGACCTAAATGTCCAACAATATCTGAAACAAGTATCACAGTTTGTTGCTTGTTTACTCTTGTGAACAATTGCTTCCAAGTCTCTCAACATGCAGCAGTCAGATGTCCAAAGTGGACAAAAGTGGGCATTCAGCCGGATGTAGGTCAAAAACTATGGGGTGGAGCTGGGGCTGGCAGACAATGGGAGGGCCCTGAGGCTAGAGGCAGCCTGGACTTCAAAAGGGCAGTGGCTCCTCAGATAAGAGCATGGCTGGGATGGGGACCTGCTCTGCAGCCTGAGGCCAGCTTAGTCAAGCCGCCCACAGAGGCCAGAGGCCACCACCTGCCGGATGCCATTGTGACAGCTACCGGGAGCCTGGTCACCATGGCAGATGTGTGTTTACACTGACCACGGATGGCTCTGTGCTGCTGGACCAGCCAGTGTGACTGCTCTGTCCTGGAATAATAGATTTCATCATTAATGTGTTAATATGGCAGCTATAATTATTTTTAAGCCTTCGATATGTGCCAGGTCTTCCTTTTACTCCTCCTAGAAAACCTGGTGAGGTGAGACCATCACATTCATTCGACAAGGGGAGACCAAGCAGAGCAAGGTGGGGTAACTTGCCCGTGGCGAAGCCAGCACTGAGATGCTAGTGAAACAAACAAAGACTGTCTTCTTTGCTGTGGCTCAATTCCAGCCCTACTACTCTCTTCCATGGGCAAGTTAATTACTCTCTCTTACCTCAGTTTCCTCATCTGTAACATGAAGATGAGAACAGTACCAGCTTCACAGGATTCTTTGAGGTCTAAATGAATAAATTTAGCTAAAGCTCTCAGAACTGAACATTGCACATTCTAGGCATAAAGGAATTATTGTTCACTGTTGTTATTTACAAAGCGCTCCCATATCTGTTACGTTTTGTGGTTGTCCCCACAATCTTGTGCCCTTGCCATGGCTATTTTGCCCAGTCAGCAGGCAAGGAAACTGGGACTCAGAGAGGAGCAGCCATGAGGGCAGCGGGGCCAAGGCCCAACCGTGACTTTGGGTCTTCTGTGTTTGCCCTCAGGAACCAGTGACGACCTGTTCCAGGACTCGGAAGGACGAGAGGGCTCAGAGGCTGTAGAGGAGCACCAGTTTTCGGACCTGGAGGACTCGGACTCAGACTCAGACCTGGACGAAGACGAGGATGAGGATGAGGAGGAGAGCCAGGACGAGCTGTCCAGACCATCCTCAGAGGTGCCCCCGCCTGGCCCACCACATGCACTGCGGGCAGACTCCTCACCCATCCCGGGCCCTCAGCCCCCAGATGCCCCCGCTTCTGGCACCCAGGCTACACAAGGCAGCTCCGGCTCAGAAGCTGAGCGCCTGGCAGCCAGCAGCTGCTCCATGTCCAGCCAGAGCACGCCGGGCCTCCCCCGGCTGGGACCGGCCCCTCTGGGCTCTGTGGAGAAAGACACAGGCTCAGCCTTGAGCTCCAAGCCTGTGTCCCCGAGAAGACCATGGTCCCCAAGCAAAGAAGCAGGCAGCCGTCCACCAATAGCCCGCAAACACTCACTAACCAAAAACGACTCATCTCCCCAGCGATGCTCCCCGGCCCGAGAACCACAGGCCTCAGCCCCGAGCCCGCCTGGCCTGCACGTGGACCCAGGAAGGGGTATGGACCCTCTCCCTTGTGGGTCTCCAAGACTTCAGCTGTCTCCTCTCACCCTCCGGCCCCTGGGAAGAGAACTGCCCCCTCGAGCACATGTGCTCTCCAAACTCGAGGGTGCCACCGACCCAGGCCTCCCCAGATACTCGCCCACCAGGAGATGGTCTCCGGGTCAGGCCGAGTCACCACCACGGTCAGCGCTGCCAGGGAAGTGGGCCTTAGCTGGGCCGGGCAGCCCTTCAGCGGGGGAGCATGGCCCAGGCTTGGGGCTGGCCCCACGGGTTCTCTTCCCGCCCGCTCCTCTACCTCACAAGCTCCTCAGCAGAAGCCCAGAGACCTGCGCCTCCCCGTGGGTGAGTTCCTGCCCCTGGGGGCTGGGCCGCTTCTCCCCTGTGGGTGCGGGGGTTGCAAGTTCACACCCTCCTGGGTATCACACCTGGAACTAAACAGCTCTGCCAGCTCAGTAGTTATTAATAATTTAGCAAGCATTTATTAGGCACCTACTGTGCCATGCACCATGCTGGGTGCCCTGAATCAGCTGGCTAATTAAACGTTATTTTAGCCTCAGAAGCACAGAGCATGGACTCTGGAGTTCATGGTATCTGGGTTCTACCACGTATTAGTCCGTTCTTGCATTGCTGTAAACAAATTCCTGAGACTGGGTAATTTATAATGAAAAGAGGTCGAATAGGCTCCCAGTTCTTCAGGCTGTACAGGAAGCGTGGTGCCAGCATCTGCCCGGTTTCTGGGGAGGCCTCAAGCAGCTTTTACTCATGGCAGAAGGCGAAGCAGGAACAGGCATCTCACATGGCAGAGTGGAAGCAAGAGAGAGAGTTGCGGGGAAGGTGCCACACACTCAAAATGCCAGATCTCATGAGAACTTACTCACTATCTGGAGGACAGTATCAGTCCCCATGACCCAAACACCTCCCGCCAGGCCCCACCTCCAACACTGGGGATTACAATTCAACACGAGATTTGGGCAGGGACAAATATCCAAACGATATCATGTCACTTGCAAGGAGTGTAGCCTTGGATGTGGGTGTAAATACTCATGCAGTTTCCCACCCCCACCCCATCCCCATCTGCCTGTGTTCTTTGAGCAGATGGCAGAACTTAACCAAAACCATCACCATCTCCAATATCACTGTCACCAGTGCCCTCAGAGACACCCTGTGGATCATCAGCACTGTCCCCATGGGCAGCACCACCACTGTCACCATTGCACCAACACACCACGGCTGCCACCCCGTCAGCACAGTCACCATCCCTGTCCCCTCAGCTGCCATGACCCCTCAACTGACAGCACCATCGTCAGCCGACCACCTTCCGACACCTTCTCTGTCTCCATGTTGCCATGACCCAGCCCTGTCACTCCTGGAGGAACACTGATCTAGGAATCCTTGATTTTTAATTTTGGGGTCACATTCAAATTCCTGGGGGTGGCAGAAGGTCAAGAACTGCAGGTGGGAACTCACGTCCAAGGGTGAAGCTGGGTGAAGACCATTTAGGAACAGGAGAGGCAGCAGACCCACATAGAGGCCAGGCTCATGGGTGACGACAGGGTCCCACGTTGCTCAATATCCCCTCCTTTGAAGACAGATATGCTGGCCAGAGGCATGGAGACCATGGGGCCTGAGCATACTCATGGTCACTGTCGAGCTGGAGATGGCCCATTCCAGAGATGGCAGCAGGCTCAGCATCACGGGCAGGGAGTCAGGGGCTTGTTCTGGGTTCAGCTCAGCCGGGACTCTGGACTCGCTCTGTGATCTTGGGCAAGTCCCCTTCCCACTTCCAGGCCTCAGCTCCCCATGTGCCCAGCACGTAACCTTCACCTTACCTTGTCTTGTTTTCTGACCCCAGCAGAAGGCCGAGTCCCGAAGTCCCTCCTGCTCACCCAGCCCTGCTCATCCTCTCTCCTCCCGACCATTCTCCGCCCTCCATGACTTCCACGGCCACATCCCGGCCCGGACAGAGGAGAACATCTTCAGCCACCTGCCCCTGCACTCCCAGCACTTGACCCGTGCCCCGTGTCCCTTGATTCCCATCGGTGGAATCCAGATGGTGCAGGCCCGGCCAGGAGCCCACCCCACCCTGCTTCCAGGGCCCACCACAGCCTGGGTCAGTGGCTTCTCCGGGGGTGGCAGCGACCTGACAGGGGCCCGGGAGGCCCAGGAGCGAGGCCGCTGGAGTCCCACTGAGAGCTCATCAGCCTCCGTGTCGCCCGTGGCTAAGGTCTCCAAATTCACACTCTCCTCAGAGCTGGAGGGCAGGGACTACCCCAAGGAAAGGGAGAGGACCGGCGGAGGCCCGGGCAGGCCTCCTGACTGGACACCCCGTGGGACCGAGGCACCTGCCGAGCCCACACCCATGCACAGCCCCTGCACCCCACCCGACACCTTGCCCCGGCCACCCCAGGGACGCCGGGCAGCGCAGTCCTGGAGCCCCCGCTTGGAGTTCCCGCGTGCACCGACCAACCCCGAGGCCTCTGCCACCCCGCCGCTGGACCGCAGCAGCTCCGTGGGCTGCCTGGCGGAGGCCTCTGCCCGCTTCCCAGCCCGGAGGAGGAATCTCTCTGGGGAACCCAGGACCAGGCAGGACTCCCCCAAGCCCTCAGGAAGTGGGGAGCCCAGGGCACCTCCACATCAGCCTGAGGACAGGGGCCCCCGCAACGCTTAGCCTCTCTCCAACTGCTTCAGCATCTGGCTTCCAGTATCCAGCAACAGACGTTTCCAGCCACTTTCCTTGAATCATCCCACTCCCTCAGCCCCATCTGTCCCTCCGTCCAGGAGCTCTCACGGCCCCATCTGTTGTACCTTCCCATGTATGCAGTTACCTGTGCCTTTTTCTACGCCTTTTGTTGCTTAAGAAGAAACAAAACAAATCACATACATACATTTAAAAAACAACAACAACAACCCGTGAGGGGTCTGAGGCTGTGAATAGTTTATGTTTTTGGGGAAAGGCTGATGGTGGAGCCTCCTGACCCTCCCCGCTGCGGTTGGCAGCCACCCACCCCAGAGGCTGGCAGAGGGGAAGGGGTGCACTGAGGGAGAAAGGAAAAGGAAACCTCAAACAATATAGAATTAAATGTAAGAGGAAGCACTCCTGTGTACAGATGCGATCAAGGTTCCTGTTTGTTGCCACTTTACCCGCTGCCCAGCTCGTGGCCACCCCTCTCTGCCAGCAGAAAGGTCAGTGTCCCCAGGCACAGGGGCGCAAACAGAGGCAGGTGACCCCCACCCAGGCCCCAGCAGGCAGGCCCAGAAAAAAATAATCTTTTCCTTTTTTTTTTTTTGCAAGAAAATAAAATTATACTTTTCCTAGGATTTCAATGCAAAATAATAGGTGCAGGTAGAAGGAAGAGGGTTGGCTCCCCAAGGGCCCTTGGATACTTTGGTAGTCTGAGTCATAGGCCCATCCTGGCACTCCCCAGGTGGGCAGGCCACCCCACCCACGCACCCCCACTCCCAACACCTCCCTTCTTCACCCCACCTTGGCCCCCTGGGCTGGGGAAGGAGCCCTGACTGTCCGTCCCTGGCTCCCAAGCCCCTGACCAAGGCCTCACTCTTCTGTTGCCTCCTCTGTTCTAAAACTACCCACAAAGGCGGAAGTGGCAGGGCCCAAGCCTTAGGGGTCGTTCCTGAGACTGGGTTTTGGGTTCTGTTTCACCCTGGGGTACAAGGGACCCTGTTCCACTCATGGCTGGGTTTTTCCAGTGCTCCACCACAGGAGTTTGTAGAGAACTGTTTCGGGACCACCCCCTCTCCCTGCCCCACACCGTCCCTGTCTCCACGACCCCAAGGAAATACCCAGAACTGTGGCTGGTGGATATGGCCGGGGCCTGTTCGCTGTCTTACACCTCTTTTTTAAAAAGAGAGGACGGTGTTTGATACTTTGCCCAGCCACCACAGATTCTCGTGACCTAGAGGATTTTTGAATTGTCCTAAGTCATTGGAATTCTCCAAAGCAATCAGTGCAAGCCAGTGCCTCTTCCTAACCCCCCTCTCTACCTTCAAGAAGCTGCCCTGCATTTCCTGGGGCAAAACTCTACTTTGTAAGAAAAATAATAGGACCAGAAATTTAAATCCCAAATTGAACTATGGAACTTGAACTGTAGTGTGTTTGCCCCAACTGGGAGAGGTGAGTTTTTCCCCAGTGTTCCAGAACTGGTTTTCTTTACTTTCTACAAAGGAGGGCAGCACAGGGACTATGGTCGTGGCCCATGAAGGCTGGGTTTGATGCCACCCTATAAAGAGCAGGGACCTCTCTGGCTAGTCCCCAGTCCTCAGCCAGGCTGTATGAATCAAGTGCCCGCCCCAGGGCTCTTGAGCTGTTGAAGCTGTTTGGGTACAGGACACAGTAGGTGGGGAGGATTAAGACCCTTCTGTGAGTTCCCTGTGCGGGGCCGTACTTGCCTCTTCCAATTCGTGGCCTTTCCCCGGCCTGGTCCCTACTAGACAGACAAACCAGCCACAGTCCAGCCTGCAGCCAGACCACCTTGTTCATTCATTCTCCTTTGCCTCACTCAGAGCTAAAACAAAAATGAGACGAAAGGCAGGGCCTCCCTGGGGGTCCACTGTGTTCCAGGGTCCTGGGGAGTCAAGATTAGCCAGCAGCTCCTGACTGCTTCCCTCAGGGATGAGGGCTCTCATCCTCCCAAAAGCAGCAGCAAGCCCAGCCTGGACCACACCGTCCATATTGCTGGACAGTGGCCTGGCAGAAAGTGACTCCTCCGAGTCCTAGGAGGCCAGGGCTTTTCCCACCCTTGCCTTTCAGCCCTGACCCATGGGACTGCCCACGGATTGGAAGCTTCAAGGGCTGAGGTCTGGGAGCTGCATAAAGGCCTTTGCTTCAGCCCAGGTTAAAAATCTCCCTGGGCAGGCTCTTTCTGCCCCAGACCTACAATGCAGCAGACTGGGGGCTCTGGTGGACTAGCCCCTGACATTGGTGGGGGGCCCCACACCACTCCACCCCACTCTGCCTTCCAGCTCTCGTGGGCATTTTTCTCCCTGTACTCAAACAGCCTACCCACCCAAGGTTTCCTCCCTGGGCAGCCTAGCAATGAACAGCGCAGCCGGCAGGGCAGAGGCCCGGCAGTCACCGGGCCCGTCAGGCTCAGGCAGAGAAGCCACAGGGGCCGGGAGTCACTGGAGACTATTTCTAAATGATGGGGGGAAATGCACAAATAGAATCTCACCAAAGGGCTGCCTCCACATTGATGCTGTGCCCAGAGGGACACAACCAATGCCACCAGCCTGGGTATATGTCACTGGGCACAGCTCTAACCCCCTCCTCCGGACTCTAGTCCCAGTCCTCTGTGCACAGAGCCTCCGGCCCACAGGTACACCATGATCTGGAGAAAGACGCTTGCCCCATGCACGCCCTCCCCTGGGCCTTCTGCCCTGCTCCCAGTCACTTCCAAGCTTCCTGTTTGCCTGTGATGTTATTGTGCCTGTTGAGGGAAGCAGCAGAGGAGGCAGTGGCTGACTTGGCACAGATGCCTGTTGTGTGCTCTTTTGAAATGCGCGGGGTGGCCATTCCTCGGTACAGACTAGCCCTGGTCCTTAGGTGTGGGCAGTAGGGGAGGAACCAACTGGTCGAGGTTTCAAAGCCAAACCTTGCCTTCAGTTGGTGAGTCCTTGCCCCCAGGCCTGCGCTCCACGATGCTCTTCACCCTTGGCAATCTCAGTGCCATCCTGGATAGTAACCCCACTCCTCTCTGCTCCTGCCCGCACCTATGGCTCTCACTCTGGCCTCAAGCCTTACGACCCTCCAGGAGCCTGACAGCAGCCAGCTGCCTGCACTGTCGCCTCCATAAGCTCCAACTTCCAGACCCAGAAGTCCCTCTGCTTCCCTCTGTTGGAAAAAGCCTAAAAGAATTAGCTTCCAGATTCCTCTAGCCCCTGCTCCATTCCCACCCAGTCCTTCTGAAGAGGAATGAGCAATACATCTGAGCTGGATTTCTCTCTAGTCCTTTCTCCAGACAAATCCTTCTTAAAGCGAAAGTCCTGGCTGAGCACCTGTCCTTGGGGACCGATCTGCCGTGTGACCAGGGAAAGAAAGTTCCCGAAAGCCTATTCCACCAATTCTGCTTCTGTGTTGTGAATCCAGTCTGCTTTCCATTAGAAAACCGCTTCGGCACTTATGGTCACTTTACTAAATCTAGTATGTAAAAAAAGAAAGAAAGAAAAGAAACAGAAAAAGGAAATGTGCAGGCAAATGTAAAATACAACGCTCTCTGTAAGATAAATATTGGCCTTTTTTTCTAAAAGGTGTATGTATTCTGTACGTGAAATTGTCTGTAGAAAGTTTCTATGTTCTTAAATGGCAATACATTCCAAAAATTGTACTGTAGATATGTACAGCAACCGCACTGGGATGGGGTGGTCTTGCCTGTAATTTTATTTAAACTCCAGTTTCCACACTTGCATCTTGCAATGTTGATATGGTATATATCAGTGCAAAAGAAAAAAACAAAAAAACAAAAAAACAAAAAAATCCACGCAGGTCTAAAGCACAGAGTCTGACGTACAAAAGGAAAAATGCTCAGTATTGATGTGTGTGACCTTTGTTGTAAATTACATCTGTACTGTGAATGAGAAGTTTTTACAAGTATAATAATTGCCTTTATTACAGCTCTGGCTGAGTGTTCAGCCTGAGGATATTTTTTAAAAAAAAAATTAGCATGTTGGAATAAATTTGAAAATCCCAACATAGCCCTGCTTGCCTGGCTCATGGTTTTTCTAGAGGGTTCCACGATGTCAGAGTTGGAAGGACACTTGGCATCCCAAGTGCTCATTTTGCTTCAGAGCAATCAGGCCAAGAGAGCGGAGGTGACTAGGCTGCAGTCACACAGCCTAGGACTCTCTTGCAGACCCTGGAAAGACCTCTCAAGGAAGCGCCAGATATAGCACCATCTGGTTTGGGGCCTGTATTTGTTCCCTAGTCTGCAGTGACAAATCACCACAAACTAGGTGGCTTTAAACAACAGAAAGTTATTCTTTTACAGTTCTGGAAGCCTTAACTCCAAAGTCAAGGTGTTGGCAAAGTTGATTCCTCCTGGAGGCTCTGAAGGAGAATCAATTCTATGCCCCTCCTAGCGTCTGGTAGCTGCAGACAATGCTTGTCTTTCCCTGGATTATACACTCATCACTCCAGTCCCTGCCTCCACAAGGCCACATTCACAGATTCCAGGCCTTAGGACATAAACTTAACTTTCGGGGAGGGCCCCCATTCACCTCACTACAAGATGAATAGTGAATTGGTTCTTGAGTGTTGGCAGTGGGAGAGGCACAGCACTTACTGCCTGTGAGACCTTGGGCAACTCACCTAACCTCTCTGTGCCTCTGTTTCCTAATCTGTAAAGTGGAGGGGCATGATCCATATCTATAAGGGCTGGTGTGGGGATTAAGTGAGATGGCATATACAGGGTGGCTAACAGAGCCTGGAACATAGTAAGCCTTCAACAATTTGTTTCTGAGCAGGCTTTGCACAGGGTTCTGGGGTTACAAGGGTGGAAAAGATATGGAGTCCCCACCTTTTGTATTGAGCAACGATTTGCCGAGTGCCAATGAGAGGCAGTCATTGATACAACAGCGAGCAAGACAGACACAGATCCACCACGAGGAGCTCACATTCTAGCAGGGGAGGCCATCATCAGTTACTCAATCACAGTAGCCATCACGGCTGTGGTGGAAGACAATGACGGTGCTAATCCAGAGTGCGTCTGCATCACCCAGGGGACCTTTCCTGGAAAAGTCCTAAGGGTCGGGAGGACGAAGGGAGCCATGAGAAGGAGAGGATAGATTGACTGATGGACGATCAAGGGGGATTCTCAGGGTAAACGCCATCCAGAAGTTTAGTGCTAAGAGCCTAAGAGGGTCTGTTCGTTCAAAGCAATCAGAGGATTAATTGTTGCTGGCTTTTGGGAAAGTTGGACTAGTACAATTCCTGGTGCCTAGTGGGTCCTTCATAGATGCTACTGAATGTTGAATGAATAAATGGTGGCAGTGGATGGTGGTGGTTGAAGAGTGAGGACAAGGTGGGGAAGTGGAGGTAGCAGACACAGACACCTTCTAGGGGCCTGGGCTAGAGACAGGGGAGAGCAGGGGCAGTTGTGGGGGAGCGTGGGGTGCAGGGAAAGGAAGCCGAGTGTGTGATGGGCTGGTGAGGAGACGAGAAGCCAGATGTAGACTCCTCTCCCACTATGGGCCAAAAGAAGGGGAGGGGGGAAGTGCAGATGAAGTCAGCCTATCTGTTTGGTGACAGGAAGTTGGGGACACTCTTGAGGGTGGATTGTATGTGGGAAATAGAGTGAAGTCACCTGAGGAAGCTGCAGGGTGAAAAGATCAAAGACACCTGAATAGGTGTGAATGACCTTTGAGGGGAGCAAGAGGAAGCCACCAGGGAAACAGGGAAGGCACCTGCATAGCATCGCGTGCCAGCTGCCTTCTGTCTGCTCAGTGGTGTGGTTTTTCCAGCAGTCCTCAGCCGCTGGCTGTGGGCATGGGGAAGGTGGCCCAGGGTTAGCCAGGCCACGGGACACAAGGACAATGAGTTACTGGAGGTGAGTCACTGGCAAGTGAAGAGGTGAGGTCACTAGCCACTGAGCCCACATGCTGAGAAAGGAACAAGCAGGCCTGGTTGATAAGGAGAAAGGCCAGTGGTCAAGTGACCACTTGGATGAAAACAAGAAAATGTTGTGAGCTGTCTTAACTCATTGGATGAAGACTGTGTCAGCCACAGGCGTGGGTGGCTGAGGTGCGATGAAAGAGATCACCACTGGGGATGAAGAGGACAGGAAGTGAGCATCCAGGGTGCCGAGTGGGCTGTGCAGGTGGCAAGTGAGGCCATCGCTGAGGCTTAAGTGGGGCTTAAGTGGAGATCCGGGCCGTGAGTCAGGGCGTAACTGTCAGGATGGGTTCTGTTATGCAGCAGAAACTAGCAACCCAGACACTCCGGCTGAATGCAAGGGACGTGTATTTCTTTCCCTCACTATACGTTCAGTGTGGGTCAGCAGGGGAATTATGCTTATCCTAGTCAGAGATCTAGACTGATAGAGGCTCCTTCCCTGTGCTTCCATGACCCCAGGGGCTGAGGCAAGCACAGTACTAGGGGCCTCCCACTGGCAAGTAAATGCTTCTACGTGGAAACAACTATCCCTTCCATGCATATTTTGCTGGCTAAAGAAAGTCACATGCTCACGCCTAATGGAGGAAAATGAGAATAATTGGAAACAGCCCTAATGATAATCATACAAGGCTAGGACTTCTCAGAATTGGAAGAGGAGATGAGCAGATGTCAGCGATGGGAGGGAGGAGGGCCTGACAGTGGTAGCCTCAAAGGTGCTGGATTTTTACAGTGAGCGAGTGAAAAAAATAACAGTCCAGAAGAGGCCCTGGGAGCAAACGTGGCAGCTGGCTTTAGAATCATGGGATGAAGAGCCGTCGTTGGAGCAGGTGCCTGGGGAGCATGTCCTTGGATCATGCGGGGAGCATGTCTCGGTCTAGGCCAGTGGGGAAGTAGACCCCCACAACAGCCCCAGAAGGAGAAGAAAAATAGCATAGTATGTGCCAGGCCCAGTGTCCAGCATTTTACAAACTTGATTTGTAGTCCCTACAACAACCCAGCAAGATAAGAGTTACTGTCCCCCGTTTTACAGAGGAAAACAGAAGCTCCAAAGGGCCCCCAGCAGCCGAAGGTGCACAGCTAGGTAGGGGCAGTATGAGGACTAGAAAACCCTTGTGTGGCTCTCATGTAGTCCTTCAGGGAACCTGAGGTCCTCCCGCCTCCTCCCGTCTCACACTTGGGCTCCAGGGAAGCCCGGAATCTCAGACTGTCCAGCTGTGACCACTCAGGGTCCAGCTGGGGCTTCTCTCCAGCATCCTCTTGACTTAGTATGGCCATCTGGTAGCCATTTTAGGTCCCTGTGCCTGAGGTCACAGGTGCAAGGAATGACCAGCAGACACCGGGCCTAGATTCCAATAGCTGAGAGCATGAAAAGTGCCTGTGAATTCTTTCCTCTGCTGTCTGCCAGCAGGCTCAAGGCCCGCCGACCATTCACACATCGCTGGCCAGCAGGCCTCCCAGGCTGCTCTCTAAGGTTCATGAAGCGCTTTCCCATTTGGAGTGGACTAGGACAGGGTGCGCATTCCCATTTACAGATGAAGGGGAGAGCCGAAGATCACACCCTGGTAAGCAGCAGGGCCACTCACCTGTCCCCCTGACCCCAGCCTCAGAGGGCGGTGGCCACTGCTGTCTGCTGCTGAGGCCTTCACCAGGCTTTGTCTGGGTCCCAGTCCAGGTCTGGGCTGGGGCTGCAGGACTCCGGGATCCTACCCTCACCCTTAGGCCTGGGTCCTCTCTGAGCTCAGAACCTGGAACCCACACTCTGTCCTGGAGACTCGGCGGGGACAGGCCACTGTAGATAGGATGGGCCAGCCTGAGATGAGCATGAGTGGAGAGAAGAAGGAAGAGCTGGTGGAGGACACAGAGCAGGTGACGAGGGTGCAGACGGGGCTGTGCTGCTTGGGATTCATCATGGGCACTGCTCAGGAGACCCTGGGAGGAGACGCCTTATAACCTCAGCATCTATTCTAGAGCAGGAAGGTAGGAAGTTTCAGCCCCATTTAACAAGCAAGGAAATTGAGTCACAGTGAAGTTATTTGCCCAGGGTCAGGGTACCAGAGTGGTGACACTGCCTTCCCAAGGACCTCATTGGTAAGTGGCAGGGCCAGGAGTTGAAACCAGGTCCCCACATTTGGGAAGTGGTTAGCTTCCTATGGAAAGAGAATCTGGGCCTCTTTGCTACTAAGCAGCCCTGGAACCTGGGTTGGGGCTGGGGAACCCCAACATGCATATTTCCCAGTCCTTTCCAGGCATCACCTACTTCAGGGGGACCCCACTGCCTACTGCTTCCCTTCCAGATGACATCCGGAGCTGAGAAGTGCTTGGCCCAAGGTCAGGGCTATGATTCCTGATCCCTCAGCAAAGCCACCTGCACCACCCCACCCATCCCTCCTCTACCCCAGGCCTGAGTTCAACTGCTCGTCTCTCTTGCCCAGCTCTGCCTTTTTAGGAAAGGAAAAGAGCAGCCCTGGGGCGGGCGGGCAGGCGGGTGGGTGGGCGGACACGCTAATCCACCTGCTCCCGGCGTCTCTAGTTACCCGTGGTTTGGGGCTGGGCAGCCCCAGCTGGGAGTGCCAGTCCAGCCAATGGGTGCTGCCGGCTGAGCTCTCCGCCAGAGCCATACAAGGCTTTGCCACAGCCCAGGCCTGAGCTGGCATACGGCAGCCCCAGCACCAGCGCCCGCCCCGCCCCTGAGCCTGCCAGCCCAGCACGTCCTCGGACTCTGCCTAATCCAGCCTGGGAGCAGATGGGGCTGCCATGCACGTGCACCAGGCCCAGGCCGCTCCAAGGTCAGGGAGGTGGCACCACCAGGGCAGAGACCAGAGTCAGGGCAGGGGCCTAGCTAGCCACGATGATCCTGGTGGGGGTCCAGGGTGATGACGCCTAGGCCTGGTCCAGGCTGCATCATCTCTTGACAGCGACCACCTAGCCTGCCTCCTCCACCTCTGAAGAGGTTCTCAGCAAAGCTAGTATCTGGCTCCTGCACCTTCTGGGGTCTTTCCAGGGATCAAGTCCCAACCCATTTAATCCACCCTGGGTTCAGACTGCATGTTCCTCTCAAAAGTAGGGGTGTCCATTAGTGTGTGCCTATTGTGAGAGCCATGTGTATATGTCCCCTGTGGCCTGCAGGTGGGGACAGACAGCCCCTCCCCAGCACAGCCCACCCCATCCGTCAGCACATAATGCCTCTAACTTAACGCTCATATGATCCCTGGAAGGTAGGAAGTATTGGTCCCATTTAACAAGCAGGGAACTAGAGTCATGAAGAGGTTATTAGCTTAAGGTCAGGGTGCCAGGATCCAGCTTCAGAGCAGTCTGACTCTAGAGCCTGTGTTCTAGACCTCTGGGCACGCAGACCTCCTCTTGGAATTTACCATCCTGGAGGGAAGGGGGACCAATGTCTACAGCAACATGTGAATGCGGGAATGAAAGGCATGTCTGACATATCTGAGATAAGAGGACCCTTTGTTCCTGAATGCTGAGAGTAGAGGGTTCTTCCCAGGCCTCCAATGCACTGACATTGCCCAGGCCATGACTGCCCATGTCTGCAGCGACCCGGACTGGAGAATCCCTGACCACCTCCGACAATTAGATTCTTCACAGAAGCCACTGGGTTCAAGCATCCTTGTGTGTCCTACGTAGGCCAAGCCGAAGTTAGGGCCAAGACTGCGGTGCTCTCCAGGGCCACCCTACAGGTGAAGGAAACGTGCTGGCATGGGGGGTGGGGGTTGGCGGGCCTGGTTGGCATCAGGCTCTGTTTACTCACCCAGGAAAGAAGGAGATAAATATAGACACAGGATTACTCAGCTACAGCCTGGGAAAACCGGCTCCGGAGCCTTGACTTCAGCCCTGGCCCAGCCTCACCTTCACCGGCCTGCCCACACAGTGCCCGCTGCCAGGCCTGCCCTGCCTCCTCTTAGGACTCCCTTCCTACCTGCTCTTCCTGGGACCTGGGCATGCACTTGTCTCAACTCCCATAGCAAGTGAGGAACAGACAAAGTCAGTGTTCGCTTGGGCACTGGGAGTCTCCTTTGAAGGCCCAGGTGCTATACCAGTACAGTTTCCTCAGTTTCCCCATCTGTGAGGGGAGAGGCTGGTGCACCCAGCCCTCAACTTCCTTGGGCTTGCATGTAGAGACCACCCAGCAGGAAGGGGGTGAGGCCGGGGTCTGTCTCACACACAAGGAGATGCCAGTCAGAGTGGCATGTGTTGGGGGCTGCCCTCAGACCCTGGAGCCAAGCTGCATGGGCTGGAATCCCAGCTGTGCCAGGTATTAACTGTGGGACTTCAGGCAAGTTATTTTACCTAACTATGCCTCAGTTTCTCATCTCTAAAATAAGAATAATAGTCTATTAATAATAATTATTACATATTACGTAATATAAATCTTACACATAGTATAATAATAATTAATAATAATAGTACTGGCCTCCTAGGGCATTAGAGAGAATTAGATGCATCATTGTGTGCAAAGCACTTACACCAGGGCCTAGCACAGAGCAACAGCTACACATGTTTATTAGAATAGTAACCAGCTGTAGCAGCTGGGGTCCAAGGTACACATAGCCTGGGTGGGCCACTCAGACGCTCTCACCTTCCAAAGGACCTGCTGGGCCCTGGTCTACACAGTGGACAGGTCTCTGCTATTCTCAGGCCCTGGCAACTGCTCCTCTGCCTCCCTTCCCTGACTGACAGCTTCTAGAGTCAGACAGACACAGAGTTGGCAGTGGCTCCACCACTTACAGGCTGTGTTACCTTGGACAAGTGACTGGCCCTCTTTGAGCTCAAATGGCCATAACCCTAACCCTAACTTCAAACAGAGAGGCTCGGGGAGGGCCATTTCTCCCACATTTCTCCCTCCAGGGATCGGTATGAGAGTAAATAGGGGAACATGTGGGAAGCTTCCAGCTCAGCTGGGCAAATGGGTTCTCTGCGTTTGATTTCATCCTGACCCACTGCTTTCAATTCCTCCAACTTCCTCCTGTGGCTGTGAGCTTGACCTGAGAAGAGCCACGCCTGGGTACATGACCCTCACCCATGCAAGGGCCCTCAGGTATGGGAAACACGCAGCCTCCCCGTCATGCATGAGTGCAGGTCTCCACTCACAGACCCATGGGGCCCCTAGGAGCTTGTATGTTTCCTCCCGCATAGGCCCCCACTACATGGCACTCATGTGTATCCACACAGCTGTCTGTGTTCACTCTGTACATACCTGCCAGTGCACGCACAGACCTATGCACACACGGACACACAGAGGCACAGCTATGCACGAGCATGGAGAAGCAGGTACCTAAAGCTCTGTCCCTGCACATCCTGGCCAGCACGCACGTTTCCACTCTCAGGGGGCGTCCTAGCCAGGCCTGGCCCCAAGGTGGCCGTCCTCATGGCGCAGGAATGCAGACAGCTGCGGATGCTCTGCCAGCGGACGTGATAGAAAGGCCAAGGGGAAACCACACGGGCAGAAACCCAAGCAGGCGTGCCAGGCCAAGGCGGGGCCCGTGAGTGCCAGGAATTGTGTAGTTGCGGGGGGTGGGGCACGTGCAGATACTTGCTTGCTCCAGTCTCTCCTGTCACCCTGTGTCCTCAGAGTCTCTGAGACTTCGAGGTCAAAAGGGCTCAGAGACCATCCTGCACCAGAGGCAGAGGCCAGGTTCTACCTCCCCAGCCATGCTATGTGGTGGGGTTCTGCCTCTCTCTAAGCTACAGTGTGAGCTGTAAGGGACCGCACTGAGCAGTCTTCCTTGCTGGGAAATCAGAAGAATCTATGACCACAGAGATCTACAGGAGGAGGACTGGTGTCACTGACTCCAGTCAAGAGAGACGGTGAAGACAATGTGAAGTCCCTGTAACCCTCCAGGCGCAGGCTTGGGGGGACTCACACTGACTCAACACTGTTCTAAGACGTTTGCATCTACTGACTCCCTGGATGCTCCCAAAGGGGAGCTGATCCCCCACTTATGGATGCAGAAACTGAGGTGCAGAGAAGTGTTGTCCCAGAGCTGGCTGACTTCAGAGCCCGGCAGCTAACCACTGCGTTGGGAGGTCTCTGCCTCCATGCACATTCCACACCCTGGCAGAGAGGTTTGCAAGTGAGGCCTCGGTATTGCTGGCAGAATGAAAGGCACCCTCCCAAATACAGGGACCTTTGGCCCCAGGCAGGAGAGCAACCTCCTTATCCCCTACAGCATTAACCTTGCCCAAGGCGCAGTCATGCCATCTGTGGGTAAGATCACCACACAGGGAGGAGTCAGGCAGAGCCAGTGGTGGGGGGACGGGGGGGGGGGGGCTTCAGCCTCTTCTGCCAGTGGCTAGGTAGAGACCATGTCAGGGTACCAAGAGAGGACAGACACGAAGGTATGAACAAGGCCACGCAAGAGAGGCCCTGGTGTAAAGAGAGGTCATCCTCTTTCGAGGACATCCATGTCCCCCATATAGAACATATGAACTAAGAGGGACAGAAGCCAGAGTTCCAGAATACACTGAGTCCCAGGGGCTGGCAAGGACCCCAGTGAGGACCTGCTCAATTGCAGAGTCCCTGAGGCCAGGGCTGACAAAGGTGGCTTCCTACAAAGGGCCTCCTGGCCAGCTGGGACCCCCATGCTCCAGTCCTGTTTGCTGGGCAGAACTGTGGGCTGCTATGCCCTGGTGTTAGGGATCTTGCAGATGAGGGGGAAGGAAGAGAGCATTAAAAAATCCCATCCAATCGCTCGAGCCCAAGAGTTAGAGGCTGCGATGATTCATGATCGCGCCACTGCACTTCAGCAACCTGGGTGACAGAGTGAGACCCAGTCTCTGAAAAAAAAAACAAAAAAATCCTATTCAGAGGAACCTCCCAACAGCCCAGCTGCCTGTGCCAGCCCCTGCAGGTTCTAAGCACAGACTTGGCCATTTAGTTGCTGCCCCCCACCAGGGATGGAGAAGCTAAAATGGAATTCCTCGTGTGAAGACAGAACAGTCACAGGAGTACCCAAAAGGCAAGTGATGCCCAAGGCCACACAGGACAGGAGGGACCCTGACTCCAGCATCTTCCGCACCTCTCAGAGCAGCCCGCAGTGGAGCCTCAAGACTCCCCGCTCCCTCTGCCAGGGCTGACGGTCGGCAGCGTCCAGCAGCTGTGGGAGCCACCCTGCCATTCCCCAGGAGGAGGGTCTTCACCCATCCAGGAGAAGGGGTGCCCAGTCAAACTGCCCTGGGGCTCTAACTGCCCTGCCAGTCCTCGCGTGGCTGGGGGCAGATGATGTCACCCCCTTTGCACCTGCATTTCCACAGCAGCAATGCCCAGCACTCAGGGTCACCGGTCAGATCCAGACATAGCCTGGCACCTGCAAAAGACCCTCCACGTGGCCATCTGGAGTTTGCCAAGACTTCTCAAGGTGGTTACACTCCTTTCCAAAGCACTTCTGGGCTTGAGACATCATTACCCAGCCCAGGACTCTGGGGAAGAACAAGACAGCCAGGGTCATCCCATCTTCCACTGGACAGTCTCAGGCCCAGAGAGGAGAGTGGCTTCAGGGAAACACCCCGCAAGCTAGGAGCAAGACTTGGGGGACCCAGCCCCCGCTTCCTTCCCACACCAGTTTCCATATGGAGAAGGGGCGACGGGCCCCACACGGCCTCCCCAGGGCAGCGGCAGGTCTTGCTCTGGTCTTGCTGTGGCCGCTCGAGGTCTCCGTGCCTCCCACTAGTCTTTCGGGAGCAGCTCCCCTCCTCCTCCTGGGCAGCCCTCCCCGCAGTTGCTGATTCTCTGCGAGCCACCCAGTGGCTTGGGCGGCCAGGACCACTCAGACCAGACTCCCCCGCCCGAGGCTTAGGGAGGGTGCCGGTGCTCCCGGGGACCGCTGGAGTCCGGGCTGGGCCTTCAGGGCCCCCGGAGGGGTCCGGGCTCCAGGGGGAGGCGAGGCGCGGGGAGCCCTGCGGTTCAGAGAGGGGGTTGTGGGCGCACGTGGCCGTGCTGCCCGCGCCGTGATGTCAGGGGCCGCCGCGCCCCGGTCCCAGCACGTTCGTCCGCCGCGCGGGGAACAAAGCGTCCTGCGCATTCCTGCGCGCTGACTCATGGCCGGCACGTAGCGCGCCGCCGCCGCCGCTTTGCCCAAAATTGGTCGGGAGGCGAGGGCGGGCCGAGCGCCGCAGCCTGCAGGTCCGCCACGGCCGCTAGCGCTCGGCCCCCAGCCCGAGGATTTCCCAAAACAGGCCCGAGAGGGAGAGGCAGCTTGGGAGAACCGCCCAGCCGCGGGGCCCGTGGCGGGGGACGAATCCCTGCCGAGGGGCCCCTCTTCTCTTTCAGCTTCATTTTCTCCATCTGCTGAGGGGGCATTTGCCAGGCACGGCTGTAAGGACTTGGTATGAGTTATCTCACCTAAGTCGCACACCTACCCCGAGGAAGGTGCTATTAGCATCACCATTTTAGATGGGGAAACTGAGGTACGAGGAGGTTCCAGGCAGGGAATGAGACACGGACACTGACTTGCTTGAGGTGAGGTGCTAGTGAGCTGCAGAGCAAGGATTTGAACCCGGGCTGTAAGGTTTCAGAACCTACATGTGTCCCCTCAAGTGAGCTGCGCAGCGTGTGGACCACAGGCTTCCAGGCTCCCTGCCCTTTGGTGGTTGAGGCTGGTCCATGGGGCTCCCGGATGCGTCCCTCTCTAAGCCTCCATTCTCTTACCCATCAAGTGGGTGCCGCAGAAGGGGGCCCCCCAGGGGTTGTTGAGGAAATTACAAGTGAGGATCCAAGTATTACTGTCTGGTGGAAGGAAGAGGGAAAGGGTTCAACAAACCTGCGTCCCCAGCACCCTCCGGTGATACCGCAAAGTATATGAGTATTTGGTCTATATACCAAAGTATGGAGAGGGGCGAGCTAAGCCCCGCCAGGCAGGGCCATACTGAGCTGGGCCTCCTTAGGGCAGCCAGGCGACTTCCGAGCTGCCTGTCTCCCACAGGTATGCACTTGTCAGAGCTGGAAAATGAGGCAGTGGGAGGGGCCCTGCCCAGGATGTCTCTGCCAGCCTTACCTCTTTCGCCCTTGCAGCCTGGTTTCGGAGACCGTGGAGTTCTTTGGAGCTGTGGGGTGCTGGGCTCATCAGAGGCCCTCTGACCCTGGGTTTGCAGGAATGAGGCAACCAGCAGAGGGCCTTGTTCTCAGATGCCAAGATAGACTGGGCTGTGGTGTCACCCACCTGGGGCCCTTCTGGGAGTCCAAAGGAACCACCCCACACCCACTGGCTTGGGACTACCTGGCCTGGGCCTCAACAGCACAGACGCAAGGCCACTGCCCCCACCCTCACCTTTTCCTCCGACTCCACTTTGAACCCAGGAAAAGGTCAGCTCCTCTGCTTGGTATTCAAGATCCCTGTGGTCTGGCCTCAACCTCCTCTCTTACCACGGAATCCCTCAAGCTGTTCACTCCCTATCCTAGGGTATCCCATGCGCTTTCAGGCCTACAGGCCTTTGCCTGGGCCATCCCTTTACCAGGAATGCTCGCTCCACCTCCATAGCCTCGCTGAAAGTCTGTTTGGCTAGAATGCCCTCTCGAGTCTCCAGGCAGAGGCACCCCTCATTCCTCTGGGGTCCTGCAGGTCCATATTTGTCCCTCCCTTTTGGCCAACAAAGAGCCAAGCACGGAAAGGCCCTCCACACTCCCAGCTCCCTGTCCCAGGCAAATAGTGATGCCTTTGGGGTACCTTTCCCCAAATCCCAGCTGGGTCAGAGATCCACAGCCCCAGCCCTGGGCCTGACACAGAGTGGGCTTGGCGTGTTTGCTGCATAATGGCAGAAAGCACAGTCTTGGAACTGAAGACCCTTCTTCTTTACCCCTGGCTGTGTGACCTTGGGCAGCTTATGCAGCCTCTCTGAAGCTCACTCCCAGGCTCTGCCCTGCCCTCTTCCTAGGGCTGTTTGTAGGACCAGATAAATGAAGGCAGGAAGAGTGCTTGGCATGTGGGCACAGCTCCCCACACAGCTGTCGTTCTCGCTGGGTCATTATTACAGACCTCCCTTGTGCCTGAGGCCTGGGTTCCAAGGCCGGGTGGCAGGCGATGAACTCGGAAGCATCCGCAGCTCCTGGCTGACTCAGGCTGAGGAGGTACCAGGAGAAGCAGTTGCTTTATGGTTAGCCTGGGTCAGCCAGGCTCTGGCCCTCTCCTCCCCACCCCCAGGTTCCATCCAAATCTGAGGCCACCAGGCCTTCCCAGCCCATTCAGGGCCTCTTATCTGGGGAGATAAAGGCCCCCTCCCCTTAGGTGGTGGACATCAGCTGGCTGTTGTGTGACCTTGGACACCCTCAGCCTCTCTGGATCAGCCTTGGGGAGTGCTGGGTGGGGGGCAAGCGGTTGACTCCCAAGGCTCCTAGGCATAACTTCCAAGTGGCATGGCAGGGGCTCACCCACTGCTTCTGAGCCCCAGAGGAATGGCTCTGGCTCTCTTCGCACCCCCCCTACACCCCGCCCCACCATATCTGGCCCACAGGGTTGGTGGGAGCTCTCAGGAACCCTGCAACATCGTCCCCTATCTCCTATTGAGAATCTGAGGCTATTGTTTTTATTTGATACATTGGGAAACTGAGGCCTGGTGATCAGAAGGCTCTCACTCAAGGCCACACAGTCAGTGGCCAGGACACTGGGGTGTGGCACTGAGCTAGGGTGGTCAAGGACAGTCTGCTACAGCCCCCATTCTCTGGTGGGCTCCTGGCTGGTGATGGCCATCCCCTCCTCCGCCTGCCTCTCCTAAGCTCCAGCTATGTGTCAGGGCTCGGACAAGACCATCAGCTTCTGAGATGCTCACATGAAGCCAAAGCTCAAGGAGCTGTGATTGCTGCCCAGGGCACACATCCTAAGGGGCAGAGTGAGATTCTGTCCCTTTTTCCCCACTCTGCCTCCTATACCAGCTGCCTCCCCAATCTGGCAGGGTTTGGGGTCTCCAGCAACAGAGGCCTTAGAAAGCCTAAAGGGGGACCCTCTGGTCTCACAGATACCCCCTGGCTATGGATAACCAAGGAGAGGGTGTGCCTGTCTTGCCAGATTGGGTCCACCAGGCCCGCCTGGGCCCACGGACCCTTGACAGGCCCAGATGAAGGTGTGAGATCATCAGGCCACCCCAGCTCCCTGTCTGACCTCACTGCCGTGACTCAGCCCTGCCTCACCCAAACCTCCTCCTCCCAGGGAACCCTAGGATTGGTGTGACCAGGCCAGTACTGTCTCCACTGTGTGCCCACCCACTCAGGGCCTCCCACCCTGAGTCACTGCTCACCTCACCACCCAGCACACTGCATTAACGGCCGGCTCCTCCTGGCAAGCTCCCAGAGATCCTGCTCCTAAAGGCTGGGACTGGGCTGAGGGATGGAGGAACTCCTGCTGCCCCCAGACTCAGGTCCTGAGGTCGATCCCCAGGACCTGTTTTGGGGGACTTTTTTGTTCTGACAAGAAAATCCAAACTGAGGTTGCGTGCTCAGGCCAAGAGCTCAGGCTGACCTAGGTTCAGATCCCAGCTCCTTTCTTGCCAGATGGACAAGATACCTCAGTTTACCCATCTGGAAACTAAAGGTAATAATAAGCTGCATCCCATGAAAATTCTCTCTGGGATCATATGTGCTAGGATAGTGGCTAAGAACGCAGGCCATGTAGCAGGCAGATCTAGATTCAAATGACCTTGAGCAAGTCATTTCAACTCCTGAGTCTCCTCACTTCCTCAGGCTCCTCATCTATAAAATGGTAATAATACTAAGTGCCTTCCCACTGGGATGATTAATTGTGGTGATATATAATATACAGTGGGTTTTGTGAGTGTTGGCACATGGGAAGGTTCAGTAAACAATAACTGTTATGAATTCTTATGATTCACATAGATTCTTATGATAGCACATAGTAGGCCAGGTTCGTTTCAGTGGATGATGGGGAGGAGGCGAGCAGATGGCCCGGCTCTCCTGTTGCGGATGGAGTAGCATCAGGGAAGGGCTCCTGGGGTTCTGTCGCTCTGGAGTGCCCTCTGCAGGCCGAGCACTAAACTTACCAGGTGGGTGCAAAGGCTCTAAAGAAGTCTTTCTGGGCTGTCGCTGACTTCAAGCTTTAGTCTCCAAGTCACCAGCAGGGCCACGTCACTTAATGGAGGACAAAGCTGATGCTCAGACAGGAGAAGGGGCTTGCCAGCAGCCACCCAGCTAGAAGCCAAGCCCAAGCCTGCAACTCCATGTCCCCCTCTTCCCAGCCTGGGAGCTGCCTGCCTGGACCCAGGATGCCCTCACTTCCCAGGCTCAAGAAGGCCTTCTGGGAGTCTCAGAGCTCATGTGTCCACTGAAGACGCTTGGACAGAGTTGGGAATGCTTCCTGGGAGAGGTAAGATTTGAGATGGGCCTGGAAGAATGGGCAGAGTAAACCAAGTAAGTAGGAATGTAAAAATGACGGGAGGCCCCAGCTTGCCCAGAGACATAAGGTGAGGAAGTCTGCTATGCATTCAGAGTGTGGCCCACCCTGGGGTCTGGTGGACTAAAGCCTTGGATACCCAGATCAGCCTTAGTGGGATGAGGCAGGAAAGACAGCTGAGGGTCAGCACCCAGGCAGGTCCAATGCCAGGGTGGGCATTTTGACTTGGTGAGACACTTCACCCTGGTGCCAGGCTGGGACCAGACCACAGATTTCAAGCTGAAGCCTGGTTTTTGCAGGAAGGCAGCTTTGCCTGGAAGCCTCTCAAATCTCAGCACACTTCTCGTCTGGTGTGGCGCTACATGGTGTGCCAAAGCAAACATGGGTGGGCAGAGCAAGTCAGCAGGGTGGCCACTTGCCTTGGAGGGATTTGGTGACCCAGAGCAGAGAAGGGACCTGTCATAGGGATCTCTTCCCTGGCATGAAGATGGCACATTCGAATAACACCCTACACACACACACACACACACACACACACACCACTTCTTTCCAGGACTTTGTCCATACTACAAGGCCCACAAGCACTCTGCATCCCAGGGCGAGTGGGGAAGGCAGGCAGAAGCGGGTGGGCAGTGCCCTCCTGAGCCAGGCAGAGGCCAGCTCTCACACTGGCTCCACCACGAAGCACTCCCAGCAGCTGCCCGGTGGGATTTTTCTTCTTAGATGCTCTTGACAAATGTGGCCTCTGACACTCAGAAAGATTAAACCATGGTGTGCCCTTAGTGACATGGTTAGCGAGCCACAGAACCGGCCCCCAGACGGGTCAACCCCTGCCCAAACTACCCCTGGGCTGACACAGTCTCAGGCATTTGTCCATAATGGGATAGTGGGTGAGGGGGAATTCAAGCCTGAGTCACAGGGCTTTGAAGCTGGAACCCGGATCTGCCAACCCTCAGAGGTGCCAGGGGTGGGCTTGCCTCTGACTCACCCCCATACCCTGAGCTTCCCCTGAACAGTGGCTTCAGCTCCTGACCACCTTTCTGCCCACCAGGGCCCAGCTGTGCCCATCTGGGTCATTCATGGCTCAGGATTCCCAGTAGTTGGGCAGGAAGGCCAAGGCCTTCAGGCAAGGAGGTGCCCCAGGCACACCCCTGCTGGCCTAAAATCACAGTGGGAACCCTGGCTTTGCCTGCCTCATGGGCACCAAGTTATCCTGATGATACAGGCACCAGGCACTTATTTTTAGCTGACACTTAATTCTAGAATGAAGTACTGTACTCCTGCATGGCCCAGCCTCCTCGTGGTTCACCCCTTCCCAGGAAAGGCGGCCTCCTGGTGGGGCCCTGGGTGCGCCTTGGAAAACATCAGTTCTAAGCAACACAGTGGGTGTGACTCTGAAAAAATACCAGCTACATGTCTTGGCTGGTGGTGATGGTGGGATAGAGGAGAAGGCTGGGGTTCCAGCCCCTCCAAGCATAGGGGCCTAGGCCTCAGAGAGAAAAACATGCAGACATCCTGGGTCTCCAGGATCCAGGCCTAGCAGGGAGACCTCTGGCAGGGTCCTCCCTAGACCCCAGCTTCATCATCTGGGTGTAGACCAAGGGCCCTTTCATCTCTGACTTTTTCCTTAAAGATAATCTCAAGCCTTCATCGTTAGAGCATTTTGAAGAATGGCATCAGATGAGAAAAGGGGCCTAGACCTCTTTAGAAGGGGTGTCTATGCAAAGCTTTGTCTGATGAAATGAAGCCATCTTGTTGCATTTCATTTCACACCAGTGTTTGGCACAGATCATGGGCCCAGACCCGTACTAGGCTCTGAGGTGGGGATTCCAGAGAAGACCATGTTTCAATTAGCTCATCATATCAGTGGGGAGACACACCCCCCTCTAGAAAGCAACCAAATAATATTTCCAGGACAAGTGTAATATGCCATTCAAAGCTCTTCAAGCCTTGACCCTCCTAATCTCTCCAATCTTGTTTCTTATGAAGGAGGATGGGTGCATGGGAGGCTGGTTGAGTAGATATGCTAATGGAAGAATGGATAAAAGGTTTGATGATAAGTAGACTGATGGAGAGAAAGAAAGCGGATGGGAGGAAAGGTGGATAGATGGGTGGGTAGACGGATGGATAGATGGATGAATGGATGGATCAATGGATAGAAAGAAGGTGGATGAGAGGAAAGGTTGATGGATGGATGGGTAGACGGATGGATCAATGGATTAATGGATAGAAAGAAGGTGAATGGGAGGAAAGATGGATGGATGAGTGAGTATACGGATGGATGGATGGATGAATGAATGGATGGATGGATTGATGGATCAATGGATAGAAAGAAGGTGGATGGGAGGAAAGGCGGATGGATGATGGATGGATGGATGGATGGATGGATGGATGGATAGATAGGTGGGTAGGTGGATAGATGGCAGGATCATTGGATAGACATGGTATAGGCTGTTGGTCCCATAGCAGATAAGCATAAGGGGAAAAGTTCTTGCCTAGGGCTCTCTGCCTGCTGAGAGCAGGGAAGTGTGCCCTAGAAAAGAGTTACTGTGAGGTTGGGGGGGCTCCCCAGGGGTTGGGGTGTCAGGAAAGCACACTGGGGACACATAGGCTCAGGGCCAGGCTTTGGGGCTACACTGACTTGCTTTCTAACCTTGGCTCTGCCACTTTCTAGCTGTCTGACATGGGGCAAGTCGCCCTCTCTGAGTCTCGTTTCTTCATTTATAACATAGGGACTCATTACAGTAACTACCCCAGAGATATGTTGTGACAGTTCACGAAGCTAATATATGTAGATCACTTAACGCAGGGCTCAGAATATATTAAGCACTCAATAAATGCTTATTTACCCTCTATTCCTAAAAGGCTAAGTGGGGAATCTGGCCCTTAGCCCGTTAGAAGTAACTCATCCTAGATGCTGAGCCCTGAGTTGGTTTCCTCATTTCAAAAAGTCCAGGAGGACTTACATGGCCTCTTAACAAGGGTGCCTTGATTGAACCATGTCTGCTTTCAGCTGAAATTCTAGCAGTTCCATAGGCCTGGCTGACCCTGCTCTGATTACCCTTAGTTTGATAACAAACAGGGCACATTAATTATTCTTTTAAAAGTACGGTTTATGTGGGAGACATAAATCTTTCCAAATGGGCTGAGACGGAGGGAGGAGGACCAAGGGTGTCCTCCAAGGTAAGCCGTGGAGACCAAGGGAGCCGGCCCCGCAGGTTGAGGCTGCCCTTGCAAAGACCCAGTTTGAGGACAGTGGTGTGGGTGGTGACTGGTCCTGCTGGCTCAGGGTGAGCTGTGGCTGATGGCAGGAGGCCCAGACCACCCACCAGAAAGAGGCCCTGAGGCTGAGTGGCCCCAGGCCTGAGTAGGGGCAGCCCAACCCACAGCATCTGGGACAAGTGGTGATGGGAATGTTTGAGTCTCCTAAGTCCCTAAACCCCAGCCCAGGCTGGCTCCAGGGCCAAACCCTCCCCAACTCCCAGCCCCTGCAAGCTCCTGTCATCTCCCCCAGCCAGCCCCTCTTCCCAGCTGCTTGCACTGCTAGGCCGTCTGCATGGTGTGTGCCTGCAGCAAAGACACCGTGTCCCTTCCACTGGGTCTGCAAACAGAACTTCCCAAAACCCCATGAGGCCAAGTGTCGATGGGGAAATGACTGGTTTTGCAGAGGTGAAAGAGCAGAAGGCCTCAAGCTGCAAGAGCCATGCTGCTGGAGTCTGCCGGCCTCCATCTGGGGAGCTCTAAACTCAGGTCAGCTTGATCCTGAATATCACAGGCAGTCAGAGGTGAAAGCACCTCTCACCATCAATGGGAAGGCAGGACACCTGAGGCCAGGGAGAGGCGCCCTAGGCCACATAGCATGAAAAGCAGAGCTGACACAAAGCTTCCTGGTACAGGGCCTCAATCCCAATCCCAGGCACCTGCTGCAGCCCAGCCCTGTTGTATCAGACATCACCAGGACACTTAGACTTCACTCCCATGCAACCTCCGTTCAGCTCAGTGTCCACAGCTGCTGGACAGCTGCTTGACAGGACCATATTTGCTCTTAGAGCTGGGACTATAGAGGGAGCTTTGGGGTGCACAGAGAGACAGTCTAACCTCATCCCAGTGCCCCAGCCTTCCTGCCAGTGGGGTCCCTCCTGACAGCCTTTCTCCAAGGGACCTAGGATCCTGGGCTCAGTTTGAACCCCTGGGAGAGCTTCACGGGTGTACAGGAAAGGGTGAGGCACGTTAAGAACCAAGAGAACATGCCCAGCCCCATCAGTGTCTTGAGCAAGTTGCTCCTCCTCTTGCACCTTAGTTATCTCATCTACCAAATGGGAGTGGAGACAGGGGGATTTCTAGGGGGCAGTTTCTAGCCCAGTGCCTTACTCAGAAATACACTCAATTGCTCTCTTCTGCCAACCCTCCCTCCCCACACATCCCTGTTTCTCGGATTGGGCTGCTGCAAGCATAAGGGAAACAAATCGCTTAGTGAGTAAAGCAATTCTTTTCAGATTCTGAGAGGGTGACCTTCAGTGGCTCCCTACCCTTCCCCCTGCAGCCTTAACAAACTCAGGCAGGTGCCAGGGCCAGAGCAGTGGGGCCAGGGGGCCATGAAGCCAGGCCACCTAGAAAGGACAGGGACAGTGAAGCCAGGACAGTTATAGGTGGCAGGGTCAGACAGTCCGACCAGCCACCAGAGGCAGAGGCGAGGAACAGAGGCCCAGGCTAAGCGACCCGGGGAGCTGGAGTTGACTATTATTAACTCAGCTTAATTTTCCCTACCTGGAAACTAACTCTTGTCAGTGAGGTAGCGCTGTTCCAGAAATGGTTTCATCCCCTAAGATCCAGGCTTGCTCAGGTTCCTGGGCCAGTCCTCTCCATTTCACAGGAGCCCTGTTGTCCAGCTCAAGCCGAGGGCAGAGAAGGAGAGAAACCGGAGCCGGGCCCATCTCACAGCTCGCTGTGCTGACCCTGCAGGGCTCGGGCAGCGGACCCTGCAGGGCTCGGGCAGCGGCCCCTGCCTTGTCATCACCCTTCTTTCACACCCGGGAGGGATCCTGTCTCTGGGTTCATTTAATGCTTCTATTATGTTTCCCCGGCTGGGAGCCTCTGGTTCCCTATTGTCTTGAACAGGCATTTTGCATTTGTGTAAAGATTAGACGCCTTAGAACCTTCCCTCTTCTCCCTATGGTTTCCCTCTTTTACTTTCTCAAATCCGAGTTCTTTCTTTCTGGCTATGCACTGCTTCCTCATTCTCCCCTTCTCTCTGCCTGTCTTTATCTGCCTCCCTGTTTGTTTTCCTGCCCACCCTGGCCCCCTCCATCTCCCCGCTGACCTGCTTTTCCTTCTTTCTTCTCTTCACGGTCCAGCGGTTTGAATTCTCTATCCACCCCCAATCAGCCCCCGACCCTGCTTAATTCCGTATTCATATTCTCTCAGAGGCTGATGGAAATGATTGTGAGGATTGCTCACCTCATTCCAGAAATATTCTTCTAAATTCTTCGAGAGGCACGACGTGGGAGGGCAGCGAGCACCTCACGGGGAGTCCCTTGTGCTTTGCTTGAGAGACCAAGCCACCTGCCCACTGGGTGGCCTTGGCCAGGCCCTGCTGCTCTCTGAGCCTCCTTGTGGGCAGTCCCCAGCTGACTCCCCTGTAATAATAGCTGCCTCCTGGGGTTGTGGTGAGGAAGAGTCGATAGTGCTCCAAGCACGTAGTAGGTGCTCAGGAAACATTTGTTCTTTTTTTCACAGTAGCCAGCCCAGCCTCAGGGAAGGAAGACCCTGCTGTCACTCTCCATCAGTTCTGCCAGTTTCTCCAGGATTTCACAGCTGCACGCTTGCTCTGGGCACACCCTAGGAAGATGCAAACTTGCCTGTTCCTGGTGGTCACCTATTGTCCCCTTCGTAAATGTCCAATGACAAAGGAGCTGCTGAATACAGGACCTGAGCATTGGGCATCCTGGGTTCTGTAAGTGGAAAGCCAGGTGTGTGTCTCTTCACCCCCCTGCCCTCAGGAAGCCCTCGCAAGGCCCCTACTGTGTGCAGGGTAGGTGTCAGGCCCTGCCTCCTCTGGGGCTCCGGACCTTGAGATTACAGGGGAGATAAGTGCAATGATATGAGTCAGGCCGGCATGAGAGACACAAGCCCTGGGAATTCCGAGAAATGAGAGGGCCTTTCCTGCTGTGCCTGGAGACAGGGTCCCTGAGAAGACTCCGGCAGGAAGTGGACTCTGAGCCAGGCCGGGGCAGTAACAGAGGGTGCCTGCCAGGTCCCCGAGCTGCTCAGCACAGCTGTGGTTCATCCCTACTCTCCCCTCCTCAGCAAGGCTTCTGGGCCAGCAGAGGGGCGGGAGCGGAATGCCAGCCCCCAGAGAGGTCCCCTGCCTTACTTCTTTTGCAGACAGTAGCCACCAGTGGGAGCCGAGACATCCTGTCATGGCCGGGACAGGAGACTGTTCAAGGGGCGCTTTGTGTGTGTGTCCTCAGGAGCATCTTTCAGGAAAGGGGTTTGAAACCACCTTCTTAGTCTCAAAGGAGCCTGTAAGCCAAGCAGGTGAAGTATCTTCTTGTTTTGGCCTTGTTTGCAAACAAGGAAACAGGCCCAGGAAGGATGCCCTTGGCCATGGCCGCATAGCTGAACAGCTTCTGGAAGGGACTAGAACTGCCCCAGGCCCTGGGGTGATAGGGCAGAGGTTGAGGGGGGCATTTCCTGGGTGAGGTGGGGATGAAGCAGTTCCAGGCTGGTCAGAAGTCAGGCATGAGCTGTGTCCTTCACTGAGGGAGGCAGGCCCAGAGAGGGCTCTGACTCGCCCAAGGCCAAACAGCCTTGCGTGGGCCTTTCACATCCCGCACAACAGAGGGGCATCCTCAGCCTGGTTGGCAGAGGGCAGGCAGGATAGATGGCAGAGTCTCCTCCGAGGAGAAGGGTTTTGCTCATGGAACCTCCTCCTCCACACTCACAGCCCTGGGCAAGACCTGTGGAGCAGCCGCCGAGAGAGTGAGGGAGGGGGCTCGGGGCAGCTGGGGGTGACTTGAGGAAGTCCAGCTGGACTGCGAGGGGCCCTCTGGGGACTGCCGGGGATCCTCAGGACTCCCAGAGGTGCTCCAGGCACAGAGGGAGGAGCGGGCCTTCCATCTCCCTCCCCCCTTCACTGCAGAGGCTGGGTCGGGCCGGGCGCCCGGGGAGGAGGCGGTGTCCCTGGCTCCCAGCCCACCGGTGCAGCGGGGCAGGGCTGGACCAGAAGGGGTGGGGCACAACGCCTGGTATAAGAGGCAGCCAGGGCACCAAGGCAATGAGCTATCTGCTCAGCTTAACAGCAGGACGCTGGCAACAGGCGCTCCTTGCTCCAGGCCAGCCCGCCCGCTCCGCCGCTGCTATGGTCTCCATGCCCACCACCTGGTGCTCTGTTGCGCTAGCCCTGCTCGTGGCCCTGCATGAAGGTGAGCTGCCCTGGCCTCACCTGCTGCCTACAGCTCCTGGGTCTGTCTACCTGTGTCTCCCCCTGGGGCTGCAGTGCCTCCCAAGCCAGCTGGGGGCAGACAGGGGCGGGAGCCTGGCAGCAGTGGTCACAGGGGGACGGTTCTGCAAATGCAGAGGCACCCAGGCTCCCCACGGGCTGCTGGGACTTCCCTGGGCTGGCCTGGAGCTGTTGAGCAGCAAGAGTGCCAACTCCCTCGATTATGCAAGAGGAGGGGCCCGGTGGGTCCCCCACTCCGGGATGTGCCAGGCACCCCAACCCACCTCTCCGCCTCTCTCTCCCTCCTGTGCATGCAGGGAAGGGCCAGGCTGCTGCCACCCTGGAGCAGCCAGCATCCTCACCTCATGCCCAAGGCACCCACCTGCGGCTTCGCCGTTGCTCCTGCAGCTCCTGGCTCGACAAGGAGTGCGTCTACTTCTGCCACTTGGACATCATCTGGGTGAACACTCCTGAGTGAGTATCCGTGGGGATGGGGGGCAGGGGGAGCTCTGGGGCAGGGTGTCAGGGTGGGAACTACTGGCATGCTAGGGAAGCTTGACACAGTCCAGCTCTCCCTGGGCCTCCAGGTGGGGGCGTTGGCTAATATCAGTAGTTAATTGTTTTAATTCCTGAGTGAGGACAACCTGAGCCATAAAGAGGGCTATCTCCTGAGAATTCTTAAGACAGCCTGGTAAGCAAGTGTTGGCCCCATTTTCCAGATTCAAGTACTGAGGCTCAGAGAGCTTAAGCGCCTTCCCCAAGATCACACAGGTAATCGTAAGGGTAGGCACCATCCTCGGTCAGGGAATGCCGGAGCTCACAGTCTCTGCCATGCTGCCTCTGCATGCTCTTCCAAGAATAATACGATTAGTGACAGCACCCGTGCCTTGACTATGCCAGGCTCTTTGCCAAGCACTGCACGTGCATTATCATCTCAGGAGCCCCCCATCCTCCCCATAAGGCAGGATATTCCCTCAAACGACAGATGAGAACCTGCCCTGTGCTACTGGCTACACCCGGGTGGGAGCCCAGTGCTGTCTGTTCCGCCTGCACCCTCACTGCCTCCAGGCCACTGCATACCTTCAGTTGAAGTTTCTGTGTGTGTTTGTGATTTTTTTCCCTTCCCCAAATTGCAAAAGGCAAGAGAAGCCCTGCACGTAAGCGTGTGTGAAGCTAATCCGCATCCAAACACTTGCTTAGGGCGGGAACCCTGCCAGTCCCTGCGTGTTGCGTCTACCTGGAGTCACTAGGACTCCAGCCACACCGTCTAAAATTAGCTCTGTCACTCGAAAGTGCTGGTTCAGCCAGCCACGGCCCCTGCCCTTCCCCTGGCCCACTTGATCAGACTCGGAATCTGAAATCAATCCCATCTGAACAGGCACACACGCACACACCCCACTTTCAAGTCAAGCCTCTAAGGCGCATTTGTTACCCCTCTAGGCAAGTGGGGACCAGGTGGGGGCAGCGTAGCTACGAGCCTGTGTTTACTTCTGGGAGATGGAGTGGCCGCCCTTCCTCTAGAGCTCGCTGAGAGCCTTCTTTGAGAACAGGGGGACCAGCCAGACTGAGAGGGGAGACTAGGAGGTTCCCAATTCCCAACTTCGGGTAGAATCACAGATTTCCTTCCCCCAATGCTGGGAGTTCTGACTGAGCCAAGCCAGGCCCAGAGAAGGGAAGGGTCCTGCCAAGGGCTACCAGGACCCTTGTGGAGGAGCCTGTGACTTCAGTGGTATGACTTCTTGAGGTCAGGGGCTGGTCACCTTTCACTGGCACCTGCTGGCATAGGTGGCTGTCCCAGTGGGCAGTGTGGACAGTCCCTGCTTGCCAGTGGTTGTGGTTTATTTAATCCTCTCTCTCTCTCTCTCTCTCTCTCTGTCTCTCTCTCTCTCTCCTCCCCACACCACTACCTTGCTGGCTGCCCGCCCACAGACAGACAGCTCCTTACGGCCTGGGAAACCCGCCAAGACGCCGGCGCCGCTCCCTGCCAAGGCGCTGTCAGTGCTCCAGCGCCAGGGACCCCTCCTGTGCCACCTTCTGCCTTCGAAGGCCCTGGTAGGTGGGCACCCAGCCTGCAGGGGCTTAGGGTAGCTGCAAGCCCAGGCATGCCCTGGGAAGCAGGTGTCTGGGAGACTAGCAGAGGAGCGAAGTGGCAAGTTGGGGGTGAGCAGCGACCCAGGGGCCCACAGGCTGCTTGGGTCCATGGCACTATCCCTTCCTGCAAGAACCAGTCACCCCTGGGGGCCTCCCGATGCCCAGCTCTGGGGGCTTCTGGGAACACTCATGTCCTCACTCCTGGGCAGGAGAGAGTCTGCCAGTGACGACTGAGGCAACTCAGGCCCAGAGAGGGGGCAGGACATGTCAGGCTGCACAGCTTGTCAGAAGGAGGGCCGGGCCTTGGGCCTGGGTCTGTCTGATCAAGTCCTACTGGGCTTTGGATTCCGACCTGAGGTTCAGGGGACTTTGCAACTTGCTCAGGGAAGAAATGACATCTGGAGTTGGGAAGCCATGTCACCATCCCAGGGTAGCCCCAGAGTTGCTGGGGAGCCTTTGCCATGTCTCCTATCTTACCTGAGCCTTAGTTTTCCCATCTGTAAAGTGGTGTGAGGCTTTGTTCCTTCCCTCATCCACATGGAGAATTTGGGAAAACCAAACTGGCTTCGAAGTCCCAAGCTTCTGGCCAGGCGTGGTGGCTCAGACCTGTAATCCCAGCACTTTGGGAGGCCGAGGCGGGTGGATCACCTGAGCTGAGGAGTTCGACACCAGCCTGGACAACATGGTGAAACCCCATCTCTACTAAAAATACAAAAAAACTGCTGGGCATGGTGGTGGGTGCCTGTAATCCCAACTACTTGGGAGGCTGAGGCAGGAGAATTGGCTGAACCCGGGAGACGGAGGTTGCAGTGAGCCGAGATCGCGCCATTGCACTCCAGCCTGGGCAACAAGAGTGAAATTCAGTCTCAAAAAAAAAAAAAAAAAAAAAGTTCCAAGCTCCAGTTCCCATGATGGTTTACAAGAAACTCCTCCTCTGGGGCTCCAGCTGAGGCTCCACCCTGCCTCAGTTTCCCCTGCGGCTACAGGTGGCCAGATTCTGGGAAGGCAAAAAAAGCTGCCTCTTTTTGGGGCTAAGAGCACATTCGTGGTAGCTCAGTTTTCCTCGGTCCACACCCCACCTGGAAAAGGAAAGATGCCAGGTGCACAGGGATGGAAATGGATCTGCTCCTGCAGGCCGGTGGGGATGGGGATGGGGATGGGGATGGGGATGGGGATGGGGTGGGGGCTGGGCTGGGCCTGCAGCCAGGTCGCTTCAGGGCTCTGGGCAGTCCCTCACTTGGGCCCTAATGCTATTCATGCAGGACTGAAGCCCGGGCAGTCCCAAGCCGGAAGTCCCCAGCAGACGTGTTCCAGACTGGCAAGACAGGGGCCACTAGAGGAGAGCTTCTCCAAAGGCTGAGGTGAGGGTGTGGGACACATGCACAGATTGATCACCTCCTGTATGCCTTGCACATGTCCTATATTTTCTATGCGAGGCAGGCCTGGGTCCTCACTGGGGAGCAAAGAGAACTGAGGCTCAGAGAGGGAAAGCCGCTTGCCCAAAGTCACACAGCAGTCAGCGGCATCTGGCTGACCCCAGAGTCTGTGCTCTTACCCACTGTGCTCTTCGTTACCACTAGGTCTGGAAGTGGACTTTGAAGAGGGTTTGAAGGCTCATGACTGGGAAGGACCACAGTTGTTGGTTCAGGCTGTGCAGAATGGAGCATCTCACACATGCTGGGGTCCAGAGGGGCCACCTGCCCAGCCTGCTCCCTCTCTGCTGCCCAGATTGCATGTCCTCCCTGGTGCCTCAATGTGACTCAGACCTGGCCCCTAGGAGGTGCCCATGAATGCTTGTTCAACCAAACCAACTCAAGAACAGACACTTGCACCTGCCGGGCAGCAGAGTGGCTGTAGGGGCAGCCTCTGGGGCAGGGACTGCTTGATCTGAACACCAGCCCAGCCTGGAACAAGCTTTGTGACCTTGGGTTTGCCCCTCCACTTCACCGTGCCTCTAGTTCCTATGATTTGAACAGGGGAAACAGGGAAATTGCGCCATCCATCCCCGCCTGGGGTTGCTGTGAGGTCAGATGAGTGGACGCACATGAAGTGTGTAGCCGAGGGTCTGTGCCTGTGGGAGCTGTGGAGGGGTCTGCCATTCCCACTTCTGCCACTGAGGGCTCCTCACAGCTGGCCAGGTCCCAGGACCCAGCTCAGCCCCTCAGGGATTCTCACCTTTTGGGGGCGGCAGAAAAATAGGAGAAAAGGCAGGATGGTGGGATGGACAAGACCCAACATAAACTTAAGAACTTTCTGAGAATGAAAAAAATGAGTACAAGACTTTTCAAACGCACACACTAGTGGCTTGGCCAACCTTATACTCACTTTGGGCAGTTCAGGCCTGTTTTTGTTTTACAAGCTAAGAAAGGGGATCAGAGAGGCTGAGATCGTTGCCCAAGTTTCCTTCGCTGGGAACTGAAGCCAGCCTCCTGGCTCCCAGATGAGAGTTCTTTGAGCTAGGATGTGGCCACCCACCCAGGTTCAAAGGGCAGCGGGGTGCCCTGTTTTCTGGGCTGGACTGCCTTGAGCTGGACCTCGAAGAATGAGTAGAATTTTAGCAGGTGGCATCTGGGTGAGGGGAATACACACAGCCTGGGGGGAAGAGCAGGAGCAAAGGTGCGGAAAGGTGTGGAAAGAAGTGGGAAGGCAGACGACGGGAGACCCACAGGGATGTGCTTGGCTGTCCACTCATTCTGGCAGCATTTGATGTTGAACATTAGCTCTGTTAAAGTCCTCATGTGCAGAGAAGCTTCAACGCCTGGGCTGGCCTGTGCTGGTTGTGCAGACCTTGCTTTCAGTCTATGGCTGCTCTCTGACCCCGGGGCAGCTGTGACCCCAGGATCTGGGCAAGGGTTGTAGCCCCATTGCCCCTACTCTCGTGGGGAGCTCTTGGACAGTCCATATCTCCTGAGATGCTAAGTTGACCCTTCTTGATTCCCAGGGACATTTCCACAGTCAAGAGCCTCCTTGCCAAGCAACAGCAGGAGGCAATGCGGGAGCCGCGGCCCACACACTCCAGGTGGAGGAAGAGATAGTGCCGTGAGCTGGAGGAACATTGGGAAGGAAGCCCGTGGGGAGACAGGAGGAGAGAAGTGGCCAAGGCTTGTAGACTCTCTGCCTGCTTCCTGGACCAGGGCCTTGCTCCCAGACAGCGGGACCCATTTACCAGGATTGGCACAAGCTCTGGCCTCCTCGCCCTGGTGAGGGAGCCTCCTCCAAGGCAGCTCCGTGTCCTCACACTGCCCGGGGAAGCCCTCGGCTTCTAGACTGCAGAGCAGCCTCCAGCGCTGGCTGCGGGCCCACAGCTCTGCTGGAAGGAACTGCATGGGGAGTATGTTCATCTGGAGGCTGCGTCCTGAGGAGTGTCCTGTCTGCTAGGCTACAAAGCAGGAGCAACAGTGCAGCTGGAAACACGCGTGCTTCAGCCAGCCCTGGAGGCTGGACGGCTCCCGTGGGGCTGGTGTCCTGGCTGGCTGTGTCCTCTCCAGCTTTCCCTCCCCAGAGTCCTTGCACCCTCATTCCCTCGGGACCCTCCCAGTGAGAAGGGCCTGCTCTGCTTCTCCCATCTGTATATAACTTATTTGCTCTAAGAACTTCGAGAATCCCAATTATTTATTTTAATGTATTTTTTAGACCCTCTATTTACCTGCGAACTTGTGTTTATAATAAATGAGGAAATGTACTCTGGTTTTTTGTCTTGGTCAAGGCAGGGGGTTGGAGGCTCCTCTCAAGAAGGGGCCGCTTGGAAGTTGAAGGACACAAGAAGGAAAGGGCTGGGGCAGGTGGCTGGGTTCCACTCCCGCGCTTGCTGGATGTCTCTGGCTGCTAGCCTGCCCTCTCTGGGCTTTTTTCTGTTATGTGCCTCGACAGCTACCTGCAGCTGTGACATCAGGATTCCAGGACCTATGTTCCCATCAGGCCAGTAACCAATGGCCAGCCCTTTCCCAGAAGCATGTGTGGAAGAAGCCAAGACACGAGGGTGGAGGGACTCATCACACCAGCGGCTCTGTCCCAGCAGAGGCTGACAGTAAGGCCCGGAGCAAAACTGTCCAGCAAGGAAGAAGACCAGGTGAATCCCAAGGCTGTGGGTGCCCCGTTGGTCAGTGAGGGGTGCTATGATGGAACCACAGCCTGGTACCGGCCTGGCCCCTCACCTTGGGCTTTGGACATCATAAATACTTGCTGATTGAATTCATGAGTCACCACTGCAGTGTGATGTTGAACAAACCTCTTTCAGTTTCTGAACCTCAGTTTTTTTCATCTAGAAAATGGGAAGCAATAGTCCCCGCCTCGCAGAGTTGCTGTGGACACTAAACAGAGAAGTGATGGTACCAGCCTCAGCCGAAGGCCTGACAAGAGGCAGAGGCTGCTTGTGGGGCTGGCAATGGTGATTATGGAATGAGTGGGACAGGGAAGACTATGGACAAAGGTGCTACTGTTGTGGCCTCAAAAAATATGGAAAATAAATAGAACGACTCAAAAGAGGCCAGGGGTGGCAACTCACAACTGCAATCCCAGCACTTTAAGAGGCTGAGGCGGGAGGATCACTTGACCCCAGAAGTTCAAGACCAGCCTGGGCAATATAGGGAGACCCTGGACTTCCCCTTGTGGGCTGCAGGGACCCACAAAAGCTCTGTGCGCAGCGGGGGACCTTGGCAGGGCTGGGCTTTGGAAATAATGCCACAGAGGGCCGGTCAGGGCTGAGTGAATGAGGAGACCAGCGGCAGAGAAGCAAAGTCATCGTAAGTCCTTAGGGATCCTCCGTGCATCCCGGTGGTGAGGCTGGTGTCACGGGGTCAGCCGAGGCACTTGTTGCTTACTCCAGCCCAGGGCCAGAGCGCACCTCTCACGTTGCATCTGAGCCTGATGCCAGGGGAGCGTCGCTCCCTGTGAGTGCATCACAGGCTCCCATTCAACATGATCCTGCCCCTCAAAAATCCAAACGCAACAGCCCATGGCCAGGTCAGGCAGCTGGATAAGGCAGCCCTCGGGCCGCAGCTGTGACAGAGGCCTGGCAGCAGCAAGAGGAGAACCTAGCGGAGGGTGTGTTGGAGAGAAGCATTCACCACCCTTGGCACAGGCCCTGGGGACCCTGGCCAGGGTTCAGAGATCAGTGACCCAGATGACTGAGCAACCGAGATGATTAAAGGAGTAGAGGAGGCCCAGAAGGCAGGGACAGGTAAGGGTGCACTACAGTCCTTTAGACCCATACACCTAGGAAACAGGGGCCTCCGGCTGGGGCGCTGCACTTCGGGGGCCCCGTTCTGGCCCTCATCCAGCCATACCTCTCTATGGGACAAGAAGTTTGCAGGGCCACGGGGTCACACATGCCCGAAGTCTGTCCCTGCTTCTAACCCACCCTCCAGGTAGCTGGCACTTCAGCCATGTTGGGGAAGGTGGGCTAGAGTTTGGAAAGAAGCAGAGAAAAAGTTACGAGGAGCAGCCACCAGGTGAAACCGAACCCCGGGAGGAAGGCATCTAAGCGTCAGGAAGCTTGGGTTTTCAGGCACAAAATCTCCCCTCCTCCTGCCTTTTCCATAAATATAGAACGGGCTCTTTTCAAGCTTTTTGAGTTAAATTTGTGTTCCTTTTGACTGGAACACTAGGCAGAGACCGGCCAGAAGGGGGCACAGGATGACCCAGATTTATTCGGGTTATGTGGACAGGAGGAAGCTGAGGCAGAGAGAAGTTAGGTCCTGTTTCCGGGGCTGTGAGGCTATGGACGGGGCCTTTGCTGCCTCTCCACAGCCCTCGCTCAGGAAAGAGCCCTGTGGAATATTCTCTCTCTCTCTCTCTCTCTCTCTCTCTCTCTCTCTCTCTCTGTCTCTCATTGAAAATAGAGTCTGGGCAGCTAGGTCTTCAGCTCAGAAAAGTCATTTGCCTAATCACGGTGACAAACTATTGGAATATGGCCATCCGTTAATTCAACAGTTATGAATAATCACCTCTGGGGGGGCTCTCGTGAGCAAGACAGACACAGCTCCTGCCTCACAGGCCAAGAGGAGAGTCATTCAAGAAAACAGTGGTTAAACATGAAGATAAGAATCATAGCAAACATTCACGGAGCACTTACTAAGTGCTTTCCACGTGTTAACTCCTTGGTTCCTTTCAGCAACCTTATGTAGCAAATTCTGTCATTACTATTCCCATTTGATAGGAAAGGTTACTGAGGCACAGAGCAGTTAGTAACTTGCTCAAAGTCACACAGCTAGGATGTGGCTTAGCTGGGTTTTAAACCCCAGGCTCTTAACTTCCAGGCTATCTTACCTCTCTGATAGGGTATGTCCACACTGAGATGGAGCCCCTGAGGAGGCGGAGCCCAGGGTGGCTTCCTGGAGAAGGGGACCTAGCCCAACTCTGGGGAAATCAGTCAAGGAGGAGGGTGGAGAAGAGCGTTCCAGGCAGAGGAAACAGCATAGGTGAAGGTTCCTGTCTTCATAGGAAGGGAGCTATTCCCAGCCTGTTTTGGGGAGTTAAAGGAGAGGTCCTGGGAGTGGCTGGAAGGGGCAGGCAGGAAGGGGCAGGCAGGTAGGGGCAGTGCATGCCTGAGCACCAGACCAAGCCCCGAGCATCCGGCATGGAGGTGCTCTAGGAAGCAGAGACCGCCACCGCTGTCACCCCCACCACAGCCTCAGAAAATGCCTTCCAGGAGAATACTACCATGCCCAGAATGCCCTCCGTGAGGGCTTCAGGCCTCTGGAAACCTCTCTGGCTGCCTGCTCAGGTCTGACAGCCTAGCAGGGAGACAGACAAGAGCAAAGTGAAGGGCCAGAGGTGGAGTATGTCGTGAGCTGGCCTTCCAGCTGGTGGGATGGGGGCTGAAGGACGGGCAGGGCTTGTGCAGGCTGGGATGAGGGAAAGGGCTTGGTGGGAATGGTGTAAGGCAGATCTGGCCAGGGCATGAGAGTCCAGGGAGGGACAGCCGGCCTGATCAGCAGGAGCCAGGCTGGGAATAGCATCCCATGCCAGGAATTTGAACTTGAGTGATAGGTAGCCAGCGAAGGTTGCTGAACGAGGGAGAGCCAGGACGGGAGCTGGCCTTGGGCGGCTGGTTTATTGTTGGCTCCTTCCCGGCCAATGCTTCCAGCTCACAAGGGCCCTCCCAGCCCCTCTCAGGGGAGAGCAGAGTGTGGGCCTCGCCTTGGCCTGCCAGGGATCCAAGCCAAAAGCCCTCGGCAGCTAAGAAGGGGGCCGTGTGCGGGCCCGCCAGGAGCCCTGGAAGAGGAATGCAGCCTAATTAATTCTCTGCAGCTCACAGGGCCTCGCCTTGTGGGAGCAGCTGCCAGGACAGGCCTGCCAGGATGCCACTGGCCCAATCTGTCGATCACTTGGTGCTGAAGGCAGCGAGGGGGACTGCAGGCTGGGAACTGGGGGACGGGGACTTGGGGGGCCAGCCCCTGCCTCCAGGCACACACGTGTCATCCAGTCCCTTCACAGCTAATAAAACAGTCATAGTAACTGTAATAGCCAACAGGCCTTGAGGCTGTCAGCGCACCAGACTCTGCCGGTACACTGAGTACTAGTGAGAACATTGCATTCACTTTTCTTACAAGAAGTAAGATAAGTGTTGCTCTCATCTCCATTTTGCAGATGAGGAAACTGAGGTTCAGAGAAGCGAATTTCCCTGCCCAGGGTCATGCAGTCAGAAAGCAAAAGCAGGGAAGCTGGGATGTGGACCCAGGCAGTCTGGGCCCCCAGACTGTATTAATCATAACCACCATGCTAGACCGGTTCAGCAAGGGAAACTGAGGCCCTGGGGAGGTGGGGTGTCTTTCTCAAGGACAGTTGGCTTAAAAAGGGCCTGGGGACACTGGCTGGAGGGGGAAAGGCCATGCCCCTGGCTTCTGCTTGAATTGCCTCCTCCTGAAGTTTCCTTCCCTGGCCTGCAGGTCACCCTGAGGGATGTCTGGCTCACTACCTCCAAGTGAGGCAGGCTGTGGGAAGTGATCCTGTCTCTGGAGTCTCTACCTATTTGGTCCCAGTTCCACTGCCTGAGGCCTGTCACAGAAGCACAGTACCAACATTACCCAAGGAGTCTCAGGCTAAGCTGCACATGCTAATCCTTACACAACACTGTGACTCCCTCCACAGGCAGGACACTGAGGCCAGCATAGGCTCAGAGTGGTGCAGGAAGGTGCTGGACCAAGACCTTGCCACTAAAAAGTGGCAGAGCCTGGGCAGGCTCCAGAAAGGCCTGATGCCAAGACCCTGCCCTCCCCTGACAGCAGACCGGAAGGAGGGGCAGCACGTCCATGTCATGCTGCCTCTCCAAACCTCAGTTTCTTCATCTGCCATATGGGGATGAGGAGCCCAAGGTTACAGGGTTGTCCTAGAGTTCATTAATAACAGCCAACACTAAAGGCACTTAGTAGATGTCAAATACTGTCCTAAGTACTTAATTTAATTTTTTTTAAATTTCCAAAATCAAAATTTTATTCATGGCTACACAATGCATCGTGGTAAAGCTGCCGCATAATGTACCATATGTGGGCATTCATTACCCCGTAGGTGTATATTTCAGTTTGTCCAGTTTCCCACTGAAGAAGATCAGAACGTCCCACCCCAAATATGCCACTTTTCCATAAGGATTGTTTTGAGCTAAAGGCAATTAAGAAACTGCATGTGTAGAAAGAGCTCTTTGCCCTCCCACATCTGCCTAAAAGCAGGACATAAATTTTCCTTTATGAAGATTCTTCTCCTTCCCTCTCTTATACCAGGAAGAGAACAACAGTTAGTTAGCACTGAAGATAAAAAGTCAGCAAGAAGATGAGTCTGCACAAACCAGTCTTACTGAAATCACCCTGATCTGCCATTAATTTCCCCACATATTTATCTTCCCACAATTTGCCACCCCTAGGAACCCAAAGTCCTTTTCCTTTATCTTGTCATTTCTCCACAAATGTATCATCCTTTGTTAAAATGGTAGGGGGCTTATATACTATTTTAACAAAGGGTCTTCACTTCTTTTCTATGAATGCAATCAATGTTTTCATGCACATCACAATTAAAGTAGGAACATCAAATAAAATGTCTATGCCTTTTCTCCTGTTCATTAGTCTTTTGTCAGTTTAATTTGCAAGCCACAGTCACAGCCTATAAAAGGATATCGGAAATAATTTTTTTTTCCTCCCCTACACCACCAATAAAATAACACTGTGTGGTACACTTGTACATAAATTTTTCTATTTATTCCCTATTTATTGTTTGGCTACATTTTAAAATTGAGATATAATTTATACACTATAACATTCACCCTTTTAAGGCACACAATTCAGTCGATTTGAATCCTCACTTAACATCGTTGATAGGTTCTTAGGAACTGTGACGTTAAGCGAAACGTTTTTCTCATCAATGTAACGACAAAACTCCATTGAAGGGAACGTTATTTGAGGATCTAGTCTACATTTCTTTTCCACTAAAGTCACTGTTTCCAAGAACCTATCAACAACATTAAGTGTGGATTTATTGTATTCACAAAGTTATACAAGGATCACCACTGTCTCATTCCAGAACATTTTCACCACCCCAAAAGGAAATCCCTTACCCCTTAGCAGTCACTCCTACTAGCCCACTCCCAAGCCCTAGGCAACCACTAATCTACTTCTACCTCTATAAATTCGCCGATTCTGGACATTTCATATAAATGAAATCATACCAGATGTGGCCTTTTGTGCCTGTCTCTCACATACCATAACACTTTCAAGGTTTATCCATGTTGTAGCATGTATCAGTACTCCATTCCTTTTTATGACTGAATAATATTTCATTTTAGCACTAGATCATAGTTTATTCATTCACCCATTAATAGACATCTAGGTTCTTTCTACTTGAAACCTCAATGACCCTATAGGAGGTTCTATTAGTGTCCTATAGACAAAAGACTGAGATCTGGAGAGGTTAAGTAACTCACCAAGGTCAGTTAGCTAGTGAGTAGCAGTGGTGAGATTTGCCCCAGGAGTCTGGCTCTGGAGATTATGGCCTTAACCACTGTACCATACTGCCTCCTCAGTCAAAGTAACACAGCATATGGAGGTCAGCGCAAAAGGAGGTACTCGGTTGGCACTTAGCAAAGTGTGGCACTCCTTCACAGCATTTCTACAAGTGGCAGAGCCAGAGGCTGCCAGGCAGGACCCTAAGCCAGGACAAGGATGTCAGGACAAGTGATAAAGAATTGCTGTCTCAGCACATAGGTGATTCTCTTAGGAAGGAGACATCCGTTCACACCCAGGTGGGCCTGCTCCCTCCACTGAGCATCATTGACCTGCATCCCAGACCTCATTCCTCCACCAATTCCTACCTAGGAAGCCGTGGCTGCTCCTTCATGGGCCCCAACGCCCTGCCACCGGACAGCAGAGGAAGATCTTTGGGTGAGGTCAAGGTCTGAGCTGTGGTCCTAGTCAGCACAACCCAAAGCATGATCTTGGGCAGGTCTCTGCCTCCTCTGGGCCTCCATCAATTAAATAATGGAATGAGAAAGCTTAATACTTTCTATTTAATTATAAAGGCAATATAGTATATGAACAAAAGCTGCTGCTAAAATTATGCAAAGAATATAGGAATATCTGGGTGAAAAAGAAAGTCTCAGCTGGGCGCAGTGGCTCACTCTTGTAATCCCAGCACTTTGGGAGGCCAAGGCGGGCGGATCACGAGGTCAGGAGTTCGAGACCAGCCTGGCCAACATAGTGAAACTAAAAATACAAAAAAAAAAAATTAGCTGGTGGCACATGCCTGTAGTCCCAGCTACTCAGGAGGCTGAGGCGGGGAATCACTTGAACTCAGGAGGCGGAGGTTACAGTGAGCCCAGATTGCGCCACTGCACTCCAACCTGGGCAACGAGAGTGAAACTCAGTCTCAGCAAAAAAGAAAGAAAGTCTCCCTGCCTTGTCAGCCCAAAAGTGGAACATGTGGCCCTTCTCTATGGATTCAGATATGTATTTTATATCTAACTTTTTTTTTTTTTTTTTTTTTTTTGAGACGGAGTCTCGCTCTGTCGCCCAGGCTGGAGTGCAGTGGCGCTATCTCGGCTCACTGCAAGCTCCGCCTCCCGGGTTCACGCCATTCTCCCGCCTCAGCCTCCCGAGAAGCTGGGACTACAGGAGCCCGCCACCACGCGCGGCTAGTTTTTTGTATTTTTTAGTAGAGACGGGGTTTCACCATGTTGGCCAGGATGGTCTCAATCTCATGACCTCGTGATCCACCCGCCTCGGCCTCCCAAAGTGCTGGGATTACAGGCTTGAGCCACCGCGCCCGGCCTTATATCTAACTTTTTAGAGGTGTTTTAAAATAATAAATGGAAACATAAATCTTACACTTCTACGACCTGCTTTCTTCACACCACAGAACTCGTTCTGGCCCAGTACATACAGCTGCATCTCAGCATTTGTTTCAATAGCTCGATGGTGGGCCACAGCACACACAAACTGTTGTTTGTTTAACTATTTGCCTACTGATGCCATTTGGATGGACTTCATTTACTGTTTTTACAAACATGCTGCGGTAAACACTTGTTTATACATCTTTGTCCAGAAAGGACAGATTGTTAGAGGTAAATCACTGGGTCAGAGGACACCACATATTAAATATCCTGCCAAAAATGGGGCTCTCGTTTGCACTCCTATCGCCACTTGGACCTAAACGCCCATTTCCTTTCAGCCTTTCCGGCACTGGGTTTTATCAATCTCTTATGTGTTGATCTAAGGAGGAAAGCATTTATTAACATGGAATCTGATGTGTAAAAGATGAACCTGGTTGGATTCTGGTTGGAGGGAGTGAGGGGTGTGAGGTCCATTCCATCCTGAGTGGGTACAGAGGATCCCACTATCCCTCTAGTCTTCCAGCGCTGGTATCTAGGATCTGCTTGGCTGCAGGCCTGTCCCTCTATGGCTGTTAGCGCTCAGCCCATCCATCTCTCAGCCCTTCCCTCCAGGGCAGCTTGGGCGTGGAGGAGGGACTGGCCTGTCATCCTTCTCAGCTGACCCCACCTCTCATTATAAACATGCCTTTTAACAGGGGCCTTTTGGGGACAACATCTTCATCTGAAAGCATGTGCAATGAGGGGACTGTAGGCATCTGAGCCTGCAGGGGTTTTGAAGGCAGGGAGCATGGAATGTCCTGGTTGCCTCTCAGCCTGTGGTCCAAACTGGCTTGTTGCAGAAGGCTGGAATTCAGTCTCGCCTCTGCCTAGGCCTTGCTGTGTAGACCCAGGCAGGCCCCTGTCCCTTCTGGGCTCCAAGTTCCCACCTCAGCTGCAAGACTGGGGACATTCCTTCTCGGGAGTAGGTGCAGAACCTGTCCCTCTAAAGGCTCCTCACATGCCACACACAATAATTACTCTCAGAGTGGGAGGAGGGCTCCTCCTGGGAGGTGGCAGAAGAGGGCAGGGGAGGGGCAGAGAGGGCAAAGGAAGTGAGTACACCCTTGCCCCTCAGGGCTTGAAATCTGAAGCTCCTTCCCTAACACTTTGCAAGCTGGTGTCCCAACTGGCAAATATGAGATTGTACGTGTGCACATACGAGCCATTCATGTGTGAGCACACTTGCACATAGGAGTGGCCTGTGTGTAAAATGAGTTCCTGTACGTGCAGCTGGGGATCTTTTTGCGTGTCTACAGGCATGTGGGTTTGTGTCTCATGTGATGGGTACTCATGCACAACCCACATATGTGTATGCTCCTGTTGTATGTATATGAGTGTCCGTATTGACATGTACATGTGAGTGTCATCAATGTGCACGTCTTTGCCTGATTGTGGCTGCACAGATGTGTGTGCATGGATGAGGATGCATGCGCACCTGTGGGATGTGCATGAAAGGCTATGATTGCCAGTGTGTGGGTGCACGTGAGTGACATGAACACACACACCAGGGAGGGTGTCTGAGTATGTGTAAAGGCACATGCGTGACGTACATATAAGTGTAGATTGGGGTGTGCATTGGGGCGTGCACCCAAGCACTTGGATCCAGAGGTGCTTGAGTACACGTGTGGACCTAACTATGTATGGCAATACTGCCCCATGACTCTCAGCAAATGTGAATACACACAACACACAAGCATGCATTTGCATAGGTGAGTGAGGGACGCCCCCGAGAGGCCGCCTCAGGGTCTGTGAGACAGGACAGCTCCTCTGGCCCCCATCTGCCCCTGGCCTGGACCTCTACTCACCCTGAGGAACAACACCACTGTATAAATTCTGAAGTCTTGTTTTATTTACATGTAGATTAAATATTTTAGTAATTAGTAAGTCATTATAACTGTTATTTATTTTAAAAACAAACATCTCTGTATCATAGAGGCAAGATTCAGATGGCATTTGAATAAAAAGCATAAAAGTGGAGGATTTCCCACCCCAATCTCCAGGGCGTCTGGGAGAACCGTGCTGGATAGGCTTATGCAGGGGTTAGGCAGGGAAGAGGAGGGGGGAGCCAGGGCAGAAAGCCCGGCCTCAGTTTCCTGGGCTGCCCAGCCCCCAGTTCCATCCTCACCTCCCGTGGCTCAAGGGAGGGTGGGAGAGGGATGTATCAGGCAAACCTGGCTGGGAATCAGGAGGCCGCAGGCCAGCCCTGCTCTGGTAGCAACTGGGCCAGGCTTGGCTGCTGCCTCACCTGTAGTATCTGGGATTTCTGTTGCACGGGGGCTCAAAACACAAGTGCCACCATCTGCCCACCTTCCTCTGCTCACCTCCCTCTGTCCCCAGAACCATCTCTACCCACCCCGCCCCTGCCTTCACTGCCTCCTTGCCCCTACCACACATCTACTCACCTGTCAAGCCCACGCCCATGTCACCAGCTGGCCACATACTCGTCTAACTTCCCAACTGGACTGTGAACTCTCGAGGGCAAGGACAGGCTCAGGGCACTCCTGGGTCTCCACAGCCCACTCCAGCCTGGCAAGCCTTAGATAGCAGTCACTATTAGATTTTTTAAAATGAAAGATAAAGAGGGAAAAGAAGGGAGGGTGAGGGCTCTGTGGGCGGCAATGTTTGGTACAAATAGCAGGTCACTGGGTGCTCCCAGACCGGGTGAGTCAGCCTGGCCCTTGCCCCGGAGGAGGGCAGACAGAGTATCATTTATCAACCTCCTCCCGTGCAGGCAGCACCCAGGCTGTTTACAGGCCTTATCGCTTTTGGTTCTCACCTGACACCTGCAGGAAAGCAGTATTTCACTCCCATTTTCTAGAAACTGACCCTCAGAGAAGATGAGTCAGCAGCTGCCTGAGATTCAAGCTCTCCAAGGCCTTCTTCAGGTTCTCTCTGCTGCAGGCTCTCCCTCTCCTTTACGGAGCCTCACCCACATCCCCTTGGCACTAAGCAGGTATCTGTGATTCTGCCCTAGGGACTGCTGAAAGCTCTCAGAGGTCAGAGTTCGTGGGCTCAAGAACCGCCCTTGGTGATGGATAAATGATCTGGGTTGGTGGATAAATGCCCCAGCTTCCTCCCTCCCCAGAACGGACAGCTCTGAGCCTTGCTCTGCACTGTCTCCTGTCTCCCAGACATCCCAAGAGGGCAGGGCCCCGGTTGCCTGCCAGCTGCTCATGAACTTGCCTGTACTGGCTTCTTTCTCTGTCTCACTTCCCACATCCCTCGTGGCTTCCTGGAATCACCTCTCAAATGAACTCCTTGCCCTCAAATCCTAGTTCTGATCTGTTTCCAGGGACCCCAACCCAATACAGAGCAGCAGCAGGTGCAGAGACTATGTGTGCCTGAGCAGCCAAGAAAACCTTGGTCCAAAAGGGCCCCGTCTCAGAGACGACATGGGACTTGGTTAGGGTCTGAAGCACCTCAGTGGAGGTCCGGCGCAATCCTGAGGAGTGCTGGCAGGCGGGAGGCCAGCCCAGCTGCAGCCCCGGGCTGTGCAGAGAGTCAGCTTGGGGTGTGGTGCTGCAAGGCAGAGAGGGCATGGGCATGAGCTGTGGGCATGAGCCAGGCAGCCAATGGGAGGCAGGGCTTATCTCAGGCTCGAGACCGCACCTAGGCCTCCCTCCTTTCTCCAGAAGGGCGCCCCAGGCACCTACGCCCTGTAGGTCCTGGGTGGACCCCACCTGAAAAATCCCGGGTTTCAGCAAGCCCTCTCTGGCTCAGCCCCCTTTGGCCTGGGTCCCTCCAGGGAGTGCAGGGAGACTGCCTGGGGTAAGACCTTGGAGGTGAGTATGAGCAACTCAGTGCCCTTCTCTGGGTACACGGCCCAGGCTGGGATGAGAAAGTGAATGAAGTGATCTCAGCACCTCTTCAAGAGCTCACTTTCCTCAGTTCCACCAGAGTCATCTGCACATGCCACATTAGATCTTACCCCACGTCTACCACCATATCCCCCTGAACATGCCTGATCTCATCCATTCTCGGAAGCTAAGCAGGGTCCAGCCTGGTTGGTACTTGGATGAGAGATCTTGCCCCTCATCCCTATATGCTTTTGGAAGAGGGCATTCATTAACCCAGAGGAATGAAGCTTTCATGGTGGAAACTCGAGCATTGGGAAAGACACAGCTTGACTTTGGGAGTTGACTTTCCTTAGACTATGTCACTAGACAAATCACACTACGTCAGCCCCAAGGCAGCCTCAGGAAGTTAGAAGACTGCAGTTTTTAGACCACAGCCAGATGGACTTGGGTTCAAATTCTGTGTAACTCAGAGGAGCCCCTTAACCTCTCTGAGCTTCAGCTTCCTTGGTGGTGAACTGGACAGGCAGTGCCTTGCTAACCCCAAGTAAGCATCTACAATCTCCTTTAATCCTCACTCAGGCAAGGAAGCAACTCTGATTCCCAACTGACAGAAGAAGGCCCAGAGAAGAGCAGGCAGGCACTGAGGAAGCCAGGCTGTGCTTGGATAGATACAGAGTTCCCAGACCCATCCAGCTCCCACCCAGGAAACCCTGGGCCTCTCAGCCACAGCCACCACCTAGCCTGGCTCAAGGCCCGTCCATTCCAGCCTTTCCCCTGCCTGGCCTGGCCCTGACCCGAGGCTCACCCACTGCCCTTCTCCCTGCACCTAGCCCATGGAGCAGCTGGGGCTGCACCTGCCGTTATCAGCCCTGCTCTGGGACACCTTTGGCCTCAGGTATGTCAGGAACTGGACCACGACGTCAAAGAGACTACAAGCTGATCCTGCTACCTCAGGAAGGTCCTGGAGCCTCACAGCACCTGGAGTAAGCAGGCATGCCTTAGCCAGAGGGGGAAACTGAGGCCCTCTGACTTCAACCTGGAAGGGGAATCAGAGACCTCCTTGATTCCCCTAAGTGGGGACCAGGAAAGCAAAAAGCGTGGGGATGGAAAGAAGGGTAGGTGAAAAATGAAATCAAAGCCAACAATGGACCAGCTATTTCACTTATAGATATATACTGAAAAGAAATGCCTAGACATGTTCACCAAAACAATGTGTACTAGAATGTTCATAGTAGCATGATTTATGGTAGCCCAAATGGAAATGACTCAAAAGCCCAGCAATAGTAGAATGACGATATAAATTAAACTACAACTGCAGAATACCATGTGGATGATCTCTCAAATGAGAAGTAGAAAACGAAATAGCACATACCATACTATTCCCCTTCTATACAATTTTAATACAGGCAAAACTAATCTACGGTGTTAGAAGTCAGGACAGTGATGTCCCTGAGGAGTCAGTGACAGGAAAGGAGGGCAGGAGGGCCTTCTGGAGTTGTGACTATACCCTGTTTCTTGTCCTAGATGCAAGCTACATGGGTGTTTTCAGCCTGTGAAATTTCACTGGGCTGTATGTTAATGTTTTGTACCCTCTTTTGTATGAATCTTACGCTTTTGCACTTTACATAAATTGAGTCTTCCGGTGTGCACTCATTTGCATCTGGCTTCTTTTGCATAACACTGTATTTCTGAGATTAATCTGTGTCCTAGCAGGTAGCAGAAGTTTCTCCTTTTTCATTGTTGTATAGTATTTCATCGTGTGACTATACCACAATTTGTTGATCTATTCTGCTGATGGAAGTTGGCCTGCTTCCAATTTGGAGTTACCCCAAAGAGTGCTACTTTGAATATTTTTGCACCTGTCGTTTGGTGAACATCTGTATGTATTTCTGCTGAGGTATACCTATTAGCGAAGTTGCTAGGTCATAGAGTTTGCATAGCTTTAGCTTTATTTCATACTGACAAACAGTTTTCCAAAGTGGTTTGCCGACTCATACCTCCATCAGCTGTACATGACAGCTTCCCAAGTTCACCAGCATCCGATGTGGTCAGATTTCCTTCCGGTTATCCTAGTACATGTGACATGGCATCACGTGTGGTTTTCATTTGCATTTCCCTGGGGCCTAAAGAAGCAGAGCATCTGTCTTAGTGCAGGTTCCCTAGGAGCAGACCCTGAGACAACAATCGGAGAATGAGTAGTTTAATGGGCAAGTGTTATTGTCTGCTAGGGCTGCCATAACAAAATACCACGGACTGGGGGTCTTACACACAGAACTTTATTTTCTCCCAGTTCTGGAGGCTGGAAAGTCCAAGATCAAGTTCCAGCGGGGTTCATTTTCTGGAGAGGCTTCTCTTCTTGGTTTGTAGACAGCTGTTACCTTCTCTTGTGTCCTCATACAGCCTCTTTTCTCTGTGTGTGGAGGCAGAGAGCTCTAGTGTCTTCCTCTTCTTGTAGGGACCCCAGTCCCATTGGATTAAGCTCCCACTTATGACCTCATTTAACCTTCATTGCTTCCCTAAAGTAATTATCTCCAAATACAATCGCATGGGAGGTTAAGGCTTCAACATATGAATTTGGAGAGACATAAATCAGTCCATGACAGCTGGTGATCCTAGGGAAACCTAGAGGGAAATGAGGAAGTGAAACAAGGAAAAGGAGGAGGCCAGTGTGTTAACAAGCAAGTGGTCACCTTGGCCATCTGGAGCTTAATCCCACAGGGAGCCTCTGGGAAACTGCAAACCACACACCTTAGAGCTCTCCGACCCATGATTATGGCAGCTGGATTATCATGCACCAGTTCCTGTTGCTCATGGATTGAGGTCAGTTTCAAGGTATCTGTGCATGGTCTGGGGAGAGAGGTGTTAACTCCTAGGCCCTTGCCACAGTACAGCCTCCCCAGACACCCTCGGGCCCAGCGCTGCAGGTCCTGGCAGTTGGAAGGAGCACAGTGCTACGGTGTCTTCACTATTCAACATCAGATTCTGACTGTCATGAAGTGGCTTATCCAGCGGAGCTAGACTTTGAAGAGTGAATATTGATGGGCCAGGCAGCTGACAGCACTGCAGCAGGGGAAGAGCATGACAAAGGCCCGGATGGAGGAAGCACTGTGTCCAGCCTGCAGCTACGCAGGGAAGGGGAAAGATTGGAGATCAGGTGGGAGTCAGCAGAGCCCCATCGTGAAGATCAGATGGGGAGGGGGTCTCTTGATAGGCTCTGGAGAGGGTTCCCCATCTATGTACCTAGCTGCTCAGAAGCCCAAGCTGGCCTATCCCTAAGACCATCCCAGAATGTTGTCTTCCCGGGACACCCTCCTGCTCCCCTGCCTCTGACTGTCCCCACTTCAGCTCCTGATACAGCAAGCACCCCCAAGTCCAAGAAGGTCTTCTGCACCCAGAAGATACAGATATCTCCCCAGCAGATGACCCAAACTAGGCCCCTGCCCAGGCCCGAGGGCGAATGGTGGCAGATGCTCCTGTCTCCCTCAGAGGCCAGACCACAGCCTAGATGTCAGGGGGGTCAGGGGCTGACCTCAAGGGTTGGGCTTGTATAAAGGACTGAGCCAAGGTAGAGGGTATCCTAAAACACCAAAAAGCAGCCACTTGGTGTCCAACCTCAGCCTCCTGAATTCAGACTGTGCTTCTCCTCTGGGGTCTTCTAGCAGGTTAGGAAGTTACCTCTGTTGGTGCTATCTGCAGAGACTGCACAGGGAAGGCTGAGGGTGGAGGAACAGCTGGACTCAGGATTGTGGGCTTGGAGAGGCCACCTTCACCCCCACTACCACCACTGTTTTGGCCTGAGGGAGATTGGGAAGTGGGAACTTAAGACAGGTCTGAGCAGGGTCCAACTACTCTGGATAGCTTTGGGTTTGGAGCCAAGCCATATCCAACTCTATATCCAAACAACAAGCATCTTCTCCATAAACAGAGGTGTGGTCCTGATGGAACCTGATGGAGGATGGGCACAGTGGTCACCTGGTTTCTTTGACAAGCCATGTCTCCCTCCCCCATTAATCCTGCTCTGGGCCAGTTGTGGTGGCTCATGCCTGTAATCCCAACACTTTGGGAGGCCAAGGCAGAAGGATTACTTGAATCCAGGAGCTCGAGACCAGCCTGGGCAACACAGGGATACCCCCATCTCTACAAATAAAAAATAAAATAGCTGGGCATGGTGGTACAGGCCTGTGGTCCCAGCTACTTGGGAGGTTGAGGCAGAAGGATCCCCTGAGCCCTGGAGATTGAGGCTGCAGTGAGCTGTGATCCCACCACTGCACTCCAGCATGGGTGACAGAGTGAGACCCTGCCTAAAAAAACAAAAACGAAAACAAACAAACAAACAAAAATCCTACTCTGTTCATGTATGTGGCTCAGCGCAGCAGCCCTCCCACACAGCCAGGCAGGGGAGCCATGCCTGGCCATTGGAGCACCCATCCCCTGGGCACAGTTATTGGCTCAAGGATAAACACATGACCCAAGCCAGGCCAATAGGAGTCTTCCCTGGGACTTTTTCTAGTGCCCTCTAGAAATTTTTCTCTTGAGATTGTGAGCTGTAAGGATGAGTTTGTAGCAGCTGGTGGACATCGTACATTACAAGAAGAAAATCTGCCCAGAAAAAAAAAAAAAAAGTCAAAAACAGGCAGGCACAAATGAGAGATGGAAAGAAAGAGTTGTAATGACATCAATTAAATACCCAGATGCAGCCATGACTGAAAGTCCTTGGCCTTCTTGTTTACATAAGCCAGTGTATATCCTGCTCTGTTTATGTTTGATCAGAGTTTCTGTCACTTGCAGTCTAAAGGGTGCTGACTGAAACAGTAGGTGAGAACACAGCCAAGCCCTGTCTGCACCTTCATATCCCAGACATATACAAGATTGCAGGGAATTCCTTTTAAAAGGGCCACTGCAACTGGAATGTTGTAATGAGGCAAAGATCCACATCCTGCTGGCCTTCTTTGAGAAGTGACAATTGGCTAATGCAAAGCGAGCTAACGCTGCCAGCAGTTTATGTTCAAGAGTCCAGAATGTCACTCACACCAGAAGGGCCAAGTCTTGGCAAGCTACCCTCAACCTCACTTTCTGGAGTGTTTTGGAAGGTGGAGAGGGCTGTGATGCATTTTTCTGTCCAACAATTCTGGGGTCATTTAATTACTTTTTCACTTGCTGAAATGTGGAGTCAGAGATATATAGATTTAGAAGAGAGGGAAAGAAATATTTCATTTTTGCAACCTGAACATAAATAGGCATTGTTGCACATTGTTTAACTGATTCACTTGTTAATTCAATTAAATTCAACAAATAACCTGAATGTTCATCAAATAAAGGTTTGGTTGGCTAGATGTGACAGCTCATGCCTGTAATCTCAGCACTTTGGGAAGATGAGGCAGAAGGATGGCTTAAGCCCAGGAGTTGGAGACTACCTGGGCAACATAGTGAGACCCCGTCTCTATGAATAAAAAAAAAAACAACTTATTTTAATTAGTTGAGCATGGAGGTGCACACCGGTAGTCCTAGCTATGCAGGAGGCTGAGGTGGAAGGATTGCTTGAGTCCAGGAGTCCTAGGTTGCAGTAAACTATGATTGTGCCACTGCACTCCAGCCTGGGCAAGAGAGTGAGACCCCACTTCTAAAAAAATAACAATAATAAGGGTCTGGTTAAACAAATTATAGTATGTGGATTTTAAAAAATAAAGTAGCAATATGCTGTCATAGAAATATGTCTGTAATGTATGAAGTGTATTCAGTTTGCAGAATGATGTGTATAGCATGGGCCTCTTTTTGCAAGTAAAACCTGGAGGCCCTATTATTTGCAGAAGACTTACTATTTGTATATTTGGAAGAAAAGGAAAAAAAAAATAACTTACCCATGAAGGCTGGGCACCGTGGCTCACATTTGCAATCCCAGCACTTTGGGAGGCTGAGGCAGGTGGATTGCTTGAGCTCCACCTTGGAGTGGAGCTCCAAGACGAACCTGGGCAACACAGCAAGGCCTGTCTCTACAAAATATGCAAAAACAAGGCTGGGCATGGTGGCTAATGTCTGTAATCCCAGCACTCTGTAAGGCCAAGGCAGGCGGATCACGAGGTCAAGAGATAGAGACCATCCTGACCAACATGGTGAAACCCCGTCTCTACTAAAAACACAAAAATTAGCTAGATGTGGTGGCGCATGCCTGTAGTCCCAGCTACTTGGGAGGCTGAAGCAGAAGAATTGCTTGAACCAGGAAGCAGAGGTTGCAGTGAGCCGAGATCCACGCCACTGCACTCCAGCCTAGCGACAGAGCGAGACTCCATCTGGAAAAAAAAAAAAAAAAAAAGCAGTTTAGCCAGGCATAGTGGCATGCATTGGATCCATAGTCCCAGCTACTCAGGGGCCTGAGGCTGGAGGATCGCTTGAGCCCGGGAGCTTGAGGCTGTAGTGAGCCGAGGTCACACCACTACACTTCAGCCTGGGCGCTAGAGCAAAACCCAGTCTCAAAAAAAATTTTTTTTAAATAACTGACCTATGAAAGATAACTCATTCTCTTTGCGGAATTCAGTTGATGTAAATTTCAGTTCCCATCACAGCTGCTTCCCCGTCACAAGGAGTCCCGCTCCTAAGATGGGGTCTGTAAGCTGGAAACTTCAGTGTCCTCATGGCATCAGGGCAAGGGCCTCCAGGCCTCAAGTCACCCTCCTGTTGGAGCATCTCATCCTGTCGGTTTCTATCCTAGCTGCTGTTACCAGTGCAGCAAGTGGAACCTGGGGTCTGTTCTGACTAGTGAGAGCTCCAGCACAGCTGGCCTGATCAGGATCCACAAGGGCAAATCCTTTGTGATCTGGCTGGGACTTCAGGGTCATTGTGCGCCCGCCAGGGTCCTGACAGACAAGCAGCCCACCAGAGCTCTCAGTGGCCTTCTGTGTCCTCCCATTGTCAAGACACTGGACCTCGGGGTATCCCTCCCACACCACACAGGAGACAAGCTAGTCTAGGGGCACTATCTGTGGTCTTCTCTCTGCCTAAATACCCCACAGGAGGTTGAATGTTGGCCACAAAAATGTATGTTCACATCCTAACTCCCAGAACTGGTGAATGTGATTTGGAAAAAGGATCTCTGCCCATGTAATGAAGGCTCTCAAGAGGAACTCATTTTGGATTATCCAAGTGAGCCCTAAATCCAATAAAAAGTGCCCTTAGAAGAGAAAGTCAGAGGGAGACTTGGCACAGAGGAGGTGACGACTCAGAGATAGAAGAGAAGGCCATGCGAAGATGGCAGCAGAGACTGGAGTCATGATGCAGCCACAGGACAGCCAGGGGAGCTGGAAGAGGCAGGGAACAGACTGTCCTCCAGAGCCTTCGAGGAGAGCACAGCCCTGCCGACGCCTGGGTCTCAGACCACCAAGGCTTGGTCATTCATCACGGCAGCCCTCAGGAAATGGCTACACACCCCATGCTGCCCTTTCTAGTCTCCTGTGGGCATGGGCCAAGCATCCTTCCAGACAGCACCCTACGGAGTTCTAGAGTTGTAGAAATGGGCAGAAGCCTCCATCTGGGCTATCTTCCCACAATCTCTCCCCTGACAGGGGCTCAGAGGCAAGGATGGGGTACTGGGTCTTCAGGCAGCTGCTTTACATCACTTTTACCTCATCTGTATCTGTTTTTCCAACTCCTTGGTGGCTCCTCTGAGAAGTGGAAGGACTCCCTACTTCCTCCTGAGCTGGTAGGGACTTCTCTTACATCACATCCTAAATTCTCTCTACCTGTGGCTTAGGGTAAAATTCCATGTCCTGTCCTCCAAGATTTGCTGTGAATATCTACAGGGAAGCTTTGGGAACAGAGAAATCTGTTTTCTCTCTCTTACAGTAGATGACGTTGATTCTCTACCTTCTTTGATTTCCCTCTCCTTCTTCTTGAATATGCCCCAGTTTTTAATCTGGAATCCAGCCCATCCTCACATCACCAATGAGCTTCAGGGAAAGCTGACCCCATCTTCAGTTCCAGGGTAGCTCTAACTGGTGCCATGAAATCCCACCCCATCTGCCATGGTGATTGGTCCAGAAACTCTGGCCTAAGCCCTAATGCAGGGCACACTCTTGGCCCCAGGAATGAGCATGTGACCCTAGCCATGATGCAAGGGGAGAGTTGCTGGGAGCCTGGGGGAAAGCGTTTTCTTGCTCTTAAGAACAGACATGCTCCCCCTTCCTCAGAATCATTGTATTGTGCAGCCACGTGGTAATTCTGAGGGATGCCATCCCACAGATTAAGCCATTAGACAGAGCAAGGTACACCAAGGGAACTTTAGAGAGATGGGCCAGCGTCACTGGATGAAGCCAGCTCTGAAGCCCAGTCTGTCTCTGGAGTCTGGGGACCCGAGTCAACGTATCTCATTGTTTATCAAGTTTGTGTTGTACTTACTGTTGCCTGCAGCCAAAGCGTCCTAAACAAAATGTTAATCAACAAAGCCAGCTTTCAAGACTTTTGTCTCATATGGACTTCGAGATTCTCTTTTGAATCCTATTTTTAACTAAGCCTTGTTCTTTAGTCCTCTTTATATCACTGTCTATCTATTTTAATCCTCTCTGAAGCAAATGGATGCTTCTGGCTGAACAGGAGGAAAATCTCATACAAGAACTATGGGAGGAAATGTGCACTGCTATGTCAGAGCAATTATCCACATAACACTAATATTCAGACAGAAATCTGGGGAAACTTCTAAGCTGTTAACAGTGGTCATCTCTGGGGAAGAGAATTTGTGGGGGAGCAGGGGTAGAGATTTCCCCTTCTAGGTTGTGTATGACTGAAATGTTTGAATGTTTAGTGTAAGTTTTAATTACATTTGTAATTTAAAATCCTAAGGATTAAAAAGTAATCCAAGACATCCTGAGTTCCTTAGCGTTTGCTCTGCAGGAAGTCTAGCTACAAGACAAAGAAATGACTCAAGAAGCAACAATACTTCTTTAAAATTTAGACATAGATTTTCAACAATTTACAATGGCCTGATCCTAGCTGGTCCAGAAGAGTAAATGTTCTCTACCACAGGAAAGCCTTAACAAAAGCTTTGCCACATGGGGATTTGTAGGACTTTAGTGTTGTTTCCTGGGGGCTAAGGCAGAGCTGTGGCTCTAGGGACCAAGGCCTGGATCCTCCTCCTCTCCCGTCCCAGAGTCTGGGGCAGAAGGCACCCCCCCCATCTGAAGTCCGAGTGTCCTCACAAATTTCCGACCTCTGCTCACACTCCTCCTGCAGGAGAGGCGCTACCCCCTCCAGTGCCCTGTGCTCTCCTTGGTCAGAGCTGAGGCCCCTTAGCATCTCTGGAGGGGTCTGCAGGCACTGGGGACCAGAGGTCACACCCCAGCCCCCAGAGACCCTGTGCATTCTGCTGTGCCCCAGGGTCCCCATCTCTCGCTAAGGCCGTGGCTTCAGGATTCTATTCTCAGATTAGTCCTAAGCAGTGTAGGCAGGACTGTCTCTGACAGTTCCCCAGGCTAGGTGAGCCCAGGAGCCCCAGAGTGGGTGGAAGGAGCCTCAGCCACTAACCAAGAGAAAGCCCAGGGCAGACCCACACGCACAGGGAAGAGCTGGAGAAGCTGGGCTCAGAGCTGGGGACGGGGAGGAAGAAAGACGTTAAGGGCTAGGGAGAGAGGGACTCCACAGGACTGCTCACCCCTGCCGAGCTCCCTTTCCTCCCCGGGCCTAGTTCCAGGCTTGGTCCCTGGACTCTGTCCCTCTCCAGAGCCACTGGTTCCAGGAGCAGAAAAAGCCTCAGTGTGATCCTCAGAGGGTACTTCAAAGGCCCCACTTCCAGAACATCCACTTTCAGAGAGACTGGAATGGGGGCCCTCAGGCTGCCCCTTCTGCTTTCTCTGGGAGCAGGGATGGGTCTGGAAGGCCAGGCCTGAAAAGCAGGGCTGACTATTTTACCCTGTTTCCCCCGTGCTCCCCCTCCCCGGTGAAGGGCTGGACTCCTACTGCAAGATGCCCCATCCCCCAGGGCACCCAGAACCCTCTCGACCCCCTGAGCCTCCCCATCCAACCCTGACACCTGCCTGGATGGGCAGCAACTGCTCAGGGGCTACAGTCCCATCTCGACCCCTGTGTTGCTTCCTGGTCCTTGGGGGCCAGGACATGCCGGGCCCTGTGCTGAGCATGAGGGTTCGGAGATGAAGACTCAGCCCAGTGGACTGAGCAGACAGAGACCCAGAGGAAAACACAGCCAGGACTGACGTGGCTTGCACAGCTGCTCCCTGCTCAGCCCAATGCCGGCTGCTGGTATGATACTGAATTGGCAAGCAGGAGCCATTCCCAGCAGGAAACTCCTTGCACACCCTCACCAGACACTGCATTGCTCATAAGCATTGCCTTGTCAGGAGGCCCTCCACGAACAAGCTACTTAAACAAGCCATCCCCTCCTCTCTGGCTCTTAGGCACTTAGCACCATCTGACATTACATACTTTATTAGTTATCTCAGTTTTCTGCCTCCCCACACTCAAATGTAAGCTCTTTGAAGGCAGGGCTTTGTCCGTGTTGTTCTTGTGTCCCCAGCCTCTCGGGCACACAGCAGGCACTGAATATGTATTTGTGCACTCGGTATTTCTGGATGGAGGATGAGGGCTGAACACAGCTCTCGTCACTCCCTCTCTCTTCCCAGGCACCCAGCCAAGCAGTCCCTAAGTCCTCTAGAAACCACCTCCTCCCCATCCCGGAGCTCAGAGCCCAGCCTCTCCAGGCCTTGCTTGGGACTTCTTAATCTCCAAGGCCCTATGCAATGCCACCTCCTCCATGAAGCCTGTGTAGATTCCTCTGCTGTCACATCACGTATTCCTCAATCATAGTCCCTCTCACTCTGACTGCAGTTGTTCATTTATATGTCTGTACCCCCCATCACCACCACTCTGGAAGAAAAGGTCTTTAGCGCTGGGTCTCCAGGGCTTCTATAGAGGGCAGGATGGGATGTAATACCAGAACTCAGGAAAGTTTGTTGGATGAATAGAGGAGTAAGTGAAGAAATGAATGAATGAATGAATGAATGAATGAACAAATGTAAAAGTGAATGAATGGATGAGCTCCCCTGTTAGTGAATGAGTCTGTGAAGGAGCACACAGATGCATGAATGAGCGAGAGAAGTTGCTGAGTGAATGAGTCAGTGACTGAGGGAAGGAGGAGGGAGGGCATGGTGAGGGAGCCTGGGAAGGAGGGCCCTCAGCCTTCTCCAGCAGCACTGGCATTGGCCTGGCCCCGCCACCCCGCAGCCCTGGGCCTGTGCTCCATGCCAGCCAGCCCCGCGATGCCTCCTCCCAGAGACAGCTCTCACCGGTACTGCTCAACACACGCTCCCTGATGCCGGCCAGACCCTGTGCCTGGCAATGAATCAGACAGGGCCCTGCCCTGGGGCTCCTGAGACTGGGGGCAGACAGACAGCCTCATAAATAAACTGGATGCCACGCTGGGCAGACATGTGTTCCAGCGGAGTGGTGAGCTCAGGGTTGGCTCCGGTGCCTGGGGCAGGCAGAGCTGTTCTGATGTAGGAATCTGGGAGAACCTCAGGAAGAGACAACCTCAGAGCTAGACCTGGAGGGAGGAGAGGGGTGGAGAGAAGGCTCTACGGGCAGAAGGGACAGCATTGGCAAAGGCACAGCGGATGAAAGGTGCAAAGAGAGCTCAGCAACTGCAGGAGATGGAGTGGTGGGAAAGGATGTTTAGGGAGATGGGGACAAGCAGTGAATGCTGGGCACAGGGGTCCTGTTGGCAGAGTCTGAGATGGGGACTGCAGCAGGATGTAGAGCAGAGTGGCGCACAAAGACAACGGGCTGGTGGCCATGTGTATTCCAGGAGGAAGATGGGAGGCTCCAAAGAAGTGTCATGGGGAGCATTTCAGGGAGGTTCCAGGATGCTCAGGGTTGGGTCCTGCTATAGCTCTTGCATCATTGAAGACACCGTCATCATCCTTCAGGTCCAGTGCTCACTGTGAGCAGCCGGAGGCATTTGGGGACCCTAGACTAGGGAGATTATTTTATAGGGAAGAAATATTTACAAGTTATTTTGCAATGATTCAGACCATGGAGAAGAATCTGGGGTTTCTAAAGCAAACCAGGGAATTTCAGAGTGTAACAGAAACCTTGAAACTGGGTCAGCTGAGGCCAGGGATGCTACTAAACATCCTAGAATGCACAGGACAGCCCCTACAACAGAATCATCCAGTCCCAATGTCAATAGCGCCAAGGTTGAGCAACTCTCATTTGATAGATGAGCAGTCCAAGAACCCTGGATCAAACGGGGTCCCCAATAATTATAGTGGCTCTTCCATGTGCCAAGAGCTATGCTGAGAGCTGTACACCCGTGAGCTCCTATAATCTACCCCTGCTTGATGGATGAGGAAACTGAGGATTAGAATAGTCTGGGACTTGCCCAAGGTCACACAGCTAGAGGTGGTGGAGGTGTGATTCCAACCCTGTCGGTCAGGCTCTTGGGCATGACATCCCACGGCCTCCCCTAGCACCTCTCAGCTGGAGAAGAGCAGGGATGTGGACCCAGGGCTCCAGCCTCTAGGATAAATGCCCTTTTCACTGCTCTGTGCCCCTGGCCCACATGGGAATCTTGGGCTCCTTCACTGCAGAAGCAGAGCTTGGCAGCTGGGGACCTCGGTTTGTCAGGGACACAGTGGGCGGGCAGGAAGCAGATCCCAGGGACAGAGGGCCTTTGTCTGCCTGCAGTTGGGCAGGCAGGCCTGGGCTGTGCGGCCAAGCCCAGGAGCCAGCCGGGTGCAAACTCATTAGACAGCTGCTGAGGCTGCCAAGGAGATGGGAGCAATTAGAGGGCTCAGCCCCAGCCAGGAAATGGAAGCTACACTGTGGGAGCTGCTGTGCTCTCCCACCCCGCACCTTGGGCCCAGTTTCCTGGGAGGCAGCTGTGAAGTTTTGCCTCAGGATGGTAACAGCAGTTCCATCCTCACTGAGTGAGCCTGTTACGTGTTGGGCCGGGCACCTTACGCATCTCGCCCTTCCTCTCTAAACACCCTTGGGAGGTTGGAAGTACTAACTCCCATGCATTCACATATTCATCCATTCACTCATTCAACAAATATCATTGAGTGCCTATTACCTGCCAGTCCTGTGCCAGATCCTGGGGATACGTCGGGGAACAAAACAAATATCCCTGCTCTCCTGGAATGCATATTCTGGAGGGAAGAGACAGACAAAAAAAAGGAACAAACAAGAGAACTGTGGCTGTGGTCAGAGGTATGGAAGAAATGAAGGGCGGGAGGTGGGCCAGGGAAGGCCTCTCTGAGGAGGTGACTTCACAGAGGAGGAACTGAGCTCAGAGGAGGGAAGTGACTCAGTCAAGGTCACACAGCTATAAGTGAAGGATCCGGGCTTTGGTCCCAGGCCTGTCTGACTCCAGGCCTGACCCTGCTGTCTGTGTCCTGGGAGCCCCCCTCTCAGCTGGGGCCATTGCCACATGACACTTGGGTGTAACATTGGCACAGCATCTCCAACTCCTACTCACACCAGCCTCAAGAGGTGGGTGAGCTTATCACCTCCATTTTAGAGGTGGGAGAACCGAGGCCCAGATAGGAGCCAAAGCAAGCACGAGGTCCCAGCGAAGGAACGACAGAGAGTAAACTTGAAGTATTTTGATCCCCAGACACGTGTTCCTTCTGCCATACCTTGACCCTTCCTGGCTGTGCACTGCACCCACCCCAAATACTTAGTAAGCACACAAGAAATGGATTCGTGGATAGACCATGCGTCCTTGGGCAAGGCGTCCACTTCTCTATTAGAAAACATGAAACTGATCCAGACCAGCTCTGAAATTCCCCAAGTTCATTCTATTCAATCAACAGACAGAGATGAAGGCAGGGCCCCATCATAGTCCAGTGGGTAAGAAGGTCATGCAGTTTAAAGTGGGTTGGTCAGGGAGAACATTCTAGCAGAAACAACAGATGCAAAAGCATCGAGGTGAGAAAGAAAACAGTGGGGCTCACCCAGGCATTGGTTAGGACACGGAGAGCAATTTGGAACTTTCCCTCTGCTACCTGGATGAGGCCTTGGGCCACCATAACCTCTGTACCATTTCAATTCCAGCCCTGGCTTGAGTCTGACAGGGTCTGCAAAGAAGATGCTGCAATTAGCCCCAGATAGATCTGGGCTACCAGCTGCCCACAGACCGTGACCTTGGTAGGAGACTACTCCCCTCACTCGACCTCGGCTTCCCTATTGATTAACTAAGGACGGGTGATCAGAGCAAGTCAGGACTGTAATAAAAGGTAGGGTTTATAGTACTTCATGTCAGGCAACAATCCCTTAAAATAGGTAATATTATTACAGATAAGAAACCGGAGGCTTAGCAAAGTGGAGTCACTTGCCCAAGGCTAGTGACTAGGAAATAGGCCAGTGGGGATTCACCCACAGGACTATACGACTCCGGAATCCTGCTCATAACAAAAAGCTGCCAACTTGAGTAAGTGTCCATGACCTTTGACCTGGGTCGCAATCAATCCCCAGGACTTTATCCATAGGAACGAATCCAAGAGAGCCAAAAAGATGTTCCTTGCAGCCATATTTACAATATGGTGGATAATCAGAAGCAACCTGCCTGTCCAACCACAGGGCCCGATTCGCTTTACAATTAGGCAGCTTCAGAGAAATTCGGGGTTACTGAGCACCAGCTCTTTCTCAATACTCTTGTAATCCCCACACCAACCCTGTAAAGCGGGTGCTGCTTTCCCCATTTCTAGACAAAGCCTCTAAGTTCAGAGAGGGTGAGTGATTTGCTGAGAGCACACAGATGGTGACAGACATAGGTCTGTTCACAGCCTCCCCAAAGGTAGAAATGGGGAGATCTGTTCTACAAGGAAGGAAGCTAAAACTGAGAGAGGGTGAGAGGGCCTCTGCTCAAGGCCACACTCAAGGCCACAGTTGGTGAGCAGGAGAGTTCAGATTTGACCTCAGGCACTGGGACCCTGCGCTCTGGGACCACATCCCCGCACTGCCACTTCCTACTGGGAACACCTGAATGAGTCACTTAGCTTCTCTAGGCCTTGGTTCCTCGTCTGTAAAATGAGGATAATAATGTCCGTGGCATAGGGTGGCTGTAGGGAGGATTAAGTGAGTTTCTGGCCAATAGTAATGGCACCATGTAGCAGAAGCACGTCCAGGCTGGGGGTGGAGAGTGGTTTTATGTGATGGTGGGGGTGGGGGTGAAAGAGAGGTTGGGGACAGGGTGGGTGTGAGAGAATTGGGGGGGACAGAAAGAGGCCATGATAGGGGCTTGGCAGTCTCTGTGATGATTTTCAGAGGTCTTTTGGTTTTTTTTTTTTTGAGACAGAGTCTCACTGTGTCCCCAGGCTGGAGTGCAGTGGTGCAGATCTTGGCTCACTGCAACCTCCACCTCCTGGGTTCAAGCGATTCTCCTGCCTCAGCCTCCTGAGTAGCTGGGATTGCAGGCCCAGCCACCACACTCAGCTAATTGTTTGTATTTTAAGTAGAGATGGGGTTTCACCATGTTGGCCAGGATGGTCTCGATCTCTTGACCTTGTGATCTGCCCACCTTGGCCTCCCAAAGTGCTGGGATTACAGGTGTGAGCCACTGTGCCCGGCCTTCAGAGGCGTTTTGTACGCTGCTCCTTTGACTGTGGCCAGCCCTTTCATGTGTGGACCAGGCCTTTCACTAGGGTTACCCCTACCCAGAAGGCAGGCCTGCTACAGTGGTTCCAGCTCCAGCACAGGCTGGCGTCACTGGAAGCGACAAGGCATGTTTGCTGAATAAAGGATTCGGCTCCATCTTTCCAAGGCTTTCAGAGGTGGGAAGACGGTATCACCTCGTCCACCCACTCCTTTCTGCACAGGGGAGCAAGAGCTTATTCAGAGTCACACAGGGAATGATGTCAGAGCCAGAACTGGAATCCAGAGTCCTGTCACTCAGGCCTTTTTCCAATATGGCACTTAACCAGGAGGAGCCCTGCCTCTGCTCCAGCTTTACAACCAGCTGTGGGACCTGGATTCAGGGGCTTATGGCTCAGCCGATGATCTCACAAGGTTGGAGGAGCATTAAATTGGATAACAGATGGGAACGTGCTTGGAAAGAAAATCAGTGGAAATGTGGGGTGAGTCTGGGGCCTCTTTGAGGCACAGTACAGAAGGGTGGTGGCAGGGAACACACAGATGTGGCATGAAGGGGCTGCACGGAGGCTGAGGCTGGGACAAGCCTCCACTGGGGTCCAAGTGGCCCCAGGTCCTGCAGGGCAGGCGGCAGGGAGCTGAGACCCAGCAGAGGGAGGGGAGGCCAGGTAACCCACTGGGCTCCTCCAGCAACGGTGAGACAGACACAGTGGTGAGACAGACACAGTGAGGCCAAGACAGCTGCAGGTTAGACTTTTCGCAAGCTCACCCCTGCAGCCAGAGGCAGGAGAGCGGTTAGTAAACACACAACAAAATCCCAGAGCCAAACACCCCCAGGGGTGTCCCAGCCCAACTCTCTGACGGGCTCAGAAGTGGGCCTGCTCAGATACTCTGTCCCTTCCCAAGGAAGTGGGAGACTTGGAGAGGCCGATGCCTCCCTCGGGCCAGTCCTTCTGCTTCTTCCCCCATGCAGACTCATCCACAAATTGCCTCCAGGTTTATTGCTTGCCTTCCTTCTTTGCTGGACTCCAGCATCGTCCCACCTGTCTTGCGTGGATCCTGCCATCGGTTTGCCAACCCTTCTCCCCAAACCTTCCATATACTCCTGTTCAGACCCTTCAGCTTGGCATTCAGCATCTCCATGATCTAACCTGTGACTTCAATTCCCTCTGCTCCCACTCTGCCCCAGCGCTGGGACCCCCTGTCGTGGGACAGCCTCCCCACCTGGCCTGCTCATCCCAGTCCTGATTTGGCTTGGCAGGGAGCACAGTCTGTGGGTGCCTTTTTGAGAAGGTCAGGTGGCCCGTGTGTCTGCCCCAGTCAGAGGAGCTTTGGCATAGAGGAAATCCCAACCCTGCTACCTCCTGGCAGTGTGACCTTGGGATGTGCCTCAATTTTCCCTTCTGTAAAATGGGGAGGATGATCCCTCCTCAGGAGTCAAACCTCTTGACACAGTGCAGATCACAGAGATGCCACTTGGTACACTTTAGCTGTTATTATCACTATCAACACTATTATTACTCCATGCAGTCCCGTGCGGCAAACACACTTCCTGGAGCACCAAGCCACCAGCCGTGTAACAAGGTTGCCAACTCACAAAATGCCATGAAAGTATTAGAAACACTCACCTCCAGCCCAACTGAAATACGGGACACTGCGGCCCAGGGCTCCAGAGCCGGTGAACGGCAGAGCTAGACCAGAAGCCTGATCTCCTGCCTCCCGAGCCAGAATTCTTCCCCCACAAGCTGCCACTGTTAGAAGCCAAGTTCAAACACCAGCCTTTAAGTGTGGTCGTCTCAGAGTACACAAAGAGCAAACCTTGGCTACATAGAATAATCTTTATTATTTGTTCTCACTGTTAACTTCCCCCTTTTAATACCCCTAGGTACCTTCAGAGGGGGCTTCTCCCTCCTCCTTCCAGCCAAGGCTTGTCTATCTCTCCGCTGTTGTTTCTCCCCCTCACTTCCGTCCCCTCTCCATCACTGGGGAGGCCTTTCTCTGACCTTCCCTGGCAGAGCCAAAGGGCAATTGCCGGCTTGCCTTTTCACTACTCAGCTAAAAAGCCAAATTCCTTTCCTCCCGGGGCTCTACTGGATTTTTTGTTGTTGTTCTTAGCCTCAAGGGTCTATTCTGGAAAAGACACTGAACCTCTCTCTCCTGACTGGCTCCCTCTTCTTAAACATGCCCAGTTCCTCCCACCCTAAAAACCAACAAGCAAACAAATCAAGCCTCTTCTATCCACTTCAACTGAACTCAGCCCCATTCCTTTCCTCCTCCTTCAGCCCCAGTTCCTGGCAGTAACCAGTTATCTCCAAGTCCCATCTCCTCAGCTTCGCCTCCCACGAGGCTGTGTCTGCCCCTCCCCACCCTCCACTCAGCCTGCTCCTGCTCAAGGCCCCGACCTCCATTTTGCTAAATCCAACCAGCATTTTATAGTCATCAACGTGCCTGGACTTTTGGCCTCCTCACGCCTGCAGACCACACCCTCCAAGGCCCTTCCGGATTCCCCACCCTGTTCCACCAGCAACTTCTCCGTGTCCTTGGTGGCTCCTCCTTCCAACAGTCATTGACGTTCTGTCCTGGGCCCTCTTCTCTTCCCTTGTTCTCTCCCTAGCCTCCCCCATGGCTGACTTTCCATCGCTAGCTCATGACTCCTAGATCATCCCACACCCGCCTCCTGAGCCCCAGGCCTGGGCACCCAGCTGCCTGCACTCAGGTATCTCTCAAGCACCTCAATCCAAGCGTGACTAGAACTATCTCATGATTCTTTCTCTCAAGACCCCCTCCCTCCTGACCCCCCATCTCTGTAGATAGCCCCTCCGTCCACCCCTTCTTCTATCTCATCCGCCTCATCAGCCAGTCACGAAGTCCTGCTGAATCCATCTTTCAAGCACCTGCACTGTGTGGGCCACCCACCTCCTTCTGACTCCATCACTGTGACCTGAGCCGGGGCTCTCCAGCTGCTCCTGGGAGTCTGCAGCAGCTGCCTAACTGGTCACTCAAAGTCATACTTACCCCTCATTACCATTCATCTCCTTACAGCAACCAGGGGTCTTTCTACAACACAGGTCTTTTGGTCATTTCCCTGCTTAAAACTCTTCCCCATCTCCGAACTCTTCTCCAGTCAAACCCCCAAATCTTCGGCATCTCCCTCGCCCTAATTCTCTGCCTCCCTGGACTTTTTGCTTTTCTTTCAATGCCTCCATTCCTTGCTGTCTCTGAGGCTTTGCGCTTGCTGGTTCCTCTGCCTGGAATGCTTTTCCTTCCCCCCTCCCCATCCCCAAGAGATCCAGCCTAGAGTTGCTTCTGCACTTCCTACCAGCTCACACTCCCCTGGGGCCCCTGAGTCTTCCAGCAGCTGCCAGGTTGTTTGCAGTCAGCCACGGGTGCCTGAGGCTGCTTGATTCACGTCTGTCTGGGCTCCTGGACTGCAAATGCCATGAAGGCCAGGGGCCATGTCTGTCTTGCTACTCTACAACCATACTGTCCCTGGCCCATAGCACCTCAGAGCCCCAGCTGACCAGGCTTCCCCTGTCCATACAGCCTATGCTGATGGCCCAGGAGCAGACTCTTGGAGTGGAATTTAAGAGCCTCATGATTGGACCCCACCCACTTTTCCAGTGCTCCCTGGCCCTAACCGTTTCCACATGCCTCCCTCTATCCAGGCTGAGGACCTCCCCCCTGTTCCTTTTGCTCCCACCACTTCCCCTCCTCTCTGTTTCTTGGATGTTCCAGCCAGCCCAAGCCCATATCCTCCTCGACACCTCTGTCCCTGACCGCACAGCCATCTTCCCCTGGATGGACAGAGCACCCACCCACCATCCCTTCAAGCATCCTCCAGAACGAAGTCACAAAGCACTGAAGGCCCTTCCTCATCCAGCCCCACTGACTGTCTCAGCACCCCACTACCCACACAATCAACACCCGTCCCCTCTGGCAGTGCCCCATCCCCAAACATGCTCTTTGCTTCATGCCTCCAGACACTCCCTGCCCAGATGGCTCTGGCCCTCATCCCTCCTTGACAAACTCCTCCTTGAGACCAGCCCGAATGTCCTCTCTTCTAATTGCCTTCCTTAGCCCCTGGGCTGAGGTGTGCCCTCTCCAGAGTCCAGCACTCAAGGACTTAGCCTTCAAAGCCATGTTTCCTGGGTTCATATCCTGCCTCCATCTCTTACAAGCTGCAGGGTCTTAGACAAGTTACAAACCCTCAGCTCCCTCATGCATAAAATGGGAGAAGTAATGGCCCCCACCTCATAGAATTTTGAGGGTTAAATAAGGAAATCCAACTGGGTGTAGTGGCTCATGCCTATAGTCCCAGTTACTTGAGAGGCTAAGGCAGGAGGATCGCTTGAGCCCAGGAGTTTGAGACCAGCCAGGGCAACATAGCGTAGACCCCATCTCTATTTTTAAGAACATTAAAAATTTTAAAATCCATAATAAGTATTTAAGCAAGCGCTTGGGCACCTATTGCATGCTACTATGAAGCTTCTAAGCTTCTTTCCTCTCTTTGGCCCTGACTGGCTAACAAGCCTGTCCTCCATCTGGCCCTGTGCTAAGAGGGGAGACTCAGCCCCTTCCATCTCTGGGTCTCCCTTGCCTAGCCCTGTCCTGGTTCTGAAAAGGCTCAGTAAATGCTTATTAAAGAGCCAATAGACCACACACTTGGCACAAATCATCCCATTGTTCCTTCACTTTCACGTGTATAAATCTTATCTCTCCTCACAGGATTTGAGCTCCAGGGCGTGGGGGTTGGGGATTCTGGGGAAGGAGAGCAGAAGGGGTGTCTTCAAGTCAGAGCATTCAGACCTGGGAGGGAGCTCTGTGCTCCTGCATCCCTCTACCCCCCACAGTGCCCAGCCCAGAGAAGGAGTCAAAGAGGGCTTGTTGACAGATGGGCTCACTGTCTTCCCCCAAGAGGAGGCATGTCTCCCACTTCGAGATATTGCCCTAATTACTCCCTGGGCTCTCCCCTCCACACACACATCTGTGTTCTTAGGCAAGAGCCTGCTTGACATACTCCACGGAGTTCTCTTGGCTGCCGGTTCGGAGCCAGCTTGGCCAGTTTCTTCAGAAACTAAAGCAGAAAGAGAAGAAAGTTTTCTTAAAGCCACAGAGCACAAAACCAGAACAGAGGATGAATTCATTCTCATCAGCAAAAGACCAGCCTTAGACTAGCACTGACTAATCTCCACACTGTCCAAAGAGGGCACGGATGGCATAGCAGAAGAGTTAAGTGTGCTGGACTCTGCAGTTGGAGAACCTCCGATTTGAATCCAGACTTTGCCACCAAGCAGCTGGGTGACCTTGGGCCACTTACTTATCCTTTCTAACCTGCAGTTTCCTTGTCAATAAAGTGGGGATAATACTTGTACTAGCTCAGGAGGACTTAATTAGATGAGTGCTCCAAATGTTGGTCATTGTTATTTTGCCACTGAATGTCACAGCCAGAAGAAACTTCAACGGTCCTCTGGGAGAGAGGGCACTGTGGCCTGTGAAGGCAACCAGACCTAGATAAGCCATAGAACAAATTGGTGCTTTCCCTCTACCCCTTGTCACCAACGACTTTTTTCAGAGAACCAAGAGGCGTCTGCTCCTTCACCCCCTGGACTCAGAGGTCACCCGCCTTGGTTGGAAAAGCTCAAATTTGGGGGTCTTGAAGGGGGAATGGCAGAGGCATCCATGCCAACATAGGGCCTATTGTCAGGAGGCCATTTGTTCCTGATGAGCCCCCTCCAGCTGAGGGTAGCACTGCCCATCAGTGATACCATGGCAGGGCAGATCACAGCCTCCACTTGCAGTCCATCCAGAGAAGTGCTGCGAGCACAGCTTGGATCTTGCAGGGATGAGGACTTTGGAGCCAGGTGGGCAGGGCACTGCCTGCTCGCCTTCTCCAGCTGGGCTCAGCTCTCTGGCCTCTGCTCAGCCTGGCCCAGGGACTCCACCTGCCCACCTGTCTGCCAGATGGAGCGCCTGCTCTGCTCTTTCCCTTTTACCCACTCCAGATGCATCTTGCCCATAGACTTTCCCTCTCCCAGATGCTCAGGCAGACCAGGTGGTGACATCCAGAGGGGTCAGGGTGAGCACGATGGTAGAGGAGTAGTGGGGAAAGGCCTTTTAACTGAAGCCTGAGGAAGCATGGTTTGTTTGTTTGTTTGCTTGCTTGTTTGTTTGAGACAGGGTCTTGCTCTGTTGCCCAGGCTGGAGTGTGGTGGTGCAATCTCTGTTCACTGCAATCTCTGCCTTGCCTGGGGAAGCATTAAAGAGCCTGTTTTATCCTCCCACCAGGGAGGGAGTTGCATTGAATCAAGAAAGTAATTGTCAAGCAGTCTTTAAGAAAGGGGCCTAAGATGGGTTTTCAGTGCTGAAGGGGAACCCAAACTCCATCCAGAGAATGACAGCAGGAGCACCTATCATTCCTCAAGAAGCCACTCTTTTCCTGGCACAAATCATGCATCATTCCATCTAATCCTCACAACAGCTTCTTCTTCACAGGGTGGTTTGTGAGGATGAAAGAGGAAGATGCTTCTATACCAGAGTGTCTGGAAAAGAAGAGTTTAATTTAAGGTTGGCAAGTGGTGAGAGAAGCTGCCAGCTATTTCTCTGTTGAAGTATAAGTAGAGCTGCCTCTTGGAACAAACCTTCCTTGTTCAGGGAAGTGTCACTTGACCAATGTGGGGAAAGTGTGTCTCTCTTAGCTCTCCAGACAGAGCCAGGAGGATCCTGTGGTTCTGGGGAAGGATGTGACAGGACTTACTGTGGCCTGGAAAAGGCTTCTCCCACTCCCCCTTTGTTTGCAGAGCCTGTCTTGAGGCATTGGTGGGCAAGTCTGCATGGTGACCAAAAATCCTCCATGTTCAGTGTTCTCTCCTATAGGTTGAGATATTGTCCAGAGAAGACACTAAATACCTTCATGCCCTCCACGAGGATCTGCAATGATGCACTGGCCCAGCTCAGGGGCTGGGATGTGAGTAGAGGGTTGGTTTTGGTTTTCCACATGGCTGAGGGTAGAAGCCCTTCTGGGCCTGGCACAGTAGTTTGCTTTGGGGGCCAGCCATCAGTGGTGCAGATGTGAGTCTAAGGAAGCTGTAACCTTGGAGCCAACCTGTAGAGATCACAGGGGCACAGGCTCCACTGCAAAAGAAGACAAGGGTTCACAAAGCTGTGCAGAACATGTCTTCAGCAGCGACCCCATGTGGCAGCAATAGAAACAGGAACACCAATAGGCTGATGAGAACTAGAATTTCTCAAGTCTCAGCATTGGGAGCAGGAGTCTCTCCTCTGGTCAGAGAAATCTCCTGGGTTCATTCAGACAAAGGCAGGCAATGGCTTCAATCAGGAGATATAGGACATCCCTTAAGTGTGCAGGTAGGTTTTTGAGCAAGTACCTGGAAAATTTTAAGATGTGTGTAAACAATACTCCCAAGCTAGTGAGGCAGGTGGTTCTGGTAACACTTGCAGAGCACTTGACCCTCTCATTGGCTCTTCCCAAGAGCCTTTCTTGCTTGACCTCAGGTTCCTGCTCTTACCTGTTGACCACTGAAAGGAGAAAATTCCAATCTCAGGTCTGACATGTATCAGCTGTGTGAACTTGCACATGCTTTTTGACTTCTTGGAGCCTCAATTTCCTTATATATTTAATAGGAATGATCATGCCTACTTTAACTGAAGCCTGAGGAAGCATGCAGGTAGTAGGTGTGATTAATTATTAAAATTCCCTTTGGCCTGCCTCTCTCAGGAGAATGTGTGTCCTGTGGGGGAAAGCACACTATTTTGTTGTTGTTCACCAGCACACTATCTTTTTTGCTCACCCCACAGTGCTGAGCACATAGTGGGGACCCATCAAGCACTTGTGAGTGATTGAATAGCTGAATAATGGGAACTTGAAAAAAGTCTTCCTGGGCTGGGTGCGGTGGCTCACACCTGTAATCCCAGCATTTTGGGAGCCAGATGGGTGGACTGCTTGAGCCCAGCAGTTTGAGACGAGCCTGGGCAACAAAGTGAGACCTCGTTTCTACAAAAAAATACAAAAATTAGCCAGGCATAGTGGTGTGCACCTATAGTCCCAGCTACTTGAGAGACTGAGGTAGGAGGATTCATCGAGCCTGGGAGGTGGAGGCTGCAGTGAGCCATGATCATGCCACTGTACTCCAACCTGGGTGACAGAGTAAGACCCCATATGTATATATATAAAAGATATCCTCCTTGGATAAAGTGAAAGATATGGAGATGGTCACAAGGGGAACTGGAAGATGCAGGGAAGACACAGGCTCTGTCTCTGAATTCTGAAGGGTGGTCCCGGAGCAAAAGGAGCTGAAAGAGGAGTTGCTTAATAAAAGCAGGCCCATCCATGATTTGAAGGAACTGGCCCCTGTGAAAGGCAATGAGTTCCCTGCACCTGTGGGTACCAGGAAGCCCTGACCCCCCTCTAGGCAGGTTCAGAGAGGACTCCAGCAACAGATAGAGGACACCTGTCAGGCCTGGTTATAGCTGCTCGGGAACTCAGAGCAGGGATCCGAGGGGCTCCAAGGAGGAGCGAAGCAGCAGGGTTTCCTGGGGGATTATCAGGAGCAGGAATCTTTGGGCAGAGACATGGGTCTGTCTGCCAAAACTTGCTCATTGCAGTTTCCTGGCTTACTGGCCAGATAATTGCAAACAAAATAGACTGGGGCCTGGGCAGCAGCCACCACCCCTTTGTATAGTAGGGGGGCCCTGGGTGGGGCACGCAGGAGCAGGCACTGGGGCCCTGAGTCATGGAGGGAACCAGTCCCACTCAGCACCTCTGAGACTCTGGGGCTCCCTCCACCTTTCTGGGTGATGGTGGGCAAGGCCTCAGGCTTCCCATCTGTGGACTGAGACCTGTGGTACACCCACGCTGCCCTTGGCCAGCACTGGGGGACAGGAGCCATCAACACTGCCTTTGGGGGCATCAATACAGGTGGAGGGAGAAGCTTGGCACGGCTGCTTCTGGGGAGGTCAGGGAGGGGGTCCACATTCTGATCCCTTTCTCTGCCCGGGTGAGGAAAACTCTCACCAGCTAGAGGGGGATCAGAAAGTGGCAAAGAAGGGCCTAGCCCGAGTCACTATATTGGTGGCCAGTGGCACCTCGACTCTGATGTGGGCATCAGTTTCCTGGAAGAGGCACGTGTTTATGAGTTTGTGTATCTGTGTGTGTATACACATGTGCATCACGTGTTTGTGTGTTTGTGTATGTGAATCTCTACAATTATTTTTGTGTGCGTATGTTCCTAATTAATTACATTTTATATATGCCTGCACATGTGTGTTTGCCCTTATGTGTGTGTGTGGGTGTTTCTGGGCATACATGGAAATACAACTGATTGCATGAGTTATACACATTCAGTCATTCCACAAGTGTTTACATATATATATATATACACACACACATATATATTTTGAGATGAAGCTTCGCTCTGTTGCCCAGGCTGGAGTGCGGTGGCACGATCTTGGCTCACTGCAACTTCCGCTTCCCGGGTTTACGCGATTCTCCTGCCTCGCCCTCCAGAGTAGCTGGGATAATAGGGGTGCGCCACCACGCCCGGCTAATTTTTTTATTTTTAGTAGAGGCAGGGTTTCACCATGTTGGCCAGGCTGATCTCAAACTCTTGACCTCAGGGGATCCGCCCTCTTTGGCTTTCCAAAGTGCTGGGATTACAGGCAGGAGCCACCGTGCCCGGCCTACACGAATATTTACAGAGTGCCTACTATGTGCCACACACTGTCCTAGGTGCTGAGAATATGAAGATAAAGAAGAAATTCAAGGTGTCTTTCCCCATGCAATTTACATGTAGTATAAGAGACAGGCAATAAATGAGCAAATATATAAATGAATAAATAATCTGAAGGATCACTGTCACGAAGGTGGGAGAAGCAGGGTAAATAGAAAGAGTGGCTTGGGAAGGACTACTTTATAAAGAGGTCAGGAAAGACTACTTAGAAATGCAGAATCTCAGGCCTCAACTGAGACCTCTTGATTCAGAATCTGCATTTTAACAGATCCCCCAGATGACTGGCATGTACATTAGATATTAAGAAGCACTAGGTTAAAATATATCAACCTAAACATGACAAGGTAGGAAAAAGAAAATGAAGGGAAATACTACATCTCTTTCTGCTACTGGTCATCACATAATAGTTGGCATTTATTAATTTTCTGTTTTCCCAGGCAGGGTCCTTTGCCCAGCCAGATCACCTAAACAGTTATTCCTATGGCTCTGAGACCAGGTGGGGCCTACCTACCTAGAGCTAGAAAGGTCTTCAGTTACTTTTAGATTACAACAGTTTCCATACTGTTACTCCCTGCTCCCACTAAGCATGGGAAAGCTGATTTCCTTTTGGGAGTCAAAGTCAATAACCCCAGCCAAGTCATAACTCCTCTTCTCTGCTTGTTCACTCAGCAACATAAGGAGTTTTAAATGGCCAGCTGGCATTCTCAACTTTCAATTCAATGGAAGCTGAATTGGAATTCAACTTACATCCCCTGGTAGAAGCGCTCCTTCCTTGGGTACTAGCCCTTCTAAGTCCCAAGTTTCAGGAGTGATTGGGTGGAACTGTGAGAGGCACCACCCTGCCTCTGCTTCCTGGCTCCCCTGGCCACAGATCTGGCTTTGTTAAGAGTGTCTATGGCATCCTGTAAAATGGCACTGCAGCTTCACAGTGGTTTTTATTCTTCCGTCTGCTTCTGGAATTGGTTCGTCGTTAGGTCATTCTGTAGTTCTATTGGTCCAGCTGTTTCTGGGCAATGGGGCACCTGGTATGACCAATGGATCTAATTGACTTCAGTCTATGCATGTACTTCTCTCTGTGTAAAATAAATTTCTTGGCCCAAAGCAATGTTGTAGGGGACACCCTGACAGTGTAGAAGGAATTTGGTGAGTCTGCAGATGATGCTGCTGGAAGAATTACAGATTATGGCAGGCAGGGAAAGCAAATCCAAATCCACAGTAAGTGGTGATGCCAGTGAGGACAGATCCCAGTCCCCTTCCAGGAAGAAAGGAGTCTGATATAATCCATCCACCACCAGGTGACATCCTTGGCCAATTTGTTTATTGAGTCCATTGAGCAAATACTGGGGTGCCTGAGAAGAGAGGCTAATTGGCATCCACAAAGCGGGTCACATCTTGTCCATCTGTTCATTAAGATCCTTCCAGGGTCGTTAGGAGCTTCTGGTGAGTGCTCCCATGGGATGTAAGTATGCGTATGATGCTGAGTCCATTCTAAGAGTCCAATCACATGCCTCTTCCAAGCTTCCTTTTTACCAATCCTTCAATCTTGTCTCTTCCAAGTCCCTGTCTATCTGTCCAAATCATTAGCCCCTTACAATGAATCACTGCAGAACTTAGGCCTTCTGCTCTTCCAGATCAAGGCAGTAAAATATACCACTCAAAGTACTACCCAGTGTGAGGATTTCCCTACTCTGTCCTTCAGGGACACTCCAAATGGGGTTATAACATCACAAGGTCTCGCTTCCAGCTGGTCCCAGCATACCATGCAGAGTCATTTGTAAACCAGGCTGACATTTCTGTGAGCACAAATGTAGGCTGAGAAAGCCGTAGCATGCTGGAAGAGTGAACCACTTGCTCATGCAATGTACCTGTGCTTTCAGGATGTGCCCAGGGCCAGACCCATTCATACCATTTCCACTGAGAGAGGGGCATTGCTGCGCATGCTCAGTTTAATGGCTAGGTGGGTCAGACGACATGGCGGGTAGCTTGGATTAAATGGTTACCTCATAGTCTATGGTCAGATGTTTAGCCTCTGACGGTGCCAAGGGGCGAGCCAGGAACTGTTTCTCCAAAGGTGAATAGTTATTTGCCAAAGAAGGCATGGCCTTGCTCCAAAAATGAAGGGCCTTTACTGCGGTTCTCCTATCTTGCCTTGCCAAAGGCTCTGTGCGGCATCGCAGTCTGCCACAGACTCTTCAAGCACCATTGAATCTAGTGGATCCTAAGGACTTGGCTTGGAGTCTTAGCCAGCTCTGACCCAATTTAAAGCAAGAAACTTTCAATTGCTCAGGAAATAGTGTGAAGTAGCAGACACAAATGTGGTATATGTTGCCTCCAAAATCTAGAATAGCCCACCCAGTGATATGCCTCTTAGTGGTCAGGGATGCAAAGTTCAATAACCTTGATTCATTGATTCCTCATTTTGAAGGGAATATTCTGAATTTCCTAAGACACTATGTGCCCAGACTTCACTGATGCCCCTGTATTTTCACAGGCTGTTCCTCCCTCATTCTGGAAAACAATCATATTTCAAGGTACCTGCTGTTTTATGATCTCTAGGACCTATCAGCATGACATCACCAGTGTACTGGACCAGTGTGATGCCCTATAAAAAGATGAAATGATCAAGGTCCCCATGAACTAACTTATGGTGTAGAGTTGGAGAGTTGACTCAGCCATGAGGCAAGATGGCAGGTGTGCTGTTGTCTGTCCCTGCCATGAGAAAATAAAGTAGTTCTGATGTTCTCTGGTGATCAGGATATAGGAGGGAAAATAGTTTCTGGGTGTCAAATCTACATTAATTTGTTCCAATCATGAGACCGCATTTGGAACATTGTGGAACTATAATTGGAATCACCGCCTGCTTAATTATAATCATCCATTTTCATTTTTCAAGACTCATCCTATTTACACACTGGCCAAACTAGAAAGTTAACTGGAAGTACAACCCCTGCATCTTTCTTTCATAGTCGTGTTAATCTTTGTGCTGCTGCTTAATATGCATTAGTGCTCTTGACTTACTATTTTGATGTGATTTGGGAATATATAGTAGCTTTCCCTTGGCCTGAACTTGCTCTATGGGTCAGGGAACCACGCAGTAAATCTGCCAATCTGGAGAGTATCTATTCTAACTCTGTACTGGGAACCTGGGGAAGTACCCACTGACAGTACTGCTGTCTGTCATGAAGCAGACTCAGATCAACATTCCATTCAGCATCTGATCCCTATAAACCCCCACTCTCATTGGTAAATCTCTGGGTAATCTGGGTCTTTAGAAATTAGCATTAATTCAGGGTTAGTGTCTAATAATTTTCAAGAGATCTAGGATATTTGCCAGTACACTGTTACTCTGAAATAGGAATAGGTCCTTTTGGAGAGGAACAAGAGAAGTTTTAAGGAACTAAATTATATTATTAGTGTTTCCTCAAGGCTGACCACTCCATTCAAGGGACTCGGGTTCTGAATTTTTTTTTTTTTAGACAGAGTCTCACTCTGTCACCCAGGCTGGAGTGCAGTGGCTCAATCACAGCTCACTATAGCCTCAACCTTCTGGGTTCAGGTGATCCTCCTGCCTCAGCCTCCCAAGTATCTAGGACTACAGGCACGTGCCATCATGCCTGGCTAATTTTTATGATTTGATTTTTTTGTAGAGATGGGGTCTCCTTACATTGCCCAGGCTGCTCTCAATCTCCTGGGTTCAAGCGATCCTCCCACTTCGGCCTCCCAAAGTGTTGGGATTACAGGCGTGATGCACTGTGCCCAGCCTGGTATGACATATTGAGTGGGGTGAGGGTCTGAACATTTTTTATTGTAATGGCTCAAGTTATTTTCCATTGATGTAAGGGGTTTATTTAACAATGGCAACTACCACCAGCATGCCTAATACACAGAGAACAGCCTTTGGGTGGGGTGAGGGGGTTCAAAGAGGTTGGCACTCCCCTCCTCAAGGATAATGTATAAGGTCTTGGACAAGGGAGTAACTTCTGGGGTCTCTTAAGGGTCAGGGTTTCGGATAGGAGGACATCTTTCTCCTGAATTTCTTACATCGAGAAATCTCTCCCAGTTCCTGGGAGTACTGAATCCAGCATATTGAATCCAGAGCTCAGACAGGCTCACTGACATCAAGAAACTAAGGCCATTGGTGTCATAGAACAGAATTGAGGGCAGGAGGAATTCTAGAACTGTGAGTTGAAATGTCTGTTTTTAATGGCACCAGACAGCCTAAAGAAAGAAAATAGCATGAAAAATCCCTAGATCCTTACCTCAAGGCATGGACCCAAACCCTGGAACTTTCTAAGGTTTTCCCCCTTGCAAATGAACACCTTCAGGCAAGGAGACTTGACTTGAGCTGGAACAACCCCTTTAAGAGAGGGGAGAAGGGCCAGCTTGGCCTGCATGGGACACTCTGTAGGGCTTGGAAGTCTGGGTCTCTGAGTGCACCATCCTGTTTGCCCTCACTCTGATTCTCAATTCTCACCTCTTCTGGATTAATTCCTGACATCAGATCTAAAATGATATTCCTTCTGATAAACCATCCACACGTGGTGTGCCCAGGATTTTGCCAAGATAAGTTAGCAAAGTCTTGCAATTCTGTTGGTAAGTAAACTTTCTCCTCCAAAGTTCGACTTTATAATTGGTCAACAGGAACATGCTGGAATCTGACCTAGTCACAAGCCTGGAGGCACAAGGAGGAGTGTTGTTTTCCCTCTTGCAAATGAACACCCTTAGGCAAGGAGACTTGACTTGAGCTGGAACAACCCCTTTAAGAGGGGAGAAGGGCCAGCTTGGCCTGCATGGGACACTCTGTAAGGCTTGGAAGTCTGGGTCTCTGAGTGCACCATCCTGTCTACCCTCATTCTGATTCTCAACTCTCACCTCTTCTGGATTAATTCCTGATATTTATGTAAGAACCCTGCAAAGGTTGAGAATTCAACTAATATTGTAACTCAGCAACCCACCAGATCAAAGTAGGCATCTGGTGTTCAGTTATGTCAGCCCTGCCTTGATAAGAGATGAGATTCTTTTTCCAGACCATAGAAAGTTCTTGAGTTTGGGTCCATGCCTTGGGCTAAGGCTCTAGGGATTTTTCATCGCTATTTTCTTTCTTTAAGCTGTCTGGTGCCATTAAAACAGCCCTTGAATTCCTCCTGCCCTTAACTCTGTTCTCTGGTACCGGTGGCCTTTGAAGTCTTGCCTTTGATGGTCACTTCATTTTAGGTGACCACAAGTGGCAAACCTTACCCCAGGACTCAGAACACCTGCCGCACACACTTGGCTGGTCTCACCCACCCAGTCTCTCCCCACTGCTTCGATGCTGGGCCCACTGGGTGGGCTGATTGTTCAGGATGAAATCCCTGCTTCCCATCCCATAGTCTCCACTGTTTCGGGGACCCGGGCTCTTTCTGGCAGCAAAAGTTCCCACCCATCCCAATCTTAGCCTGCTAATCCAGCCTCCAGCATCCTGCACATGAACTGCCGCCTCTCAACCCATCCCTCAGCCAGGATGCTGGCACCTACCCCAGCCTCACCCCCACAGCCAGAGCTCCAGACCTGGCCCAGAGAGGCACCAAGAAACCAATCTTGGCAGCCTTTTAACCCAAAACCCCAGAGAAGCCAGCTCTAGGGGACAGTGTGTGGGGCTGAGGGTGGCAGGGGGCGGCACAGGGCAGGAGATGGCAAAGCAAGACACAAGATTCCAGACTAGATAAGCTGCTGGGAACGGGGAGGGGGCCTGGGTGCAGCATTCCTGGGCGATGACACCATCTCCCTAGCCACAGAGGGCGGCAGGCAGGAGCCTCTGGTTCCCCCCGGAGGACTCGTCCTTGCCGCTATCTGATGAGGGAGCTGTCGGTTACAGGAAGACAAGACTATTAACAGGACAACCTGGAGAGCCAGAAATTAACCCACCATGCCAGAGGCTGGGAGGTGCTGGGCGGGGTGGATAATTGAGGGGCCTTGCAATTAAGGCCTCTTCAGGTTGAACCAGTCATTCTCAGAGCTGGGACTGGGATCCTAGTCAGCTGGGGGCCCCAGAGGACTTTGGGAAGGGGAGTTCAGTCCCTGCTCCCCACCATTCCTGCTCACCTGGGCCTCACCTCCCACCCTCCCTCCAGCCACTCATGCAATTCACAGGCTATGTTCATTCCCACCTTTGCTCTTGCTGTTCCTCCCATCTGGAATGCCTTTCCTCCTCCACCTCACTCAATCCTGCCATTATTTCAAGACCCTGTGCAGGCCCTGTCTTATTTAAGAAACTTTTCTGCACCAATCCTATTGGGAAAGATTGCTCTGATCTTGCACAGTACAGCCCCTTTATGTTATGGTGAGAATACAGACTCAGAGAGGGGCAGTGATTTGCCCAGAGTCACACAGCAGAACCAAGGCTAGAACTCAAGACTCCTGAATCCCAGACTAAGATTCTTTCCGCCACACCGTGAGCTCTCCAACCAACAATCAGCCTGAACATCTTGTGCAAAACTCAGGACATAGAATGAAGGCCCCCAAGGGTTCAAGGAGGATATAACCATATTTATCAAGCATCTGTTTCATCCCAAATTCTCTGCAGGGATTGGAGCAGGCACAGAAGTAACCCTGTTCTCAGGGAGCTTGTTGTCTATGGGGCAGAGAAGACTCTGCCATGGGGTCACCCAACAGTTTGTTCAATAATAACCAAGAAAGGGCCCAAAGAAGAGGCCCCAGACTGCCAGGAGCTTGCAGCAGAGGCATTCAACCGTGCCGGGGCTCAGGACAAGCCTCTCTAGAGATGCTGTGCCTGGGCTGAGATTTGGAGAGTGAATAGGTGGCAACCAGGCAATGAGGTGGGATGGGAAAGAACATTCCAGACAGAGGGAAAGGCCAGCAAAGGAAGTCCAGGATAGCTGGAGCTCTGAGTGAGGGGAAGGCGCCCTGAAATCTAACAGGGTCGCCACAGGGCTCAGATAATGCAGGACCTCCAGCAGAGAGAAGTGTTCTTCCTCCTAGAAGCACTGAGAAGCCCCTGCAGGATTTTCAGCAAGGAACCGCATGTGAGCCTGGTAAAGTCATCAGCTGCAGTGCGGGGAAAGGGTAGGAAAGGAGCTAGATGAATGTTGGAACCGCCAGCAGGCTCCTGCACCAGTCCAGTGGGCGGTCAAGGAAGGAGGCAGCAGGAGTGTGTGAGGATGGAATCTTCTGGGGCTGTGGGTCTGGGGACTAGGGAAGGAGTTGAGGGAGAGAAAGGAATCAAGGAAACCCCACCTGGGTTTCTGGTCTGTGCAGTGAGTGGAGGGTGGGCAGCTACTGGGGTGGGGTAAGGAGCTGAGGGTGAGATAAGCTGAGTTTGAGCTGCTTTTGAGCTACTGCAGCTCAGAGGAGCTAAGGAACTGAGAGGTGAGGGGGCGAGCGTAGATGCAACCCAGACTGTGGGGGTTGTGGGCACGAGGTACCTACTCTGAGCTGCACCTCCTCATGGAGCTCCTTTAACAGGATGGGTGTCATTGCTCCATTTTGCAGAAGATGAAACTGAGGCTCAGACAATGGAAAACAGTTTTCCAGGAGTTTCTACGATAAGAACTTGGTGAAATCAAGACTGGAACTGGATCTGCCTCCCCACACCCCTACCTACTTTTCCCACCTGAAGCTGCCCTTAAGATGACTCCATGGCCTGAGCTTGACCCAGAGAAACAGAGTCAGAAGCTCCTTATGCAGATGGGGCTGCAGGGAGCTCATTAGCATAGGCACTCAGAGGGAACCACTCCCTTCACGGAAAGAAAGGCAAGGAAGACAGCCTGGAGGCGAGCAGGGTCCCTGTCCCTGTAGTCAAGGCCACTGACCCCCCCAACCCTTCTGTCCATCGCGCAAACATGCACTGATGCCAGCTTTGCACTGAGCTCTCTGCTGGGCCCTTCACACCCAAGAGGGGTGCACTGCCCCCACTGCACAGTTGAGGAAACGAAGGCCCAGAGAGAAGACGGTCACAAAGTGAGTTTGTGTAGAAAGGGACTCAGGAGTTTCTGGCTCCAGAATCCCAGCTCGCCCTCTCCAAGAGGTGGAAGGGGTTCAGTGAGCAGCCGGTGCAGGAGGCAGTGAGGGACCCTGGGCTGCAGGGGGCCCAGGGAGTGCAAAGGGACAGAAGGAAGGTGGGTTGGCATCTGAGAGCCTTGTAGCCAGCCGAGGATCCACGATAGCACGTCTTCGCCTCTTCCCTGCCCACTCAGGCCCAAGGCAGCATCCTGGCCCAGAGGCTGCCCATCCCCACCTGGCCTGTTGTGTCCAGTTCCCCTCCTGTCAAGCTTCATCTGGGGCATTATGGCCAGAGCTGGACCCTCTGGTGCCTTTATTCAGAAGAGACCTGAACAAAGGGGCCTGAGACAGAGCCAGCGCTGGCCTTGTTGGGTGGGGAGGGAGCTAACTCATGTGGTCTGTGGAAGGGTGCCACTGCCCGGCCCTCAGCCTGGGGAAGCCAAGCCTGGGAGGGAGTGAACCCCGCTCTGTGAATCTCGGGGGTAGGGTGGGAAGGCCTGGCTGTGCAGAAGTGGCCAGTGCCCTGCAGAACCTGAGGGATGGCATGGAAGGAACAGGGCTTGGAGGGCCAGATCTGGAGGGAGGGGAACGAACTCCAGGGGCCAGGCACGAGGCAGACGTGGTCTGGGCCAGCAGGGGGCGCTGCTGCAGCAGAAATGGCCCCACGGCCAGCAGGGCCGGAGGTGTGTCAGAGGTTACCCAGGCTTCATGGCCCCTGGAGCAGGGCAGAAAAAAGCCACCCGCTCCACAGACCTGGCTACTGAGGCACAGCCCTAGCACGGGAGACCCACTGTGGGGTCATGAACAGGCTTGAGTCTGCAAGAACAGACTGGAGCTTGAATCCTGATTGCTCCTCTCTGTGTGACTTTGGGCGAGTGGTGGTCAGTCCCGGCCATGACACAGTATTGCAGACTGGGCAGCTCGCAACTGAAACTCATTTCTCCCAGCGGTGGTGGCTGGGCAGCCTGGCACGGGGCCATTTCTGGAGTGGGCCCTCCTCCTGGCCTGCCCTGTACACTCACATGGAGAGAGAGTTCCGGTCCCTCTTCCTCTTCTTATAAGGCTGTGGTCCTATGGGATTATGACATCATTTTACCTTCATTACCTCCTAAAGACCCTGTCCCCACATACAGTCACATAGAGGGTTAGAGCTTCCATATATGAATGTGGGGGCAGCGGGGGCATAATTCAGCCCACAGCAGCAAGTCCTTTCCTCCAAAGCTTCAGCTCCACCTCTATAGAGTGAAGATCCTCATAGCACTTGCCCTGTGGGGTTGTGAGGCATGAACGGGATCGTGCAGGTGAGGCCCGGCCTCTGGCACGGAGTAAGCGTCCATGAGAAACAGGCAAAGTCCTCCCCAAGGAGCAAAGCAGGGGTGCAGGCATCTGGACCAGCTCAGGGATGTCCACGTCCTCCTGAGCCACACAGGGCAGGGCAGGGACCTGGCTTATGGCAGAGCGAAGGCTTCAGAGCAGGAGGGGGCTCCAGGGCCAGGAAGGCAAGGAGAACACCAGGAATGGGGCTGGCCACTTGCCAAATTTGCTTCATTTGACCGCAACACTTATCAAGCTCCTGCCTTGTGCCAGGCAATGTCAGGGGCAGAGGTTTCAGGGGAGGAGCCATGCTGGTCCTGCCCTCCAGACCCCAGCAGGGGGCGCCTCCCGCTGGTGTGGCCTGGGAGCATCTGTCCTGCATTGACGCCGGCTGAGTATCTCCTGTTGTCAATGACTTCTCTTTCCCTGTCATGAGGAAAGCTCTTCGGCTTCCAACTAACCCCATGAGGTTGGTATTGGTGTCCAGCTACAGAAAAAGGAAGGTTCAGAGAGGTTAAGTGACTTACCCAAGATCACACAGTAGAAACTGAGTTTATCTGACTCCAGAGCCCATGCTCTTTCCAGTGTACACACTGCCTAGAGCAGACTCACTGTTCCTTCTTTGTGATGGGCCCATCTAGGACCAGAAGGAGGCTCTGGAAGAACCTTCCACAGTGAGCACTTGGGGGGGTCCTGATGTCCCCTGAGAGGCCTCATGTCCTGGGTAATAATTCTGACTCTGCTGCAAATTAGATGATCTTAGGAAAGTCTCTCGTACCCAGCCTCAGTTTTCCCCTCCCTCAAATGGGACTAGGAGTTCATCACAAAGCATAGGATAGAACACACCCCGTTCCCACTCACTCCTCACCTCTACTTGCTCCATTCCAAAGACACACCCTCAAGATCAGCCCCTACCCCTGGGGCAGGCAGCGGCTGTGCCGAAGGGTCCTCCACCTTCTCACAAGTACAGTCCCACGAGGACTGGAGACGCAGGCGCCCAGCGTGAGATGCTCTCTTGATGTGTTGGGCACCCCGGAGGCTTCCTGAAGGCCCTCAGCAGACCAGCTCCAGCTGGGGAGAAACAGCATCTGGGGGCACAAGAGACCCAGGACCAGGGGCTACCCTGGCCTGCTCTGGGCTCCTTCTTTGGTCTCTGGACCTTCGGGGCTCCCCTGGCCACAGGGGACGTTGCAGGTTTGGCCTGGCTTGGAAAGGGCCCTCAGCCCTGGTATACCCAAATAATAATTAAATTTCCTGGTCAAGCCCACTGGATCAGATGAACTCCCTTCATGTGAAGATGGACATCAGCCAGCTGAAACGCCACACTCACTGGCCACCTTTCCCCAGCCCTTGCACTGAAGATCCTATAGGGGAAAGGTACTTCCACTGAAAACGATTCTGTGCTTTGGAAAATACGTGCAAGAGTTTCAGGCAAAAGAACTGCCAAGACACCCCACGGCCAAGCCTGAGGTAAGACTGCAAGTGCTTTGGAAAGAATTTCTGGCAACCCAGATATAACGTTTTTAACGGAGATGTCCAGTGTTCCTCAGAGAAGGGCAGCATGAGGAAATTCAGCATCTGTCAGCCTCACAGGATCTGGCGGTGGGAGAGCCTGCACCCTGGCCAGGTGGTACACTTGGTTCTTGTCTGCATCCAGAAGCAGTTTTGGTTTTAGTTGCATAAAATAAAGGTCTCTCTCTCTCTCTCTCCCCCAACCCACTATAAAAGTAATGCTTGTTTAAATAAACTTGGTAAATATGACAATAAGGAAAAAACATAGAAAAGAAAAACCCCCAGCTCTGTCTCACCCCAAGCTCTGTCTCACCCTTTTGTTCCTTGCTTCCCCCTGTGCTTAGAAGGTGCTCTGTCGTCTTCTGCTCGGTACATGTAAGATTTCGTGAGCATTTCTCTTTCATTCTAAGCTCTTTCTCCTCCAAGAGGCTGATCCCATGGCTCACGATCTTACAATTGTTTCCTGCTATTCTGCACAAAGCTGTGATGCATACCTTTATGCCAAAAGCTGTTCTCAAATTTTAAAATATTTCCTTCGGATTGCTTTTTCAGAGTGGTATGGCTGATCAGATGGGAGAGGAGTATGGAAGTTTCTAGATCCAAAGACCCTCTTGAAAGGGTGATTCTTTGCACCTGTGAGAGTCAGAGACGGTCACAGGAAAGACGGCCCCTCAAACCGAGAGCCGAGCCCTCTACAATTTGTCGTTGAAATAGCCAGAGGACATCCTCAGGGACATTCTCCCTTCTGCTGAGGCCCACAAGGGTGGGGGTGTCACAAGTGGCCCTAGAAAGAGGACTGGGGCTCCCGACCTGGACAGAGGCTCGTGGTTGCTTCATCTCAGAAGCAGCAGCCCCACCGGCTGGAGACTTCTCATGGGGCTTGAAGTCAGTCGTGTGACTGTCATTTTTGTGCCACTGACGAGCTGTGTGACCTTGGGCAAATTACTTAACCTTTCTGAACCCATTTCTACATCTGGAGAATGGCGACAATAATGGCACCGACTTTCCTTGGGTTGCTGTAAACATTAAGTGGAGTGATGTTTGCAGCACCCTGAGCCCAAGGTTGGCTACACCACTGTGGTGGCCCACGTAAGCAGTGACGCACGCATTGGAATTGCTGTAATGACTACTTTCACTGCATATTCATTCCACTCTGTCCCACAGCCTTCCTCTGACTTCTGAGTCTTCATTTCTTCAGGGTAAATAGGGCCAAGAATGATTCCTTCCTCCTAAAGTGGGAACGGAGCCAACACGTGTAAACTGCACAGGCTTTGTGGTAGCTTACTTGGCATGTTGTTGGTATCCTCCAGTGGGGGAACTCGCTACCTTTGGATCAGGCTTCAGGGACAGCCAAAGCCTGTTTCTGGCTCTACAGAACATGCTGGCTCCAACTTCCACAGAACTCCTCCAATTCCAAACCCCAAGATCCTGGGGCCGCACAGCACTGAGGTCCAGTCCCAGGTTCATCTCTCCCAGCTGGGTGTCCTTGAACAAGGGCATCAGCCTCTCTGAGGAGCCTCAGCCTCCTCATGTGTAATGCGGGGGCTCCAATCATGGGGTTGTTAGGAAGAGCAAACAAACCCACCAGGCACACAGGAGATGTTCATTACATGTGAATTTCCTTTCCCCTGCAGATGCTGAAGGGATTCTGTGTTTATGGGGGAATGAGAAAGATTTGAGAGAAAAAGCCTAAATTCTGGGCAAAATCAAGATGCCTGCTTGAGCCATGGGGAATCAGCGTTCTCAGCCCTGCCTGCTTCTATCTCCAAGGCTGCTTAGAAACACTGGTTAAGTCCCAGATTCAGCCCCAGAGCCCAACAGTATGGCCCAGAGGCCTGGTTTTTAGCCACTTCATGGCTCTTCTGCCTCTATGAAGAGAATGGTGATGGGGACGGGGACGATGTCACTGGGCACACAGTTATGAATGCCTGTGTACCAGGCCCTGTGGAAGGCTCCAGGGGTAAAGATGAAGTCCCCACTCCAGAGACCTTCTGTTCTCATGGCGGCTGGAAATGAAGACTGCAAATTAAGGAATTAAGATGAGCTAAGCTGAGATGAGCTGGCAAGTGAAGGAAATAAACAGGAGGACGCAACGGAATAAGGGAAGGGCTGACTTCCACTGGACAGGAGATGTTTGGGCGGAGATTTGATGGAGGAGAAGGGGCCTACTAAGACTGGGGGTGCACAGGTGCTGGGTGGGCAGAGATTTGATGGAGGAGAAGGGGCCTACTAAGACTGGGGGTGCACAGGTGCTGGGTGGGCGGAGATTTGATGGAGGAGAAGGGGCCTACCAAGACTGGGGCTGCACAGGTGCTGGGTAGGGAATCAGGCACGATGTGCACGAGAAACAGCAAAGAAGCCAGGGGCCGGGATGTGGTGGCCCAGGCTAGTGGGCAGGAGCCAGATCTCCACCGCTCAGCCTGGAGCACAAAGCAGTGGGGTTTTGAGGAAAGGATGAAGCGGGGAAAGACAGCACATCTGTTCTGTGTGGCTCATGGGGGCAGCTCCAGAGGGGCAGCTTCTGGCTCACCATAAGGCCAGCCTTGCAGATGGACAGAACCATCTAAAGGTGGAAACGGATTCTTCATAAGGGAGTGAGCTTCCCACAGCCAGAGGCATGCAAGCCGGAGGAACAGATTGCTTGGAAGGGAGCTCCGGGTCGCACTGGGCTGCACACATTGATTCTTGGTCACTCAGTGGACAGTGGACAGTTGTGGATGCTGCTGTGACCAGCCCCGTGCTGGATACTAGGGTGACTGAGATGGGTCTGTTGTGCCACTGCTCTTGTGGCAGTCATGGCCCAATGGGGAGGAAACCCTGGGAAGAGAGTGGAAAGGATTTGGGGTCACCAGAAGAGGGACAGAGCACGCATGAGGGCCGCAGAGGAAGGAATGAGAGGAGGAGGACGGGGGGAGAGGGAGGGAGGAGGAGGGAGGGAGGAGGGAGCATTTGTGGCTTGAGGGATCTTCAGGGTAGACAGGTACGCACAGGAAATGGGTTTCTGGACTCCCTCGCCCCCCTGGCTGTGTGACTGGCCGTGCCTGCTCCTCGTGTGCCAAATGGGAACAGGAACCCCAGCTGCATGTTCCTCTTGGAATGCGGCTGGCTGCGGCAGGCAAGGGCTCCGAACTTTTGTTGCTGCTAAAGATTCATGGGAATGTTGGACAACCAATGCACTGTGCCCAGAGCAGAGAGCTGGGGCGGCCTCGGAGGGGCCTCGAAGCCCTGCTAGGGACTCTCCAGGCTGGCCTGCTAGGAACTCAGCTTGACCTGGTGAGAAAGACCACACCACACGCCCCTTCCTTCCCCGGAGGCCTGAGGACGGGAGATGGGTGAGACAGGACAGCGGGCCTCCCCTGGCATGAAGCAGGTGCCGGCCCAGGGCAGCCCCTGGCCTGCCTCTTGCTGCTCAGCCCTGGGGAGGGAGGCTCATGCTCAGTGGCAGTTCCAGAGCCAATGGGCACTAGGGTGGGAGCTGGGGGCTGGCACCGATCACAGCTCCAGAGCCAACTGCTCATTAATTCACCCCCCACATTCACTTCAAAATAACTCATTCAGCCTGGGAGAGCTGCTGGCAGCCTGCCAGGGAAGGCTCCAGAGGAGGGGCTCACAGAGCCTTCTCATAGGCAGCCCCTCACACTGCAGGCAGGGACCCCGACAGGAGGACAAGAGATGTCCCCGTTCTGAGGAATGTGCCCCTTCCTCAGCATCAGGACTTCCCCCACTATGGCTCTGCCATGGACAGGTGAGGAAACTGAGGCTCCAAGGGGACAGGGATGACCCAGCAAATCAGACGGGGGCTGCTGTGCAGTGGGCATGGAGGAGGGACACTTAGAGAGGCTGAAAAGCAGGGGCAGAGAGAGCTCCTCTTGGGGTTCCATGGGCCTTCCACCACGAGGACACCGCCAGCACTCTGCGATCCAGCCAGACAGGCCCAAGGCTGAGGTGAGGAGGGACTGCAGGCTTTAGGATGAGGCTGCCTCCAATGCTAGAAGAGAGTGCTGGGACCTGAGGCCTGGATTCTGAGGCACACATCTGTCCGCCGGGGGCGGGGGAGGGGCTTGGGCCACCATGTCCAGTGCTAGAGGCTTCTGTCCCTCAGAGAGCTTGGCCACAGCCAGGCCTCTAATAGAATGGTGTTCATGTCTTCCTCCTCCCACTAGGCCTGGGGACAGCCTGGAAATGGCCGGGCTCAGGACTTACTGGTCAAGGTGGAGCTCTGGCCGAAGCAGGATGCAGCCACTGCCCTCCAGACCCTTTCTGATTCTTCCCATCAGCTGCTAAGCAGGGGAATGGCCCAGGTGCACTGGGGGAAGTGGGTGTGTATGTGTATGTGTGGGCGTCACTCAGAGAAGGCCACAGAACACCCAGAAAGCAGGAGCTCTGCCCCACATGTCGGGTACAGGGCTGAACTCACTGCCTTCCCCATCTGCTCCTCCCTCCCACCTCAGAGAATGAGCCCCCATCAACCACCCGGGTTCCCACAGCAGACACTTGCTGCCTCCTCCCACCGCCCCCGCCACATCCAAACCACCATCCAGCCCTGCCCAAGCCCCTCTGAACTCACATCCAAACCACCACCCAGTCCTGCCCAAGCCCCCCGAACTTGGAATCCATCCGCTCCTCACCCCCAGCCCACCAGAATCCAGGCCACCACCATCACCCCTTGGGACTGCTGCCAGGTCCTTGTCACATTTCCCTGCTCGGCATATCCCCTGCTAGTGCACACACACACATACACACACCCACACCCACATACACGCATGTATACACATCCACACACCCACACCCACATATGCACACATTTATACACATATACCTACACACATACACACAGACATATACATGTGCATACACAATCTATACACACAGCTATATACATACACATATAGCTACCTATACGCACAGCTATATACATACACACACATACACAATACACACACATACACATACACACATATATACACACATACACAGATGCATGCAATGCACACACACATATACAAACACACAAATATACAAATACCTACATACATATACACAAACATATACACATATACACATTTGCATATGTACAATACATACACATATAACACATATACACTGACATATGCATGTGCACACACACATCTATACACGCACCTATATACATACACATATGCACAAACACAAATACATACATATATACACACATACATAAACACAATATACACACATAACCACATATACACACACACGTACACATACACACATATACACCACCATATATACACATATGCACACAAACACATACACATAGATACATACAAATGTACAAACACATATTAACACACACATGTGCACAAACATACAAACACATGCCTGCACACACATATTTTCACACAAACATACACACACATGCATGCACGCACACATGCATGCCCCACTGGCTGTCAAAGGGGTCTTTCCAGAACTCCAGCGTGACCAGGTTACACCCCCATTGCTCACTGTAACCTGCCTTTGAGGCCACTGAGCCTGGGCCTGCTCATCTTACTGAGAATCTGGGAAGCAGAGAGATTTTAAACAGAGGCTGGGCTTATTATAAATGCATAAATAAATATAAATTAATGCTGTGTATAGAAACTTGTACAAATCTAAATCATTAAATCAAACACAGGTTTGGGGGTCAGCAGATTTGGGTCTGAATCCTGGGGGCCATTTCTTGGGTGACTGTGTGACCTTGGATGAGTCACACCACCTCCCCAAACCCTTTCCTCATCTGGGACATAAGGTTGCTAAGGGCCTTCTGCATTAGACTTCAGGAGGTGCCTGTACCATGCTGTCCAGTTGGCCTGGCGAGCTCACTTGTCTTTCAGCACCGCCCTGGATGCCACGGCCTCGCTGGGCCTCTAGCTGCCCTCCCTCTGGGCCCCCACAACCCCTCAGTGCCCTGCTAGACTCTGTCTCTGTCCTTTCTGCCTACCTGTGAATGTCTCACGAACAGGACCTGGAACAGAAGCTAATTATGTTAGATGAATGAGTGAATGAATGACTGAAGTGTGAATCCCTGTAGGTGGACGTATAGGGACATGGTCACGTGTTGACACCACACCACATACATGCACACAACACACACACACAA